>NW_004444047.1:5213501-5214631 GCF_000243295.1 Trichechus manatus latirostris | reverse complement strand
AAAGAAAATGTCAGCACCACAAAAAAAAAAACACTACAAAATGCAATCCCACTCCTAGGAATATATCCTAGAGAAATAAGAGCCATCACATGAATAGACATATGCACACCCATATTTTCACCGCAGCACTGTTCACAATAGCAAAAAGATGGAAACAACCTAAATGTCCATCAACAGATGAATGGATAAACAAACTATGGTACATACACACAATGGAGTTTTATGCAAAGATAACAATGATGAATCTGTGAAGCATCTCATAACACAGATGAAACTGGAGAACATTAGGCTGAGTGAAATAAGTCAATCACAAAAGGACAAATACTGTATGAGATCTCTACTGTAAAAACTCATGTAAAAGTTTACATACAAAAAGAAACAATCTTTGTTGGTTAAGAGGGATGGGAGGGGTGGGGGGGGGACTAAATAGACAATAGATAAGTGGTAACTTTGGTGAAGGGTAAGATACTACACATTACTGGGGAAACCAGCACAACTTGTACAAGGAAAAATCACAGAAGCTCCATAGACACTTCAGACTCCCTGAGGGACTGGGAGGAAGGAGGGCTGGGTGGAGGGCTGTGGGGACCATGGTCTTGGGGAACATCTAGCTCAACTGGCACAGTTTATAAAGATAATGTTCTACATTCTACCCTGGTGAGTAGTGTCTGGGGTCTTAAAAGCCTGTGAGCAGCCATCTAAGTTACTACACTGATCTCACTCCTTCGGGAGCAAGGGAGAATGAAGAAAACAAGATACAAGGAAAAGATTAGTCCAAAGAACTAATGGACCACAGATACCATGGCCTCCACCAGACTGAGTCCAGCACAGCTAGATGGTGCCCGGCTACTACCACTACTGACTGCTCTGACTGGGATCACAATAGAGGGTCCTGGACAGAGCTGAAAAAGGATGTAGAACAAAATTCTAACTCACAAAAAAAGACCAGATTTACTGGCCTGACAGACTGGAGAAACCCCAAGAGTATGGCCCCCCAACACCCTTTTAGTTCAGTAGTGAAGTCACACCCAAAGTTCACCGTTCAGCCAGGGACTGGACAGCCTCATAAAACAAAACAGGACTAATGAGGCACAGCAGTCCAGGGACAAGGACTAGAAGGCAGGAGGGGA
>NW_004444047.1:5211115-5213401 GCF_000243295.1 Trichechus manatus latirostris | reverse complement strand
AAACCCATTGCCATCGCATCGGTTCTGACTCATAGCAACCCTATAGGACAGAGCAGAACCGCCCCATAGGGTTTCCAAGGAGCACCTGGTGGACTCAAACTGCTTACCTTTTGGTTAGCAGCCAAGCTCTTAACCACTGCACCACCAGGGCTCCACAGTAGATAGATGTGACATTTAACCAAAAAAAGAAACACATTCCTGAGTTACATAATTCCCATGCTCAAGAATGTAGACCTGCTGGGCTGCTTACATTTAACCAATTCAAATTCTTCACTTCCTAGCATTTAAAGCAATCTATTAAGAAGTTTCCACAGCTTTCTAGTGAAGTACTCTACTCTTCCAGCCAGCATCACCAAAGAAGTTTTCAGAAAATCTATAGCTCTCCCTCAACCTTCCAGTTTCTCAGCATGGTCTACCAGCATCACAATCACTTGAGGTACCTGTCATACAGATTCCTGACCTCACTCTAGACAAAATTACTCAATCTCTGGGGATAGAACTAGGAAGCCACAGTTTCAACAGACTGCCCAGGTGATTCTAATGTACAAGTTCAAGAATAACTAATTAAAACTTGTCACAGACTTCTGGGCAACATGGTGCTGTAGTCAGAAGCACCATGCCGTCCCTCCACAGCAAAGATCAGATAAACTAAGTCAAACAGAGTCACACGTCAATCCTGAAACCCTACACATCAAATGAAGAGATAAAGAACTCAGCCAAGTACCAAATGGAATGAGAAACTGACCAAGAACAGAGAGCGAAGAGAGACACATGCAGAGGTCCCCTATCAGCTACCGCAGCACAGACCTGCAATCTTGGACTCCTATCGGAGATCAGTGAACAGGGGGTACAAAAAAGCATTTTCACGGAGCTTCCAGCAGGAGACAGAACCACTGGTAACCAGTGATACATGCTTTCCCACCCCCCACCCTTCTTCATCCCGACTTAGCCTCCTCTGCTTCCTGCAGCCACAGTCTCTTGGCCAGGAAGTACCACCTTACCCTGGTGTCGCTTGGATTCTACCTGCCCACACTGGCCGGGGCTCCCTGAGTGCCTTTTGTTGGCTGCTGGTGTTCTTTTTTCTGCTTCGTTAGATTTCTTCCTTACCTCTCACCACCTCCCCCTCCTTTCTCTCAAATACCTGGCTCCGTGCACCATCTTCACTTGCTCCTGAAAGGCTGCGAAACACCGCTCGACTGTGAAACTGCTTCCCAGCCCGTGCCGCCACATTGGTGGGACCCCCAGGGCTTTATTGTTTGCTCTGATTTGTTCTGTTTTGATTTGTTTGTTTTCTTTTTCTTTTCTTGGCTTGGGAGCCCCTTCTAGCCAGGCAGTACCGTGGGGCTTGGAAGCTACTCCCTTACTCTGTGCAGACGCACAGGGACATTCCTGGGGGCATTTCTTTTTTCTTGGCTTTCTTTTTTTATTTGTTTCTTTGTTTAGTTCTCTTCTTATTCCCTTTTTGTTGTTCTTCATTTCCAGTCTCTTGATTTATTCATTTTTTTCCTTCTACCCTTTTTCTTTTTCCATTTTTGTTTTTCCCCATATCTCAGTCTCTCATCTCTCCACTCCAATAGCAAGCTCCCTTAGCACTCTTCTTTGTGTGTATGTTTTTGGTCCCTGTTCCTCTCTCCTGTCTCTCCTCTTTCCCATACCCAACTTAGCTCCACACATCACAATCTATCCCCTCCTTCGAACCTACCTACACCGTGAATGGAACATCACACTTCCAAGCAGCACAGGCACAGCCTACTGGAACCTGCCCTGCAATGATTCTCAGTCCGCACTGTCAGCTCTGGTACATGCCACAAACAACTCATCCCAGCAACTCCCCTTCAGCTGGACCTGCCCTGCTGTACCATACCTGAGTGACTGACCCTGCCCATTGGAGAAAGAGGTGAAAAGTATCGTACCCACAGACGAGCAAACAACAAAGAACGCACAGCCTGCCTGCTCAGACATAACCAAATAAGACAAAAAAGCAGGACGAAATACACAAATCTACAACCAATAAACAAGGAAAATAACCACTAGATGCCCCAAGACAGCAGACAATATCAAAACATTTACAAAAACAGGACAGGATGGTTCCAGTAGGCATCCAAAACAAAACACCAGATGACTTCCCAGTAGAAGAAAAGGCACTAGACCTAACTGATAGGGAATTCAAATCTCTAATATCCAGAATTATCCAAGAGTTGAAGCAAAAAGCAGACAAAAATGAGGAAAAAATAGACAAATTCATGGAAAATACAGACAAAAAAAATGGAAGAATTCAAGAAAATA
>NW_004444047.1:5167393-5211015 GCF_000243295.1 Trichechus manatus latirostris | reverse complement strand
TGTAACTTTGGCTATGTATATTTTCACCAAAAGAAAGGTCTTCCAAGGTCGAGAAGGGAGAGTGTTGACATGTCATGGGGTTGTTAGCCAATGTCATAAAACAATATGTGTACTGACTGTTTAATGAGAAACTATTTGTTCTGTAAACCTTTATCTAAAGTACAAAAAAAAAAAAAAAGAAAGAGCAACATTTGCCCAAAAGTAAAGATGAGAAGGCAGGTAGGGGCAGAAAATCCGGGTGAAAGGATAAGGGGAACCCAGGGTGGCAACAGGGAGACTGCTGACACATTGTAGGGAATGCAACCTATGTCGTGGAACACTTTATGTACAAAATATTCATTGGGAAATTAATTTGCTCTGTAAACTTTCACCTAAAGCACAATAAATTAAAAAAAAAAGAAACTTGTCACAAATGTCAGTACCAAAGAATAGTACTAAATATTTTTTAAAAAGTAATATTTAATATCTATTATATCTACATTTAGTGGACTCCTTTGAGAAAAATTTGATGAACCTGAATATACTGAGAAACAATCTTATCTTCAATTTCAGTTAAATACTAAAGATCTTAACGGTTGCTAAAATATTACTACTACTACAGATACTGAAAATGTTCAACTTCATTAATAACAAAATTAAATTAAAAATTGATGAAGTATTTTATACCTCACTGAGCTAGGGAAAAACATTACATGACATCCAGTGATTAGATTATAGTAAAATTACTGTATGTTAGTGATTCTAGGATACAGTTTTTCATACTTTAACATATCTGAAATTAAGAAGCATCTCTTAATCAAAAGCATCTTGTGATTGCTGTTGCTCAGGCATTTTTAAGAAATGCTTCATCACCAACATTCCTGATGTAAGTGTGGAAAACTAGTCAACAACTTTTAGGTCAAAAGTGATTTAGAAGAATTGGACACTGAATATGGAGTTTTAGGCATATCTTAACCATTTTAATTGGCTTATTTTTTTCTTTTAATACACATTCAGGAATGATATGATAAAAACCTACGTCTACATAAATATAAAAGATCTCCTCTAATACATACGAAATAAAAATTTTAAATAAGAGCACACTGTGTCAGTTTAACTGGCAGAGTTTTTTCTTTCTTAGCAATTCATAAAATGATGGTGTACCATATGCTCAACTGTGTCTAGCAGACTCCTTTTGGAGACGCCTTTGGAAAGCAATATGGCAATACCAAAGGCAAAAAAATGTGTATACCAAAAAAAACCAATAATCCAACTTCTGAGAATGTATCCAAATAAAATTATCCAGGAACAAAAACCTACATGCACTAATGAGCACATGATTTTGTTTAAGAGCAAACAAAAGAAAAAAAGAAGAATATAAAATTGTCCAACAATGGCGGATTGGTCAAAGAAATTATGCCACAGTAATTAAATCAAGAGTACTGCAACACTGAAAGTTAAGAAAACTATTTAGAAAGTAAAAATGTTTATTTTTACAATGCTACATAAAAAGGCAGAATAAAACTATGCAGTGAAAATAAAAATATAAGTATTTACACTATGCAAATACCAACCAAAAGAAAGATGGCATAGGAATATTAACAAAAGACAAAAGAATTTTAAGACAGAAAGCACTATAAGAATAGAGGGTCATCATGTAATGCTAAATGGGTCAATTCACCACAATTTAATTCACCAGGATAATTTACCGCAATTTTAAACTTGGATATAACTTATAAAATCATCTCCAAATATGTAAGAAAAAAATTGACAGAACTACAGGGGAAACTTAAGTCTACCATCATAGTGGATTTTTACACAATTCTCTCAATAATGAGCCCTGGTGGTGCAGTGGTTAAGGGTTTGGCTGCTAACCAAAAAGTCAGCAGTTTGAATCCACCAGCTACTCCTTGGAAATCCTCTGGGGCAGTGCTACTCTGTCCTATAGAGTCACCATGAGTCAGAATCAACTTGACGGCAATGGGTTTGGTTTTTGGTTTTTCTTACTAACAGATCAAGAAGACAAAATCAGTAATGTGAGATACGTAAAAAACTTGTTTGAAGGAAAGACAAGCTAGTTTTTCAGATCAATCCTCCTACTACAAAAAGATTTTAAAAGGTGAATAAAATATTTAAAAAGAGATAACAAGACATTAAACAGAACTACAAGTCCATAAAACCAGACTGGTAAGAGAGCCCAGGAGCAGCTTTTGCCCTAAGGGCATTGCCAAACACAAAAAATTAGAACCTTTGTTTTGTGATCCTTGCAGGGTGAGTGGGAGAAAAATCAGAGCCCAGGGTCCACAGAAGATGGGGAGTCAAACAGGAGATCCTCTCCAGGAAAAGCTGAGGACCCAAACAACAAATAGCAACAACCTTAAGATCAGATAGACTAGAAGCAGAAGAACCCTTAGAATTACAGGCCAGATAGGAGTCACCTGGGTTCTACAAAGATTCATAGGTTTTGAACTTGGTTTAAGGTTCATAACTGGCAGTACCCATAGGTGCCTTCTAAAACAAAAGACACAGAAAAGTTGAAAGCAAAAGAATGAGACTATTAAGTAAAATTAAACTGATGTAGTTATATTACTATCTGACAGGAAAGAAAAAGCATTTAAGAATCATTTCATAATAAGAGGTTCCCTTCACCAGAAAGAAAGCGATCTCAAATGTGCATGCCTCGCAGAAGGAGCCATGGTGGCACAGTGGTTAAGCGTTTGGCTGCCAACTGAAGGGTCGGCAGTTCAAACCCACCAACCACTCAGTGGCAGAAAGATGCGGCAGCTTACATTCCTAAGATTACAGCCTTGAAAGCCCTATGGGGCAGTTCTACTCTGTCCTATAAGGTCACTATGAGTTGAAATTGACTCAAAAGCACACAACAACAACAACATGACCCGTTAACAGTGATGAGACAATCTGGTTATTCATAGAGAAAAAAACTAAAATAAAATTGTAACTCTACCTCACACCACACAAAATAATCTCCTGGTGGACTGTTGTTGTTAGGTGACGTCGAGTTGGTTCCAACTCATAACAACCCAACACACAACAGACTGAAACACTGCCCACTCCTGCATCATCCTCACAGTCCTTACTATGTTTGAGCCCACTGTTGCAGCCACTGTGTCAGTCCCTCTTGTTGAAGGTCTTCCTCTTTTCCGGTGACCCACTACTTTACCAAGCATATGTCCTTCTCCAGGGACTGGTCCCTCCTGACAACATGTCCAAAGTACATGAGATGACTTGAAGTCTTGCCATCTTCGCTTCTAAGGAATATTCTGGCTGTACTTCTTCCAGGACAGATTTGTTCGTTTTTCTGCAGTCCATGGTATATTCAATATTCTTCACCAACAACATAATTTAAAGGCATCAATTCTTCTTCGGTCTTCCTTATTCATTGTTCACCTTTTGCATGCATATGACGCAACTGAAAATACCACAGCTTGGGTCAGGCGTACCTTAGTCCTCAAAGTGACATCTTTGCTTTTTAACATTTTAAAGAGGTTTTTTGCAGCAGACTTGCCCAATGCAATATGTCATCTGATTTCTTGACTACTGTTTCCATGGATGTTGATTGCAGATCCAAGTAAAATGAAATCCTTGACAACTTCAATCTTTTCTCCATTTATTATGATGTTGCTTACTGGTTCAGCTGCGAGGATTTCTGTTTTCTTTATACTGAGGTGTAATCCATACTGAAGACTGTGGTCTTTGATCTTCATCAAGTGCTTCAAATCCTCTGCGTTCTCAACAAGCAAGGTTGTGTCATCTCTATACCGCAGGTTGTTAATGAGTCTTCCTCCAATCCTAACATCATGTTCTTTTTCATATAGTACAGCTTCTCAGCTTATCTGCTCAGCCTACAGACTGAACAAGTATGGTGAAAGGATACAATCCTGATGCACACCTTTCCTGACTTTAAACCAGGCAGTATCCCCTTGTTCTGTTCAAATGACTGCTTCTTGGTCTATGTATAGGTGTTCATGCAGAAGCTGGTGGATTAAAGTACTAAAACTGAATAGTAAAATCTTAAGAATTAAGTAAAAGGGGCTATCATTTTAACATCAAGGCAGAAGATTTCTTAAGCAAGACACAAAAGAGGAAACCATAACGAGTGATAAATGACATATAAAAATTAAAATCTTCAAGACAAAACAAATACCCCAGTAAAAAAGGTGAAAAGGCAAGCCACAAATAGGGAGTAAATATATGTAATATATATAATTAACAAAGGATTGTCATTTGAAATATGTAACTCCTACGAATGAGATTTTTTTAAATTTAATATACTTTATTTTTAGAGAAGTTTTAGGTTTACAAAAAAATTACACAGCACAGAGCTCCCACATATGCCCTCTCCTCACTGCACATGGTGTCGTTGTTGTTAGGTGCTGTCTAGTCAGCCCCGACTCACTGCGACCCTATGCACAACAGAGGAAACACTGCCCAGTCCTGCGTCATCCTCACAATCATTGTTATGCTTGAGCCCACTATTGCAGCCACTGTGTCAATCCATCTCGTTGCCTATCTTCTTCTTTTTCTGACCCTCTACTTTACCAAGCATGATGTTCTTCTCCAGGGACTGGTCCCTCCTAATAACATGTCCAAAAATATGTGAGACAAAGTCTCACCATCCTCACTTCTAAGGAGCATTCTGGCTGTACTTCTTCCAAGACAGATCTGTTCATCCTTCTGGCAGTCCATGGGATATTCAATATTCTTCGCCAACACCACAATTCAAAGACATCATTCTTCTATGGTCTCCCTTATTCATTGTCCAGCTTTCGCATGCATACGAGGCAATTGAAAACACTATGGATAGGGTCAGGCACACCTTAGTCCTTAAAGTGACATCTTTGCTTTTTAACACTTTAAAGAGGTCTTCTGCAGCAAATTTACCCAGCGCAACGCGACATTACATTTCCTGACTGGTGCTTCCGTGGACGTTGACTGTGTATCCAAGTAAAATGAAATCATTGACGACTTCCATTTTTTCTCTGTTTATTATAATGTTGCTTATTGGTCCAGTTGTAAGGATTTTTGTTTTCTTCATGTTGAGGTGTAATCCATACTGAAGGCTGTGGTCTTTGATCTTCACAAGTAAGTGCTTCAAGTCCTCTTCACTTTCAGCAAGCAAGGCTGTGTCATCAGCATAACGCAGGTTGTTAATGAGTCTTCCTCCAATCCTGATGCCATTCTTCTTCATATAGTCCAGCTTCTCGAATTATTTGCTCAGCATATAGACTGAATAAGTATGGTGAAAGGATAAAACCCTGACACACACCTTTCCTGATTTTAAGCCACGCAGTATTGCTTTGTTCTGTTCGAATGACTATCTCTTAGTCTACGCACAGGTTCCTCATGAGTACAATTAAAGTGTTCTGGAATTCCCATTCTTCACAATGTTATCCATAATTTGTTATGATCCACACAGTCGAATGCCTTTGCATAGTCAATAAAACACAGGTACACATCTTTCTAGTATTCTATGCTTTCAGCCAAGATCCATTTGACATCAGCAATGATATCCCTCATTCCACGTCCTCTTCTGAATCCAGCTTGAATTTCTGAGAGTTTCTGTCAAAGTACTGCTGCAGCCACTTTTGAATGATCTCCAGTAAATTTTACTTGCGTGAAGTCCAGACAAATTGTGGAATGAAATCAAGGACATCATACATGAAGAAAGCAAGAAGTCATCTTAAAAAGACAGGAAAGAAAGGTCAAAATGGGTGCCAGAAGAGACTCTGAAACTTGCTCTTGAACATAGAGTAGCTAAAGCAAGCGGAAGAAATGAAGTAAAAGGGGTGAACGGAAGATTTCAAAGGGCAGCTAAAGAAGTCAAAGTAAAGTATTATGACGACATATGCAAAGACCTGGAGTCAGAAAACCAAAACGGAAGGACACGCTTGGCATTTCTCAAGCTGAAAGAACTGAAGAAAAAATTCAAGCCTCAAGTTGCAATACTGAAGGATTCTACAGGGAAAATATTAAATGACGCAGGAAGCATCAAAAGAAGATTTAAAGAATACACACAGTCACTATATGAAAAAGAACTGGTCGACGTTCAACCATTTCAGGAGGCAGTATATGATCAGGGACCAACGGTACTGAACGAAGAGATCCAAGCTACGCTGAAGGCACTGGCGAAAAACAAGGCTCCAGGAACTGACGGAATACCAACTGAGATATCTCAAACAAAAGGATGCAGTGCCAGAAGTGCTCGCTCGTCTATGTTAAAAATTTGGAAGACAGCTAACCAACTGCAAGAGATCCATATTTATGCCTATTCCCAAGAAAGGGGACCCAACCAAACACGGAAATTATCGCTGCACATAGTTTCTTAAAAGCAAAACCTAAATAATGGGCAAAGGAGATGAACAAGCAATTCTCAGAAAAACTGAGTTGCCAGCAAACAATTGAAAGGGAGTTCAGTCTCTCTAAAAAATCAGGGAAATGCAAATTACAACCTTAACGGGACGCCATTTTCCACCCACATCATTTGCAGAAATTTATACATCAGATAATGTTACTCTTGGGCGTGTATGTCGTGATATATATACGTGTTTATGTATATATATACACACACGAATATTATAAATATATTTTACTTTTGCTGTTACAGATAATACTATGAGTAGTCTTTTTACATGTCTCTTAACTGCACATTTATGAGAGCTTCTGCTATACAAATGTGCAACTATGAGACGTGCAAAAACACTATCCATCGCAGTATTATGTGTAATAGCAAAACCGAAGTAACTTAAATGTACATCAAAGCACAGATAATTAAACTGTGGGATTTCATATATACAGGTAGTCCCCGACTAAGGATGTACTGAAGTTACGACAAGCCGTGCTTATAACTTTTTTTTTTTGTGGGGGGGGTGTATCTTATCATTAGCAATATGTACTACATACAATATTGCAGCACATAATTTGCTAATGTCATCATACCTGTAAGTTTATAAGTAATGTTTCCAACCCTCAAAGACAAATAAAGATTGGATTTATAAAGATATAATAAAGGGCACTAATAATGAAAACTAAAAAAATAAATAAATAAAAATGAGGTACTCAACTTATACTGATTTATGATGGAGTTGTTGGAACAGAACCCTGTCCTAAGTTGGGGACTACTTATAATGGAATACTAACTATATCATGAAGAAAACTATGAATGAATAACAGCTGTACATGTAGCAACATGGCTGAATCTCAAAACCATAATGTTAAGAAACAAGCAAGTTGCTGAAAAATCCATACATACAACCAAACCAAAAAACCAAATCCATTGCCACTGATTCAATTCCAACTCATAGCAACCCTACAGGACAGAGCAGAACTGCCCCATAGGGTTTCCAAGGCTGTAAATTTTTACAAAAGCAGACTGCCACATCTTTCTCCCACGGAAGAGCTGGTGGGTATGAACTGCCAAAATCTACGTTAGCAACTGAGCACTTAACCATTGTGTCACCAAGGCTCCTTCATACAGTATAATACCATGTATAAAACCAAACCAAACTCATTGCCATCAAGTCGATTTCAACTCATAGCAACCCTATAGGATGGAGTAGAACTGCCCCATAGGGTTTCCAAGGAGTGGCCGGTGGATTCAAACTGCTGACCTTCTGGTTAATAGCCAAGCTCCTAACCACTGTGTCACCAGGGCTCCACTAATACCATGTATATAACGTATACAAAGTATATATAAAGTTTAAAACATATAAGACAAAATATACAGCCTATGGTTTTATGTGTGCAATAAAGCTATAAATAAAACAAGAAAATGGTAAACAAAATTAAGCATAGTTGTTACTCTTCAAAGAAGAGAAAGGAATGCTGTTGAGAGGAGTATGCTATCAATAAATGTACAAAGAGGATTCTAAATACAAGGGCAATCTTCTATTTGTTAAGATGGATGAAAAAATACATGGGTGGTTTTATTTTTTTTTTTAATACTTAGCATAAACATTACATATCCTTTTGTGTGTCTGAAATATTTTATAACTGTTTTAAATTCTGGGTACACTGATCAAAGCTGTCGGAAAAATGTATTTATAAGTGAACAAAAACTAGAAGGAAATAAGCAAAACATAAATTTGATATTAAGGAAATGGTATGCGAAGTAGTATTTTCCTCGTGTTAACATTTCTTTCAATATCTTTTATGATGAACATTATTTTTTAAAGCATTTATTAGAATGGCAAGCACTCACCTGATCAGTAAGCAAAAGCTGATTTCCTCCTTGATACAAAGCATCACAAAGCATGTCCACATCATTATTCAGTCTGGACATAAAGGAAGAACGTTCTTGAGCAGATACAGCCAACTGATCACGTAATAAAGAAATATCCTGGTTCAATTTCTCAGCTGCTTCCTCCAGGCTTCCATGGGTTCTAAACAGTTCTTTTTTCTTATTCTCTCCTTCTAAAAGTTGGTAAAGTCTAAAATGTAAAAATAAAAATTACTGAAAAATATTCCTAAATCAGTAGTTTTCAAAATTATAATCCACTGTATTGGGAAATACTTCGGAGTAGCTAAGTAACAACTTTCAAAAATTAATTTGTTACTCAATCAAGCAACTGAAACTACTCCAACTATACTATTCCAGTACAGAAATATATATTCTAACTACTGCATCTGAATCACCAGTTCCCTCATCTCTCAAGTTTTAGGACACAAAATTCTTCTTGCCTTTAACTGCCACAAATTTACTTAAAACAAAGTGTGTCACAGAGATACCTCATAAGAAAACACTTCTTCCACAGAATACAACTATCATGTAGTAGAAACAGTAATGAACTTGAAAAAGAAGACCTAGGTCTGAGTTCTGGTTCTGCTATGTGTGACCTAGTGCAAATCAATCTCTGAGATTTAATTTCCTCATCTTAATACCTACTTATCTTATAGGATTATGGTGGGATTAAAACAAAAAAGTGAAATGAAAATATAAAAATTATAAAATGTAAAAAAAGTAAACAATAAAGAGCTACATAAATAGTAACAATAAACGTTTGCTAAGCCAGACATCTTGTAAGTATCTGGTTAACAAATGAAAATCTCCATGAGCCACGAGGGCACTTTACAATCTCAACATTAACAGCAGAAAAATCCCTCATCCTATAGGGCAAATGGAAAAATGTGAGGCAGCACCTCTCACATGTATCTGACAATTTTTCAATCTTTTTCTTTTAACAATTTGCAATAGACTTCATGAAACTGGTCCAAGCCTGAAGCCACCAATCATGGTCCAGTGGGATGTGACTACACAATTCCAGGAGGCACCATTCATATAGTTCATAATACCAATCACGAAACAGGGACTACGCACGTGGACCTTGCCAGATGGAATACACAGGAATCAAATCAACTACATCTATGGAAACAGACGATGGAAAAGCTCAATTAACATCAGCGAGAACAAGGCCAGGGGCCAACTGTGGAACAGCCCATCAATTGCTCACACACAAAGTTCAAGCTGAAGAAAATTAGAACAAGTCCACAAGAGCCAAAGTACGACCTTAAGTATATTCCACTTGAATTCAGAAATCATCTCAAGAACAGATTTGATGCACTGAACACTAATGACGGAAGACCAGACAAGTTGTGGAATGACATCAAGGATATCATACATAAAGAAATCAAGAGGTCATTAAAAAGACAGAAAAGAAAAGAACAAAATGGATGTCAAAAGAGACTCTGGAACTTGCTATTGAACATAGAGTAGCTAAACGAAAGGAAGAAATGATGAAGTCAAAGAGTTGAACAGAAGATTTCAAAGTGTAGCTCGAGAAGATAAAGTAAAGTATAATGAGATGTGCAAAGACCTGGAGATAGAAAACTAAAAGAGAAGAACACACTCAGCATTTCCAAAACTGAAAGAACTGAAGAGAAAATTCAAGCCTCAAGCTGCAATATTCAAGGATTCTACAGACAAAATAGTAAACGATGCAGGAAGCATCAAAAGAAGATGAAAGGAATACACAGTCACTGTACCAAAAAGAACTGGTCGACGCTCAACCATTTCAGGAGGTAGCATATGATCAAGAATCGATGATAGTGAAGGAAGAGGTCCAAGCTGCACAGAAGGCACTGGCAAAAAACAAGGCTCCAGGAATTTACAGAATCAACTGACATGTTTCAATGGATGCGCCGCTGGAAGTGCTCACTCATCTATGCCAAGAAATCTAGAAGATGCCTACCTAGCAAACCAACTGGAAGAGATCCATATTTGTACCCATTTCAAAAAAAAGGAGATCCAACAAAACGTGGAAATTATCAAACAATATCATTAATATCACATACAAGGAAAATTTTGCTGAACATCATTCAAAAGCAGTTACAGCAGTGTATTGATAGGGAACTACCAGAAATTCAAGCGGGATTCAGAAGAGGACGTGGAACAAGGGATATCATTGCTGACGTCAGATGGATCTTGACCATGCAAAGGCATTCAACTGCGTGGATCATAACAAATTACGGATAACACTGCGAAGAATGGGAATTCCAGAACACTGAACTGTGCTCATGAGGAACCTGTGCATAGACCAAGAGACAGTCGTTCGAACAGAACAAGTGGATACTGCATGGCTTAAAGTCAGGAAAGGTGTGTGTCAGGGCTGTATCCTTTCATCACACTTATTCAATCTGTTGTTGAGCAAATAATCTGAGAAGCTGGACTATATGAAGAAGAACACAGCATCATGACTGGAGGAAGACTCATTTAACAACCTGAGATATGCAGATGACACAACCTTGCCTGCTAAAAGTGAAGAAGACTTGAAGTACTTACTGATGAAGATCAAAGACTACAGCCTTCAGTATGCATTATATCTCAACACAAAGAAAACAAAAATCCTCACAACTGGACCAATAAGTAACATCATGGTAAATGGAGAAAAGACTGAAGGTGTCAAGGATTTCATTTTACTTGGATATACAATCAATGCCCATGGAAGAAGCAGTTAAGAAATCAAACGACGTACTGCATTGAGCAAATCTGCTGCAGAAGACCTCCTTAACGGGTTGAAAAGCAAGGATGTCACCTTGAAGACTAAGGTATGCCTGACCCAATCCATGGTGTTTTCAATCACCTCATATGCCTGTGAAAGCTGAACAATGAAGAAGGAAGACCAAAGAAGAATTTACGCCTTTCAATTATGGTGTTTGCAAAGAATATTGAATACACCACGGACTGCCAGAAGAACAAACAAATCTGTCTTGGAAGAAGTACAACCAGAATGCTCATTAGAAGCAAGGATGGTAAGACTTCGTCTCACGTACTATGGACATGTTATCAGGAGGGACCAGTCCCTTGAGAAGACATCAGTGAGATGGACTGACACAGTGACTGCAACCAAGGGCTCAAACATAGCAAAAACTGAGAGGATGGCTCAGGACCGGGCAGTGTTTCATTCTGTTGTACACAGGGTCACTGTGAGTTGGAATCAACTTGACAGCACCTAACAACAAAGGTACCAATGGCACTCCCTGAAATTGTATAATAAGGCAGACCTATCCAAGCCCCTCATTTTATTAATAAGGAAATAAAAGAGTTAAATGATTCTACCCTAGGTTCTAGAGAAAAATCAGGAGTAGGATTCAGATTTTTGAGGCCTTAGACCACTTGACTACTTGTACTTTCATTCTGTTGTACATAGGGTCGCTATGAGTCAGAATGGACTAGATGGCACCTAACCACCACCTACTTTAGCCCTCCAATCTCAGTATCCCCGTGCCATCAATTGCTTAGATTTCCAGAAAAGGGCTGGGAGTTAGCATTCACTCTGATTCACCTGACTACACACAGAAATGAAGTACCTCTCTACTGCCACCTTGTCCAAATGCAGTCAATCTCCTGCTCAGCAATATCTACTATACCAAACTGTAGTCAAACTTCCCACTGCAGTTAAACTTCCTGCCGCAGATCTAAAATAAGCATCTCAGTAATGGTGCCTAAAGGGGACACAGAGTCACCATGAGTCGAAACCGACTCAAAGGTAACTGGTTTTTTTGTTTTTTTTTTAAGGGGAATAACACCTCATATACACCTACTCCTCCAACCAAGAGGTCTCAGTTCTGAAGTAGCTACTTCCAGATCAAACATGAATGGAAAAGGCAGCAAAGCTTAAAAAGAGGCATATAAAAGTGGAGAAAGAGAATATAAAGGGCAAAAAAGGAGTGCAAAGAATTTTTTAAACTTCCACAATTTTAGTTCAAACTTTCTCTAGCATTTTACAAAAAAACAGAAGAAAATATGAAGAGTACTTATGAAATGATAAAGTATACCTATGAGTAGAATAATCCTTGGTATCGATAGTATTCCTTGCATTTATCTGCTGAGATACTGATGGATCTGTTAGTATTTCTAATCGCCGCTGTAGCATCATACTACTTTGACTAAGTTCTTGAACCACATTTTCAAGTTGACGATATATGTCCCGATGCTTTCTCAATTCAATTTCATATGATAAATGTAGAAGTTCAAATGATGCCTTTTGTTTTATCAACTGATTTAAAACTAACTCTTGCCTTGCCGTATAATAGTCTTGTTTAGCAATCTGCAGATCAAAATCCCCCTTTACAACTGGCATATTCAATAACTGGGCATTCTCTTTTACAATAGCAGGCAAACTTTTGTTTTTCACATGGGTGATTTGTTCTTCAAGTTTCAGAATCTCACTGCTCAAGCTTGAAATTTTAAGGTCCAAATTTTCTTTGCCAACAGCCTAAACAAAGAAAAGCAATTACATTTCAAACTGCAGGTATAAACTTGAAATAGTTTTAAAATTATTTTCACTGTCCATTTTAGGTGATTAGATAGTACGCTCAATGAATAAAAACTAATATTAGTATCAGCCAAAATATTAGAAAGTGAGCTGTACTGTTAAGTATATTTTCAAGTCAAATTACAATTTAAACAGGAAAAATGTGGACTGAGTCAAGAACGAGGCCAGTGTGAACTACTAAATTTTAATGCTACTATTACCATATATGGAAACCCTGGTGGCTTAGTGGTTAAGAGCTACAGCTGCTTACCAAAAGGTCAGCACTTCGAATCCACCAGGCACTCCTTGGAAACCCTATGGGGGCAGTTCTACTCTGTCCTACAGGGTCACTATGAGTCAGAATCAACTCGATGGCAATGGGTTTGTTTTTTTTTTTTTAATTCCCATATATAAGGTCCTTGGGTGGTGCAAATGGTTTGCACTTGACTACCAACCTAAAGATTGGCGGTTCAGATCCTCCCAGCAGACAATGGAAGAAAGTCCTGGTAATCTGCTTCCATAAAAATTACAGGCAAGAAAACTCTATGGAGTTCTATTCTGTAACACATGGAGTCACCATGAGTCAGAGGCGACTTTTTGACAGTGGGTCTGGTTTTTTTGACTACCATACATATACAGTAATGGCTAACAAAATAGGGACCTTGTCATGCTTGTTTTACTTAATAAAAATCATATTAGCACACTACTCACTGAATGCAAATGTATGTTGGTTAAGGGTTTCTTAAAGTTAAAATAAAAATTAGCCCAGCAGTTATTCTTTTAGTCAGCTGATTTCAGTACTTCAACAGAATTACAGGACTTCTTATATTATTCCAAAGGTCATGTCAGTTACAGTAAGTAACTTGGTGCTGGTGTTCAGTTTCAGAAAAGTTATATTAGTACTCAACTATCTAAAAGTTACATAACCGAGAAAGCAAGCTTTCAAGAATGGAGATAGCTATCTGCAATACATCTGTACGTTCTCAGCAAGGAATCAGGGTTTCAGTCCACTGAACTTAGACCTCTGGCTTCATCAGCACAATGTTCTGGTCAGAGCAAACAAGCAGAATACCCACAAAAAGGCTCTTTACTCATGTATCATTAAAAAAGTAAATTTCAGTTCAATCTGCATCTTAACATAAATTTCAAATTCAGAGTATAAATTACTTTTGTTAAAATTAACTAGGTTGTCAGTGGTTCAGGTTATAATTACTATTTCTGTCCTCCATTAATTTTAGGATCTATTTGTATGAAACACGGACACATATCACAGCTAAGCACTGAACAAAGAGACAATAATAAAATACCCTCTTCTCAAATATACAGACTTCAACAGCAATATTATATACCCTCCATTCCTAACAACAATTACAGTATGAATCAGTCTCATTTCTTATGCTTACCTTGCTGGTTAGGCTATGAAGATTCTCCTCTGCCCACTTTATACTTGACTTCATGTTCAAATTACTTGCTTTCAAGTGAATTAACTGATGTTGAGCACAAATGTAAGCCAGCTGCAGCCTAGCCATCTCTAGTCGTCTCTCCTCAAGGATTTCTTGATTATCACAAATAGAGGGTGTCTGTATATCTAACAGTTGAAAATTTTCTTCATTTGAACTTTCAACTACCTCATGTATACCCTGAAAGAACTGTTTTTTGGTATATAAGGTTAATGCTGCTGTGCTTTGCTCTTCCTGGCTTAGGTATTTTTCCAAGGAAAATTGAGATAAAAACACCATTGGATTTGTCCCTTGTCCTAAATTAGAAGGTCTGTAGAACAGCATCAATTTTGCAACTTCATCTGTAAGAGCATGAAGCTCATTACTGATTTTAGTATTCACAACATTTAGAATTCCTTGACTCTGCTTCAGCTTTTTAGTGGCCTCTTCTCCTTTAGCATTTAATCTCAGAGATTTGTGGCTAATTACTGAAGCCATCAACTGGCATTTATTACGTCGTTGGATTTTTAGGTTCTTTAATTTCTGCAGAATTTGAACCTCCTCCTCCAATCTCTCTAGCTCTTTGTCATCCACGCTTTGGGTCTTCAAATCAGAAGTTTCACAGGTTTTAAGAACTTCATCTAATGCTGCTTCTTCTAGGATGGGCTTGCCTGATTTTTGAAGAATGCTAAAAGCTTGCAATTCTTTTTCAGACAATACATTCTGTTCATTCACATTCCCACAAAACCACTTAAAAAATGATTCATCTTCGGCAGTTTCAAACAACCAGTCAAAATCTTCTCCATTCAGCATACCAGCCTTGGGATAACCAATTTTTTTTAATGTTTCCACAAACTCATTTCCACAACTCATGGTTTAACTATCCAAATTTTTAATAACTGATACGGGTTTATGGTGTTGATTTTTTAAAAATAAATCCAAATACAAACAAAATTAATTTTATGTTAAGTCCATAGAGAAGGGAAAAATATATTTTTAGAATTTTTAATGCTTTTTCCTAGGGGGGAAAAAAACAAGTATTAGACAACAAATAAGGTGACTGTATTTTTAAAAGGAAGATGTAAATGATTGTCACATGGTATTTGGGAACCATCTAACTGAAATGTCTGATGATGACAAATTAGGGTATTACTTAGTACTCTACAACAGTAATGAAACCTAACGAAGCAAAAAAATCTTAATTTTTTCCAAAGATAAACTGCTCTAAAATACATTACGTTTTACAAAAAAGCTCTGTTTTTGGTAAACAAATCCAAGCCATCATGTGGCCAAGCAGCCTCTTTTCCCTGCCCTGCCAAAGTAAGAAAATAGAACTAAATATGGTAATTTCTTTCTTTCTTTTTTTCTTTTTTTTGAGGAAAAGAGAGTCAACTAAATATTTACCTCAATGACTCAATTAGCACCCGCCACGCACACAAAAATCGATCTCAAGATACAATCAACCTAGTACAGAGAAAATCAGGTTTAAGATTTAAACACTACCGTCAACGTGAGAGGAAACCCTGGTGGTGCAGTGGTTAAGAGCTACGGCTGCTAACCAAAAAGTTGGCAGTTCGTAATCCACCAGGCGCTTCTTGGAAACTCGATGGGGCAGTTCTACCCAGTCCTATTGGGTCGCTATGACTCGGGAGTCGACTCGACGGCAACACATTTCAACGTGAGCAGTGTCAAGGAAAGATGGAAGCAGTCATTAAGTAAAAGTTTCTCAAGCATTTGCTATTTTCAATAAACTCAGTACTGAATAATCCACGAAGACTTAACTAAGTCAACATTAGCGATGGTGACAAGCCCTGCAGATCGATGACGATGAAGACATGATACACTTAACACCCTTTAGATAAAATTTTTTGTGTGTGTGCAATTCACTTAAGCACGTATGCACATTAATAAAATACACATTCACACACACACGCACACCGAATCGGCGTTAAAAACAAACCGCACAAACCCCCGACGGTGACTGGCTCTGCCGGGCTCGCGACGCCGCCCGTCCGTCTGCCCCGGCCTCGCCTCATCGCCGGCGCAGGCCCAGCTCCCTCGCAGCGCTCCGGCGCTCCCCGCGCGGGGACTCCGCCTCGCGGCGTCCCTGGACCTGCGACACTCGTCGCCCACAGCCCCCTCCCCGGCTCCTTGCCCCTGAGGACAGCAACTGAGGCGCGCGGGCCGCTACTAGCGCACCTGAAAGGAGCCACCAGGGACGCAGGGAAAGACAGGCGACAGCAGGTGACGGCGGGGGATCGCCGCCACTCCTACCTCCCCACACCCCGCGATGTCCAGAGCTCCCGCGCTGCCGCCGCTCACCTCAGAAAGCTCCCGCGCGCGCCCTCACAGTATGCCACAGCCACCGCCCTCCGCGCCGAGCGCGCCTCGCACTGCCTCACGGGAGCACCGCGTGGGAACGCGCCTTCAGGAACCCCGCGCACGCGCAAGAGGGACGAGACAGAGTTGCAGAGTGATTCTCCGCGCAGGCGTAGTGTCAGAAGAGGCGGGGCCCGCAAGGGCGGGCTTAAGGGCGGGGCTGAGCAGCCGCTCCGCCCCAGGTCCCCCGTCCCCTTTCAAATGAAGATAGCGAGCTGATTGGGTCCCTCGCTGGCCCAGCATGCACCCTGGCGCAGGGTGGAGAGCGGTCCAGGCGCCGTTGTGGAGGTTAAGAGTGAGGTAGTAGGAAGGAGTACAAGAGATTGGTTCTGCTCCTGCACCCCGTATTTTCAGGCACCTCCTATGCATGCAAAAGCTGAATAATGAATAAGGAAGACTGAAGAATTAATGACTTTGAGTTATGGTGTTGGCACAAAAAAAAATTGAATATACCATGAACTGCCAGAAGAATGAACAAATCTGTCTTGGAAGAAGTAGAGCCAAAATGCTCCTCAGAAGCGAGGATGGTGAGACGTTATCAGGAGGGACCAATCCCTAGAGAAGGACATCATGGTTGGTAAAGTACAGGGTCAGCAAAAAAGAGGAAGACCCTTGATAAGATGGAAGGACACAATGGCTACAACGGTGGGCTCAAACATAGCTACGATCGTGAGGATGGCACAGGACCAGGCAGGGTTTCGTTCTGTTGTACAGAGGGTCACTATGGGTGGGAATGGACTGCAAGTAACAACCTCGCAGATGTGTGCCCTGTCCCCCAAGCTGGGCTCTCTGTGTTCTTCCAACGCCATCTGACAGCCTCCTACCCTCAATCCAATGTTCATTTCTATTTACAGTTCTGCCTTCCACAGAACCCCAAATCGTAGTCCTCTAGTGATACTTTTTTAGGGGAAAGAAAAAAAGTCACAGTTAGTAGTTAGGAGCAGGCCTGGAGCCACGGTCTGGCCCAAGCCTCAGCTGTATCACCCAACAGCTGTGTGACCTGTGCAAATCTCTGCGGTGACCTCTGTGTTTCTGTCTGTTAAATGGTGCTAATAATAGTGCTTCCTTCTACTTCTGGGAAATCAGCCATTGAAGACCCTGTGGAGCACAGCTGTCCTCTGACATACATGAGTCCCAATGGGCTAGAATGGACTACTGGTATTAGAATTGTCATGACAGTAAATGAGCTCATGTATCTAAAGCAGTCTGAGGAGTGCCTATGTCTCAGTTTGCTGGTGCTACCCTAACAGAAATATCACAAGTGGGTGGCTTTAAAGAACAGAAGTTTATTTTATTACAGTTATAGAGGCTAAAAGTGCAAATTAGGGTCTCAGCTGTGTCAATTCTTTCTGTGGGGCTCTCTCCTAGTTTCTGGTATCTGCTGGCAATCCTAAGTGCTTCTTTGCTTGTAGACAGTCCTCACATGGCATCTGTCTTCCCCCTGTGTGTGTCTGTGTCTGTTCTGCTCTTCGTAAGACACATATGGTGAAATGAGTTCCTTTGTGTGGCATTTTGCCTTGGTTCTTTAGAAAAACACTTTGAGAGATTTCTCCCCTAAGCCCTGAGGAGTTACCTTTGCCCTAGTTTACTACCATATAGGGTTGGGTACTTTTGTCCAGGCTGATTAACATTTCCTGGGCAAGCTAGAAACAACCTTATGTTTGATCATTTTTGTCTGGCCCTGGCTGCAGCCTGCCCTATGATTGGTATGCGCCTTGCAGGGATTGGTCAATGGACCATGCAAATGAAGTGACTATAGACTATGCAAATGAAGAGACTATAGCCTCCTATGGAAATAAAGTGTCTGTGGCCTACCAAGAGGGTATTGGTCAGTTTGTGGCCCTGGTGGGAGGGCCATGCCTTGAAATTGACAAAGATTGTAGATCTAAGCAGCCAACCCCACAGAGGTTTTTTAGACAGAAAGAACAAAACAAGCAGAAGAAAAGGCAAGAGAGAAGAAGAACAGAGAGAGGAGGCGAGGAACCTCCTAAAAGAGCTGTAACATGGGTCAAGGGCTAGAAGACTGAAGACAGTAAGAGGCCCAGAAGGAGTCTGGTGGCAGAGCCAGTGGCAACAGACAGCAGGGCCAAGAGAAGTCTGTCCTGAGGGGGCTGAGAGGGGGCCTGCACAGCTGGGAGGGGACATGCCCAACAGAGAGAAGGGCCTGCTTGCTTGCACAGCCAAGAGGAGCTGAGAGAGCTGTCCTGAGGGATGTGCTCTCTACTTTAGGGGAGCCTTCCAGACTGCCTACCTGCTTCCTGATCCTGAGTTGTACCCTGTTACTTCCTTAATAAACCACTTCACTGTAAGTATGGTCTGTGAGTTCTGTGTGACCATTGCAATGAATTATTGAACTCAGCAGAGAAGTAGAGAGTGCTGTGGGGGGGATGGCTGTCGTTAGAATTGGTAAAAAGGTTGGAGAGTGAAGGTGTGTCTGACCTCCACCTCATAGGAATCAGCCTCGGGCTGATGCTGATTCTCATTATCCCTCTTGAAGTTAGACAGGTTCTGATGCTACTACTACCATTTTACAACACCTCTTAGAAGTGACTGAAGTTGTCAAGGATTTCATTTTACTTTTATCCACAATCAACACCCATGGAAGCAGCTGTCAAGAAATCAAAAGATGCATCGCATTGGGCAAATCTGCTGCAAAAGACCTCTTTCAAGTGTTGAAAAGCAAGGAAGTCACCTTGAAGACTAAGGTGCGCCTGACCCAAGCCATGGTATTTTCAGTCTCCTCGTATGCATGCGAAAGCTCGGCGATGAATAAGGAACACCAAAGAAGAATTGATGCCTTCGAATTGTGGTGTTGGTAGAGAATATTGTGTATCCCACGGACTGCTAAAAGAATGAACAAATCTGTCTTGGAAGAAGTACAACCAGAATGCTCCTTAGAAGCAAGGATGGCAAGACTACTTCTCATGTACGTTGGACAGGTTTTCAGGAAGGATCAGTCCCTAGAGAAGGATATCATGCTTGGTAAAGTAGAGGGTCAGCAAAAAAGAGGAAGACCCTCAACGAGATGGATTGACACTGCGGCTGCCACAATTAGTTCCAGCGCAGCAACGATTGTGAGGATGGCACAGGACCGGGCACGGTTTCCTTCTCTTGTACATAGGGTTGCTATGAATCAGAACTGACTTGATGGCACCTAACAACAACTTAGAAGTGATTAGGTTTAGGACCCACCCTACTCTGGTGTGACCTCATTAACATAACAAAAGAAACCCCTATTTCCTAACAGGGTTGTTTTCATAAGTACCAAAAAACCAAAAACAAAACCCATTGCCATCGAGTCAATTCTGACTCATAGCAACCCTATAGGACAGAGTAGAACTGCCCCATAGGGTTTCGAAGGAGCAGCTGGTGGATTCAAACTGCCGACCTTTTGGTTAGCAGCCAAGCTCTTAACCACTGTGCCACCAGGGCTCCATTTACAGGTCCAGGGTCAGGATTTCAACATATATTTTGGTGGGACACAATTCAATCCGTAACAGACTCTTTTACTTATATTTTAAGGCCTGTTCTTGTTGTTGTTGTTGATAGTTGTCACTGAGTCACCTCTGACTCATAGTGACCTTATGTATAACAGAATGAAACATTGCCCGGTCCTGTGCCATCTTCATGATCATTTATGCTTCAGTCCATTGTTATGCCTATTGCATCCTAACAATAATATTGTCAAAAAGATAAAAATATAACTCATATAAATATATAGAGTGGACAGGAGTCAAAGATGTATTTTACTCATTGAACATGGAATGTTGTCTCCAAGGAGCATTCAAGAAATGCATGTATGTAGTCAATGAAAGAAAGAACACTGAAACAAGATTGCTAAATTCCATATAAAACCGGTCAATGCGCTACATCCAAGGAAGCCAGACTTTTGGGGTTATCTTTTGTACTGGGCAGAATTTACCTGCATCTATACCAGACAAAAATCATTTGCGACTTACTAATACACATGAAAAATCAAATGATGTATTGCATTGGGATAATCTGCTGCAAAAAAACCTCCTTAAGGTTCTGAAAAACAACGATGTCACTTTGATGATTAAGGGGTGCCTGACCCAAGCCATGGTCTTTTTAATAGCCTCATATGCAAGCAAAAGCTGGACGATGAGAAAAAAGAGAGAAGAAGAATTGTTCATTCGAATTGTGATGTTGGTGAATATTAAATATAACAGAACAAACAAATCAGTCTTAGAAGAAATACAACCAGAATGTTCCTGAGAAGTGAGGGTGGTGTAACTTCATCTTGCTTACTTTGGATACATCATCAGGACAGACCAATCACTAGAAAAGGACACCCTGTCTGGTAAAGTAGAGGGTCAGCGAAAACGAGGGAAACCTTCAAGGAGATGGATTGACAGAATCACCACAATGGGCTCAAACATATCAAAGGTCATGAAGATGGCGCAGGACTGGGCAACATTTCATTCTGTTATACAAGAGGTCACCATGAGTCAGAGCCAACTCAGTGGCAACTAGTAACAACAATCTTCTACAGGTTAACATCTACCTTTACAGGGTTTGGGCCCTGGTCATTAGTAAATAGTAAGTTGGTTAGCCACCCCATGTCAAATGACTCTAAGGCCACTTGTTAGACAATGTTCTTGTCTAGGTGCCCTGGTGGCACAGTGTTTAAGAGCTCAGCTGCTAACCAAAAGGTCAGCAGTTCAAATCTACCAGCTGCTCTGTGGAAACCCTACGGGGCAGTTCTACTCTATCACAGAGGGTCACTATGAGTCAGAATGGACTTGACAGCAACAGGTTTCGTGTGACACTGGAAGAACAGTAGTCTGCCTGGATAATTTTTCTTAACATTTTTCAGTTCAGAGAGAAAAAAAATAATGTTCTAGGGCAGATACTGCAAATTAATCTCGAGTCAAAAACATTCCTATTGTAAAAAAACTTCTATGTGAGACTAAATGGTCAATATTTACCTTAAAGCAAAGATGAAAATGGTAAGGAGCAGCAGAGAAACTAGATTAATGGAACTGTGAGAATGGAAATAATGAGAATGTTGATACGTTGTGAAAAATATAAGCAATGTCATTGAACAAATTGTATTGAAATTGTTAAATAGGAACTTAATCTGCTGTGTAAACTCTCACCAAAAACACAATAAAATATTTTAAAATGCTTCCTATTAATTCTTTTGTCTTTTCTCATCTCCCCCTTTTAAAAGTTGATAAAGCCTAAAATGATCTGAAAAATAAACATTACAGGGGAAAAAATTCTCAGAATGGTGCCAGGCCTTGGGGGCTCCCTGCTAAGAGCCAGGGGCAGAGAGGAGACCATTCACCACTGGTGGTGAGCAGGGACCCTGGGATCTGTGGGAGCCATTGGGCCAGGAAGACCACGCTAGACGGACTCGGGGCATGGGGGATGTGCAGCAGGGGACAGGAGTTGAGCTGGATCCAGCAGGGAGGACACAGAGGCTGTGTAAGCAGCTCCTTCAAGCCATTTTGCTGAGGAGGCGAAGATTGAGGGAGAAAGCAAAATGACACAAGTTGAGGGGGTGGGAATGCAGGGCTGAGGGGAGAACTTGGGGTTTTGTTTTAAGATGAGAGGAACTTGGGGATATTTATAGACTGTGAGGAGGAACTCAGAGGGGAAAGAATTGAAGATGCCAGAGAGAAAAGCAACGGGAGAAGTGAGATCCAGAGCAGGAAGGAGGCTGTTCTAGACGCCCACTTTTCCTAGTGACTCCTGGGTGGTTTCCTGGGCCCGCAAATTCTCCTCACGATTTTGAATTGCTAAACATAGTTATTTGTTCGAAAGGTGTTTGTGGGGCCATAAAAAGCCATAAAAAATACAAAGTAACAAATTACAACTATATAAGCCCAGAGTACAAATGACAAACACAATTTTAGTCTCTGAAATTTTTCTTTGAAATTTTGAATTAAAAGGCATTCCTGCACTTGAAGTTGCATTTGGAATTTAAGAAAGCAAACCTGTTATGCTTATTTCCAGGATAAGCTTTCTTTCCTCCAGTCAAAATCACTTTGGGGTGTTAGTGGGGTACAAAGGGCTCAAAAGATAAAGGCAACCCAGAAAACCTCCCTGAGGAAGCCCATGAGAAGACAATGGAATAAACTTTTCCAAACACAGAGCTGTGAGGATCAAGTGTTTTAGTTGTTTTTTCTCCTTCCTGTAGGAGTCTTTTTTTTTTTCTCCTATTGATACTAAAAAACATTTTCAGTTTTGGATAACATCTTTTCAGACTATATTTAAACTTTAGAAGTAACGACAACAAAAACCAGTTGCTACCAAGTTAATTCTGAGTCACGGTGACACTACGCGTGTCAGAGTAAAACTGTGCTCCATAGGGTTACCTGAGTTTTATTGACTATGCAAAGGCATTCGACTGTGTGGATCATAAGAAATTATGGATAACATTGTGAGGAATGGGAATTCCAGAACACTTAATTGTGCTTATGAGGAACCTGTACTTAGAGTTGTTTGAACAGAACAAGGGTATACTGCGTGGCTTAAAATCAGGAAAGTTGTGTGTCAGGGTTGTATCCTTTCACTGTACTTAATTCAATCTGTATGCTGAGCAAATAATCTGAGAAGCTGGACATTATGAAGAAGAATATGGCATCAGGATTGGAGGAAGACTCATTAACAAACTGCAATATGCAGATGACATAACCTGTATACTGATGAAGATCAAAGACCACAGCCTTCAGTATGGATTACTCCTCAACATAAAGAAAACAAAAATCCTGACAACTGGACCAATAAGCAATAACATGATAAGCGGAGAAAAGACTGAAGTTGTCAAGGATTTCATTTTACTTGGATCCACAATCAACACCCGTGGAAGCAGCAGTCAAGAAATCAAATGACATATTGCATTGGGCAAATCTGCTGCAAAAGACTGCTTTAAAGTGTTGAAAAGCAAGGATGTCACTTTGAGGACTAAGGGTTTGCCTGACCCAAGCCATGGTATTTTCAATCGCCTCATATGCATGTGAAAGCTAGATAATGAATAATGAAGACCGAGAAGAATTGATGCCTTCAAATTATGGTGTTGGTGAAGAATACTGAATATACCATGGACTTCCAGAAGAACAAACAAATCTATCTTGGAAGAAGTACAACCAGAATGCTCCTTAGAAGCGAGGATGGCAAAATTTCATCATACGTACTTTGGACATGTTATCAGGAGGGACCAGTCCCTGGAGAAAGACATCATGCTTGGTAAAGTAGAGGGTCATCAAAAAAGAGGAAGACCCTCAACAAGATGGATTGACACAGTGGCTGCAATAATGAGCTGAAACACAGCAACGATTGTGAGATGGCACAGGACCTGGCAGTGTTTCCTCTGTTGTACACAGGGTCGCTATGAGTGGGAACCAACTCAACGGCACCTAACAACAACAGCAACATGATCTCTTGAAGTAAACTGCCAGGCCTTTCTTCCAAGTCTCCTCTGAGTGGACTCAAACTTCTAGCCTTTCAGTTAGCAGCCAAATGCATTAACCTTTTGCACCACGGGGGACTCCTTAGAAGTAACAGTCTGGTGTTAAGGATGATTTAGTTTCAGATGTTGTCATGGATTGAATTGTGTCCCCCAAAAATATCTGTCAACTTGGGTAGGTCATGATTCCCAGTATTGTATCATTGTCTACCATTTTATCATGCGATGTGATTTCCCTATGGGCTGTAAACTCTATCACTATGATGTAATAAAATGGATTAGTGGCAGTTATACTGATGAGGTATACAAGATTAGATAGTGTCTTAAGCCAATCTCTTTTGAGATATAAAAGAGAGAAGAGAGCAGAGACACATGGGAACCTCATACCACCAAGAAAGCAGTGCCAGGAGCAGAGCGCATCCTTTGGACCTGAGGTTCCTGTGCAGAGAAGCTCCCAGACCAAGGGAAGATTGATTACATGGACCTTCCTCCAGAGTCGACAGAGAAAGCGTTCACCTGAAGCTGACGCCCTAAATTTGGACTTCTAGCCTACTAGACTGTGAGAATATAAACTTCTCTTTGTTAAAGCCATCCACTTGTGGTATTTCTGTTATAGCAGCACTAGCTGACTAAGACAGATGTAGTTCTCAATGTAGTCAGTGGCACTCAATTGTGCAAGCGATGGAGACTGGATGGGCACTTCTAAGCAGGAGAGTGACATTCTCAGTCATGTGTTAGAAGCATGATTGTTCAGTAATGTAGGGAAGGTGACAAAAGGTAGCAAGAGGTTGGATGCAGGGAGGCTACTACAGACATCGGGAAGAGGAGGGGCAGAGAGAGTTGCATTGAGACTGCAGAACCCTTGAGACCCCGTGTTCAGTGAAAGGGGGGACAGTCCTTACTTCTCTCAGGTTTCCAGCTGCCAACTATTAAGAAGAAAGGGGAACAAAGAAGAAACTAGTCTACAGGACAGTCTACACGAACCACGGCCTCATCTACCCTGAGACCAGAAGACTTAGATGGTGCGCAGCTCCCACTACTGATGGTTCTAATCAGAGTCACAGTAGATGGAC
The DNA here is from genome assembly GCF_000243295.1 of Trichechus manatus latirostris. Classification (NCBI taxonomy): domain Eukaryota; kingdom Metazoa; phylum Chordata; class Mammalia; order Sirenia; family Trichechidae; genus Trichechus; species Trichechus manatus. The sequence goes on along the minus strand of NW_004444047.1, from coordinate 5,185,940 downwards.
CCTCATAGAATGGGAAAAAAATGTAAATCAGAACCTCAAATTCCTAAAAAACTAAACAAATCCATACTTATTGGTTGAGACTGGGGACTCCCCAAGACTGCTGTCCTGAGATACTCTTCAAACCTTGCACCGAAACTAACTCCTGAGGTCACCTTGTAGCTAAATAACAAATTGGCTCAAAAAATAATGATTAGCACCCATAAGTACTGTGCTCCTTTTAAAAATCACCGTATGAGACCACATGGTCAACAATTACTTTAAAAGAAAGATGAGAATGTAAGGCAGCAGGGAAACTAGATGAATGGAAACAGAACCATCAGAACAGAAATAAGAACATTCACATATTGTGAAGAATGTAATCAATATCACTGAACAACTTGTGTAGAAATTGTTGAATGGGAACCTAAAGTGCTGTGTAAACCTTCACCAAAAACACATATTATTTAAAAAAAAAAAGAAGAAGAAAGCAGAAGACCCTGGTTAGACACAGAGTCGGAGGTGGGTGTGGGGAAGAGTGAGTTTGTTTTCCATCATGTTAACATTGGTGACTGTCATGGATTGAATTGTGTCCCCCCAAAATATGTGCCAGCTTGGTTAGGCCGGTTCCCAGTATTGTGTGGTTGTCCTCCATTTTGTGATTTTCCTGTGTGTTATAAGTCATAATCTCTGCCTGTGGTTACACAGGATTAGGGTGGGATGTAACACCCTCCCTCAGGTTACATCCCTGATCCAGTGTAAAGGGAGTTTGCCTGGGCTGTGGCCTGCACCTCCTTTTATCTTATAAGAGATAAAAGGAAAGGGAAGCAAGCAGAGAGTTGGGGACCTCATACCACCAAGAAAGAAGCACTGGGAGCAGAGCACGTCCTTTGGACCTGGGGTCTCTGCACAGAGAAGCTCCTAGTCCAGGGGAAGACTGATGAGAAGGCCCTTCCTCCAGAGCCAACAGAGAGAGAAAGACTTCCGCTGGAGTCGATGCCCTGAATTTGGACTTCTAGCCTACTAGACTGTGAGCAATTGAATTTCTCTTTGTTAAAGCATCCACTTGTGGTATTTCTGTTACAGCAGCAGTAGATGACTAAGACAGCGACCAAGGTGATCTCCAGGGAACACTTGAAGATGCAGTCCTAAGACTTAGGTGCAGGCTTGGGTTAGGACCACCATGAAGGATGTCACACACAGAGCTCACCAAGGTGGCCTGGAGGGAGGGCTGTGGAGGGAAGGGAGAAGCAGGTGCAAACAGGGAATACAGGGGAGACGGGAGGGGTTACAGGGGGTGGAGTATGGAGGGGTTGAATTATAGGGTGTGAAGCATGGCGGGCAGAATATAGGGTGCATACGTGGCAGAGGAGGCTCTCCTGGGTGGCACAAACTGTTAAACGCTCGACTACTAACCAAAAGGTTGGTAGTTGAACCCATCCAAAGGAGCCCTGGAAGAAAGCCCTGGCGATCCTCTTCCAAAAGATCACAGCCATTGAAAACTCTGTGCAGCACAGCTCTACTCTGACACACCTAGGGGTGCCATGAGTCAGAAGGGAGTCTATGGCAGCTTTTTTTTTTTTTTTTTTTAGGTAGCAGAGGAGGCTGGGAAAGAGGCATGGAGACCCCAAGACAGACTAAGGAGGCAGAAAGCAATGAGAGAGGAGGGGCTGCCATCCACTGCGCATTAAACAGACCAGTGTCTTAATCCCATTTACATTCTGGAAAGTTCCCTCTTGGCTAGCGTGCCCTGGGGCTGCCCTGGCTAGGGCTGGGAGTCAAGGAATGATAAAACTCGTGGATGGCCCTGTGGTGGAGAGCCCAGATTAGCCTGGCTCCTAATTTGGTTGCCATAACCCCAGCACACATGTGAGACTGTGGGCCCACTTCCCAGAAAAGGCTATGCCTGAGCTGAGCCAGGACGTGGAGGAGGAATTGGGGAGTGTGGAGGGAAGGGCAGAGCAGGGAAACAAACAGGGGCAGATTAACCAGTAAGCACAGTACGCACCAGTTTACAGTAAGCATGGTATGCCTGGGCTTAATTGTGCTTACTTACTGTCATGGATTGAATTGTGTCCTCCAAAAATATTCTGTCAACTTGGTTAGGTCATGATTCCCAGTATTGTATGACTGTGTAATCTGATGTGATTTCCTTATGTGTTGTAAACTCTATCACTCTGATGAGGTTATACTGATGATGTCTACAAGATTGGATAGTGCCTTAATCCAATCTCTTTCGAGATATGAAAGAGAGAAGCAGAGACGCATGGGAACCTCATACCACCAAGAAAGCAGTGCTGGGAGCAGAGCACGTCCTTTGGACCTGATGTTCCTGTGCAGAGAAGCTCCCAGACCAAGAGAAGATTGATGAGATGGACCTTCCTCCAGAGTCGAGAGAGAAAGCCTTCCCCTGGAGCTGATGCCCTGAATTCGGACTTGTAGCCTACTGGACTGTGAGAGAATAAACTTCTCTTTGTTAAAGCCATGCACTTGTGGTATTTCTGTTAGAGCAGCACTAGATGACTAAGACACTTACCAGTCCATAGTGCACAATTTCACCAGGTCTCTGCACTACAGATTAGTGCACAAGTAAGCCGTGCATACCTTGTTCATCTGGTAATCCAGCCCTGGAAACAAGGTCGGGGGTGGACATGAGAGTTGAAGGTACAGCAGCAGAGAGGGAGAGATGGGCATTCGGGTTTGATCCTGGAGGTGATGGGCAGTCAGACAAGGATTTTAGGGAGGGGAGCAACTGGACCATACGGAGGGTGGAGATGGAGGCAGGCGTCCAGTTGTCGTTATTGTTGTGTTCTGCTGAATCAGCTCCGACTCATCCCAACCCTACAGGATGGAGCAGAACGGCCCCATAGGGTTTCCAAGGCTGAAATCTTTTTTCTTTTTCTTCTAAGTTGTCTTCAGTTTACTGATGAATATGCTTAGGCATTGACAATTTAAATACGGTACCTGAAAAACAAAGGTACCTGAGATCACACAGCAGGTAACTGGAGGCAGAACTTGAACCTAAGCAGTCGGACACCGGGGCCTAATTATAACCAGTTTCCTATACATTTTTCTATTCAAACAAATGTTTTAAAATATTTTATCTTTCTCCTATGTCTCCTCTATTTAAAAATTTCCCTACCTCCTGTCTAAATCTCAAAAACCAGTTGCTGTAGACTTAACTCTGGCTCACAGAGACCCCATGTGTGTCAGAGAAGAACTGTGCTTCATAGGGTTTTCGTTCTTTGTTTTAAATTGTACTTTAGAGGAAGATTTACAGAACAAATTAGTTTCTCATTAAATAATTAATACACATATTATTGTGTGACATTGGTTGCCAACCCCACTACATGTCAACACTCTCCCCTTCTCGACCTTGAGTTCCTGTTACCAGCTTTCCTGTCCTCTCCTGCCAAGGCTGAAATCTTTTTTTTTTTTTTAATTTTTTTTCTTGTACTTTAGATGAAGGTTTACAGAACAAATAGTTTCTCATTAAACAGTCAGTACACATATTGTTTTATGACATTGGTTAACAACCCCACGACATGTCAACACTCTCCCTTCTCAACCTTGGAGGAACTTTTTTTTTTTTTTTTGGTGAAAATATACATAGCCAAAGTTACACCATTTCAAAAGTTTCTACATGTACAATTCAGTGACATTGATTCCATTCTTCCAGTTGCGCTGCTATTCTCACTATCCTTTTCCAGATTATTCCATCACCATTATCCTCAACTCCCTGCCGCCTAGGCTTCCCATCAATCCTTTTGAGTTGCTGCTGTCAATTTGATCTCACATAGATAATTCTTTTTTTTTTCTTTTGGTACCTTAGATGAAGGTTTGCAGAACAAATAGTTTCTCATTAAACAGTTAGTACACATATTGCCCCATGACAATGGTTAACAACCCCATGACATGTCAACATTGTCCCTTCTCAACCTTGGGTTCCCTATCACCAGCTTTCCTGTCCCCTCCTGCCTTCTAGTCTTTGTCCCTGGACTGCTGTGCCTCATTAGTCCTGTTGTGTTTTATGAGGCTGTCCAATCCCTGGCTGAACGGTGAACTTTGGGAGGGGAAGGCTGAAATTTTTACAGAAGCAGACTGCCACATCTTTCTCCCGCAGAGCAGCTGGTACGTTCAAACCACAGAACTTTTGGTTAGCAACCAAGCGCTTAAGCACTGTGCCACCTGGCTCCTTGGAGTCCAGATGCGAGGCTGTAATCCAGACCCAGAATATGGAGATAGAATTGGTTGGGAATTCAGGAGGGGCTTCCCAGTGGAACAGGTCCAGTCCCAGCTCCACCACTCTCCAGCCAGGAGATGTGAGAAAAGCAAGTACCTTCTCGGAGCCTCAGTTTACTGTCTATGAAATGGGCCCAGCGTGACAGCTCCTGGCACCTGTCTGCCCTCCGTAAAAAATGGTGGTGGTGGTGGTCATTTTAAATAAGAGTGGTATTTGGAATTCTAATTCCCACATTTAACATGAATGCCCAAATCACGATGGCTTTGAAGCCCCATCTGCACCCCCAGTAGGAATTCTCTTCTTTCCTAGCGGTGTCCCCAATTAACTGCTCAGGGAGCTCCATGCCTGGCCCTGCTGTTGCCCACAGGCGGCGGGGAGGCACTCAGGTTCCCTGAGTCTGAAAGCTGCAGCCACTCCGCAGGCCCACTCTGCGGCCCCCCAAAGCCCGGGTGCAGTCCCGCTGGGCCATCTCCAGAATGCTGCGGCCGCCCATCCCGGATGACCACCCACGCTCTCAGGAAAGCCCGGTCCGGCTCCCCGGCTCCAGCTAGCTCCCCATCACTCGCGGTCGGGCTGGGGTGGGAGCAGCACGTTTCCTCCCTCAGGTGGCCCTCTGCTGTGCCCCTACGCGGACCCCTCTCTCGCCGTACCCAGGGTGGCTGGGCCCACGCTGCCCCAAACCCTTGGCCCCCAGGATAAGCTCTGTGCTCCCGTGGTGGGTTCCCTCTGACAGGCTCGAGCCTCCCTGGTGGCCAGCTGGCAGCAGGCTCACTCTGACCACCCCAGTGTGTTTGGGTGAGAACAGCCTTTCTTCCTCCTGCATCTGGTATCACTGGATCTCAGAGCTGCCCCCGGGATGGGCCAGACGGGGACGTGAGTCCTCGGGCTCCCGCTGAGCCCCAGCTGCCAGCGCCCAGGGGAGGGCTCCTGGGATGCTCCCCACTCCCTGCTCCTAGCTGGTCTGGCCGTTCACAGCAGGTCCTGGGGCAGCAAGTGAGGCCATGCCTAGGACTGCTGGGGACGCTGGGGACAGGTCAGAGGGGGCTTCCCAGGGTGCAGCCCCAAGGGCCAACAGAAAGGGCACAGCACAGAGGCTCCGCCATGTGCACGCTGGGAGAGACGAGCTGTCCTTGGGCTAGGGACAAAGTCCACATACTGGCAGGCACCAGCACCTCGTTGGAAAATGGGCTGGGAAGGGCTCTTCCACCTCGACCCCCAGCTGCGTTCGACGCCAGGCGTGACAGTGTCTAGCTCGACGTCAAGACGGCGGCTGTGATGGTGGGTATCTCAGCTGGTGTCCAGCTGACAAGTGGTCAGCCAGGGCTCCCCAAAAGCAGGACCCGTGGGAGGTGCTGAAGGCCAGTCCCCAATCACCGGATGACTCAGTCCACCCCCAGAGCCGCAGCTCCCTGGTTAGAGACCGAGGGGAGGGAAAGGAAGGGTGTAGCTCAAAGCAAGGTGATGGAAAGAACCAGAAGGCAGCCAGAGACGTGAGGTATAAAAATCTGTATTTATATTACAATGACAGAATGATACAGCACAGTCCCACCCGGTGGGCAGGCGGGGTGGCCCCCGTGTCTCTCTCCAGCAAGGATCTGATGGCACAGTCCACCTCCCCGGCACCAGGCCCCCAGTGTGGCCCCAGACTCTGGCACGGAACCCGCCCTTGTGCCCTGGATGGGAGCCAGGGAGCACTACCCACCCCTACTGGCCCGGGGCCAGAGTCCTCTAGGCAGGGCCGTGGGGAGGCCCAGGTTAGCTGACCCAAAGAGAGGTGGTGCGGGGGCAGCCTGCCTGGTCGGTGGACGGGGATCATCTGGGGGTAGATGGGGTGGGGCCCCAGGTCCATAGCTTGGCTGGTGGCTCTGACAGCCCAGGAAAGCAGGCCGGGACCCATGCATCCAGAGATGGGCCAGGGTGGGTCTGCAGAGGTGACCTTGTTGTGGAGGGCCGCCCTCCTGTAGGCCCTTCCCCTCAGCCAGCGGAGCGCCTGCACCGGGAGAGTGGGGGCCTGGTGTGTGGGAGCTGCCTCCCAGAAAGGGTAGAAGAACCCAAATCCTAACCCAAAATTGAGCCTGGGGTTTTAGAATCTCGGCCACCGAGTGCCGTGGGGGCACCCATGTGCACGAGAAGGCACACAGGGAGGGGCTACAGGCACCCCTCAGTGGCCTGTTCTGGTCCTCTGCTTTCTACAGACACACCACCACTTGGGTATGCTCAGAATAACCCAACGGGGCCTCAGCATGACCGCTCTGGGTCCCTGTGGCCACCAGCCGAGGCCAACCTGTGCAAATGGCCAGGGGCCAGGAGGCATGCACGTTAGAGGAACTCCTAGCACCAGACTCCTGCCTGTGGACCACCCCACCACCACCAAACACACCCCTCAGCTCTGAGGGGGGAAGGTGAAGGCCCAGGGCCAGCTTCACTCACACTTCTGCTGGTGGTGGGGAGGGGGCATCCCAGACTACAGCCCCCTATCCCGATGGTCAACAACACCCACTTCCTAGCCCAGATGGGAACCAAGGATGGAACGGCCCCTGGCCAAGCTGCCAGGACAGTCTGCCGAGGGGCTGCAGCTGGTCCCCAGGCGGGACTGGCCAGAGGTGGGAGCAGACCCTCCCCGGGTGTCAGGGGAGGGAGGGAAGTTGCTTTAAGAATTCAAAACACAGACCAGCCTAGGGGCCCTGGAGCTCTCTCTCCAGAGCAGGTCCTTAAGCACGGGGGCTCGGTGGCCATGCTCGGGCCTGCCGACGGGAGAGGCCCCTTTCTGAGCACCCCGGCCCCCCAGGAGCTGAGAGGAGATGCAAACAGCTCTCATCACAGCCACCCAGCAGGACGCAAGGATAGTCTCCCCGACCCCCGGCATCCTCCCATAGGCCTGGGCCCTTCTGGGGACCGCCCTGCTTCCGCCTGCCATCTAGAGCCCCACTAGAGCAGTTTCTGTGCCAGAGCCGGTTCCAGGTACCCCTTTCTGCCTCGGGAGACCACTCACCCTGGGAGGGTCAGTTGGCATGATTGAAAATTAACACTCACTTTTCCCCATGATTTGGAAATGGGTCACAATGCACCAGAGGAGGTGGCAGGAGCTGCTGTGTGCTAGCCCCGTGCCCTGCCACTCGAGTATTGCTACGTGGGTCCCCGGGGACAGGAACTTGCGGGGGGGGTGGGCAGTGGAAGCCTCCTAGTGCCCAGGCCTGCACTACCTGGGGAACAGTTATCTTCATCAGCTGCCAATGTCTGAAACCTGCAGCGCCCCCCCCAGGCCAGGGGGAGCAGGGCTGAGTCAGGTGAATGGCTGAGGAGCTACTTCTCTGGTTAGCAAGCAAGCTCCCGCCCCAGGACGCCTTCCTCCCCAGGCACAAAAAACCCTTTGCCGTTCAGTCCATTCTGACTCATAACGACCCTACAGGACAGAGTAGAACTGCCCCATAGGGTTTCCAAGGAGTGGCTGGTGGATTTGAACGGCTGGCCTTTTGGTTAGCAGCTGAGCTCTTAACCACTGCACCACCAGGGCTCCAAGGGAGGGTAAAACCAAGCGCCAGGTCACAGCCCCTCCTGCTAGATTACGGGAAGGAGCCACGATGTCCAACCAGGCCCTGGCGTGGTCCAGAGGGCCTTACTCTCCAAAGAGAGGCCGGCCTGCTGGTAGCGGCCACCACGCTTCCCTCGTCCCCTCTCAGCTTCTGCTCAGAGGGGGCCACGGAGGAGGGGGCGCCACGGAGGAGATGCTGGTGGTTGGGGTAGGGCGGCACACAGGGCACAAGGCACACTAGGACAACGGTGACTGACGCAAGCCCCTGAGACACGGGGTCGCTCCCACCCCTCAGCAAACAAGGACGTGACAATGGCTAGGAAAATAGAGTACAAAAATCTCGCACAGGAAAAATAGGCGGCATGCGCCAAAGTCACTTGGCCGAGGTTCTTTCGTGCTTTTTTCTTTTTAAAAACGTTTCTCTTTTTTGCTTTTTCAGGAAAAGCCTCTCTCCCAGCGTGGGCTGCCACAGGCAGGACTTGGGGCTCCCCTCCCCTCGAGGAGATGGCTAGGCGGGGCAGCATTTTTTTTTTTTTTTTTTTTTGCTTATTGAGAGGGAGATGAGACAGCTCCCCGAGGACTGGGTGGCCACAACCTCCACCAGCTCCCACCAGGGAGAGAAGCCCCCCTCCCGTCTGCACGGGCGGGGCCGTTTGGTGAGTTGAGGGTGGGAGGGGGAGCCAGATGAGACGGGGGCCAGCGCTGGCCCAGGCGATCTCTGAAGGCTGACTGCCCCAGGACACGTGCCCTCTGGGTCCCGGGGACTCAGGATCTGGGTATCTGCAGGATCATGTGTGTTTGTGGGTGCGCGTGCGTGTATGCCTAAGCGTATGCGTGTGTGCGTCTGACGGTGCTGGTGTCACTGGCCACTGCTGACAGGGTGGAAGCTGCTAGGCTTGGCGGGGTGGGGCCCGGCCTGCCCCAAGAGCCCAGGCCAGCTCCTGAGGCCTGCAGGTGTGGAAAGGGAAGGCCCCTCTCTGCCCACCTGCCCCAGGGTGCTCACCCGAGTCCCGCCCTTCACGGTCCCCTCTGTCCACGCCTCAGGAGCCTACATGGACCGATGGACGGATGGACGAACTGAGAGCCGCTCTTTCCTCCCTTCCTTCCTCGGTCCACTCCTTTCTCCTGGGATCCGGGGTTTGGGTGGTCATTAAGCCCGTCACACGGTGCCCGTCGAGGTTTGCAGCAATGACATTTAATACTTCTGGAATGATTAGGATTCTGAAAACAGACCGTGGGCGGCTACGCTGGGCTCCCTGGGATGGGGGAGCAGGGCCCTGCCTCCCTGCAGGGGGCCCTGCCCAGCTGGGAGGGGCGGGCGGCTCGGTGGGCCCTGGCTGGCAGGCAGGCAGGTGGTCAGCAGGCAGCCCAGGCGGCAGCTGGGGCTTCCAGAATGGCACAGCAGTGGGCCGTGGAGAAGGCTGGTATCGGTCACAGGGAGGACTGGAGGGCTGAAACGCTTGGCCGGGTGGGCAGGCAGGCCGAGGGCACTGGACCTACGAGAGGCCAGGGCGGCCAGGCCGCCGGCAGGGGGATTCGTAGCTGCCATCACTGGAGCCCCCACTCTGCAGGCTGTAGTGGTCGTCTGCATCACTGCTGCTGCCAACACTGTCCAGCTCGCCTGGGCCAAACTCCATGCCCTCTATGTCAACTTCTAGGGGGAAGAGAGAGGGAACGGGGTCAGGATGGACACAGGCGCCAGCCCAGGGGCTCCTTCCAAGGAAGGGTTTCTTCCAAGGAAAGGCTCCAGGCTCTCCACTTACTCTCCAGGGGGTGGGGGGACTTGTCTGGGGCCCCGGGGTAGCGGACGGGTAGGACTGGGGCCCTGGGGCAGCAGATAGGTAGGTCCGCCCCACTTGGGCAGGTCACTGGCTTCTGTGCCGTGGCCTCCTTGTCCCTGTCCACCCAACATGTGGACGCTGAGGAATGAATGAGCCCTCCATGCAAGGTGCTCAGACGATGCCCAGCAATCCCACCGCACTGCTCCCTGCTGCCCATCACCATGCTCCCACCCACCCTGGCCCTCCCAGTCTCAGTTTCCCCAGTCAGGCTGCGGCTGCCCCACACAACGTGTGTGCTCACAGGGCCGTCCCCTCCGACCCCACCTTGCTCGGAGTCGTCCGTGGAGATGGCGGAGCCCGTGCTGTCCGTGCGCACGCGCTCCATGCTCTGCACCGACAGCTGCTCCAGGCGCCGCTTCAGGAAGCGGTGCTCATGCTGTAGCTGCTCCTTGATGCTCAGTGCCCGACGGTCCTGCTCCTCTAGTTTCTGGAGGCCAGGTGTGCTGTGAGCCATGGGGGCACTCCCACACTGCCACCCACCCTGGCACAGAGAACCTGGCCTGGCAGGGCGCCAACCTCCAGAGACCACAGGTCACCAGGCCTCCAAGGGTTCCAACAGCCTACAGGAGCCCTAGTCCCTCCACCACGGCATGAGGGTCACACCCAGGTGCCACCTCCCAGCCTCACGCTGTCTGCTGACCAGCTCTAGAGTGTCCACAGCCCCCAGCCTGGCACCAGCCCTCGGGCAGCACCTCTGAAGCACAGCCAGGGGGCAGCGGCTCTTCCCCACCCCAGCCTCTCCCCTACACCTTCCTGGGGTGGGGGGGGCATCTGAGATGCTGCCTGGCCACTTCCCCTCGAGGTGCCCATGCCTGCAGGCAGAAGGTACCCCTGCTTGGGGCTGAGACCCCCGGTTGGCCCTAACTTCCAAAGACCCTAAACCTGCAGGTGTCTCCTGCTGCCCATGCCCCCCTCCCCGCCCCAGAGACTGAACTCTCAACCCCACCCCAGGTACCTTGAGCCCCCTCCAGCTGCCTCCGCCCCATCCCATGGGCCTCTCAACAATGGCCCTCCTGCCCGTCCCAGCCCACCTCACAGCCCAGGGCCTCGAGACGGGTCTATACGCCCCCCTCCTCCTGCCTCTCCCAGCCTGCCCACTCCACCCCTCCCCCACCCCATCTCCATGCAGTGACATGCCCCGGTGACCTCCTGAACCACTCAGCAGCTCCAGCTGCTGTCTCCGCATCCCCCACGGCCAGCAGCCTCCCAGGCCTCAGTGCACACCTGCCTGGCAGCTCCCCTCCCCACATCCAGCCACACCGGCCCCACGGGGGGCTCCCCGGGGCACACGGGGGCAAGTCGAGCCAGCCCAGGCCGCCAGGCAGGGCGGCGGGCGCGGCGGCTCACCTTGATGTGCATCTTGGCGCGCTTCAGCAGGCTCAGCGTGGTGTGGCGTGTGCTGTCGGGACCCAACGGCACCAGCTGCTTGAGCTGCTCCAGGTAGAGCCTGAGCTTGGCTCGTCTGAAAGGCCAGAGACAGACCCTCAGGCAGGAGGTCAGGGCCCCCTGCACAGACCTCACCCTGATGCAGACTGCTCAGCATCCCTGTCCCAGCCCCTGGAGAGCCTGTCACCCTCACCCAGAGCCGCCACCACCCTCCAGTGCCTGAGCATAAGAGGTGGCTGGTGGCCTGGGCCCACACGGCCAGCTCAGCCTACCATGGCCTCCCAGAGGCCTGGAGTGCCCACCGCCAGGCACTGCCTGGGAGCCCGGCTCAGCTCCGCTGCCACCACCCTCTGTACTGCAGTCTGAGGGGCCTGGGAACAGCCTGGGGGGACTTGGCAGGACTGATGCCACCCACCTTCACCAAGTGTACTTGGCTGTAGTGCGTCCCCCCCGCTCACTCTTGTCACTACAGAAACGTCAGTCAGTCAGGGTGGGCAGCCAGGGACTGCCCCCTCCCGGGCCAACCCCCCAAGTTTGGAATCCCTTCGGTAACTGCTCCATTCCAGAGTTTGTCCCGTGTCCACACAGGCAAACGTCACGTTTCCACCAAGCTGGAACCCTAACACACTGTGCCATTTGCTCACACGCCTTTATACCCCAGACTTGTTTCTATGGGGACTGGGGAGAGAGCCTGGGATCGTAGGCTTGTTTGGGGAGGCAGACTGGGGGGAATCATGGGGGGGCAGCTCGAGCCTACCCCCAGTCTCTCTCGGATCCCACCAGGATGGCCAGCTTGTTCCTTCTCCCTTCTATGCTGGGACTGCTGCCATGCCGACACTCATCCACCACCGCACGGACATTCAACTGCCACCACAGCACTACAGGGTCCACAGCGTGCAGCGTAGCCACGGCCCGCGACACACCTGCCCACCCGCAGCCGGCGTGAGGCCACTTCCAGCCCACGACGATCTGCTAAGGATGACTTCTTAGCAGTGCAACTGCAAGCTCAAAGGCGGCAGTATTTTCTGAGCTTCGGAAAAACCCCTGCCATTGCCTGTGAGTGCTCTCTCCCACGCCACTGTCACCTTCCTCTCTGCTCCGCGCTTTCCAAAACCAGCAAAGCTACATCCATCGCATCTGGTCTCACAGAGACCCTGGGAGGAAAGGGGCAGGGACAGCCAGTTTGCTGGACAGAGGAGCAGCCTGTGGGCCTGGAGAAGGAAGGGGCAGCTGGGTGCTGGGGAGGGAGGCCCAGGCTCACCCTGCGAGCGAGCCGGGTGCAGAGCGGAGATAACTGCCCCACCCTGCGGGAGGAGGGCCAGCCGAGGAGGAGGGGGGCCAGCCGCACTATGACCTGTGTCCACACAGCACCTTCCCACCTGGTGCACCCGCCCACAGCACCACGGCGCCTTGAAGTTTTTTGCTCACCCAGAGTTAGGTCTCAAGAAGGACTGCCAGGACACAACACAGAGGCTGTGCTACGCCCACGGAGCTCAGGCGCCGGCAACCTGGGCAGTGGAACCTGAGCAGAGAACCTAGGGCTGGGCAGGCCTCAGACTCTGCTTACAGCTGGTGGAGTCTTTAGAGATGCCCCTCTCCCCACTGTACAAAGATGGGGAAGGGGACCACGTAGCAAGCTCCAGAACTCACTGGAGTCCCAGGCCACTGCTCCACGACCACCTGGAGCGTCTCGAACCTCAGAACCTCAGCTTCCTCATTTCCAATGGGGGCGAGCGCCCCTCAGCCTGTCCTACACTGGGGATTAAGTTCACAAGTGGGGATGTAGAGCCAATTCCGACTCATGGCGTCCCCATGTGTTACAGAATAGAACTGCTCCATAGGGTTTTCTTGACTGTAATCTTTACAGAAGCAGATCGCCAGGCCTGTCTTCTGCAGTGCCACTGGGTGGGTTTAAACTGCCAACCTTCCGGTTAGTAGTCGAGAGTAAACTGTTTGTGCCACCCAGGGTCCCTCCACTCATCATATACCAAAAATAATCCAAATCCATTGTCGTCGACTCAATTCCGACTCATAGAAACCCTGTAGGACAGAGTAGAACTGCCCCAAAGAGTTTCCAAGGCTGTAAGCTTTACGGAAGCAGACTGCCACGGCTTTCTCCTGCAGAGTGGCTGGTGGGTTCAAACTGCCCACCTTTTGGTTAGCAGGTGAGCGCATAACCATTGCACTACCAGCCATACGGTAAGCGTCAATTTTTACCATCCATTACTTAGCTCCGTAAGCAGTACAGGATCTTTGTGGAAAAATTAGAGCATGCACACAAATCAACAAAAAAACAAAATAGATGAAAAGCACCCCAAATTCCACCACCCAGAAACAACCTTACTATCATTCTAGCGTAGTCTACGTTTTCGCATGGCGAATGTTAAGTGAAAAAATTAGGACACAGAACCACGTATGTAACAAGTGACCCAATTTTGTTAAAAACAAGAAAATAAAAACAGTGGACGCACACAAGAGACTCAACAAAACACAAGGAAGCGCTGGAAGCGTGCATCTCCAAGGGGTACGATCGGTCACGTTTATTTATGTGGCTTTGTGCTTGTCTCTGGTCCAGATTTTCTATGCTAAAAGAACCACATATTACTTTTACAACCAGAAAAAGACACATTTGTACAAGAAAGTGGAAAAAACACAGCTGAAAGACACAAAACAGTGGAAAAAATATTCACAATACACATAAAACACAAACGGTTAGTATTCGTAATATTCCAAGGTCACACAAACACAAAATAAAAAAGAGGAATATCTCAACAGGAAAATGGGCAAAGGACACAAGCAGGCAAGTAACAGAACATAACCGGCTAGTTCAGCGTAAAAACGGAGCCCATCCTCTATATCGAGGAAAGGAAAACTCGGGCCAGGAGACATTGATTTTTGTCCTTCCAACGGGCTAAAACTAAAAGGAGCGATTGACACCGGTGACATACGCTGGCCAGAGGTGGGGATAGTGAACAGACGCAGGAGTCCTGAAGGGCCACCTGGCAACAACTCTCAAAATTAAGTCAGCTCATACTCTTTGACCAACATTTCTGCTTGTAGGGTTTTTATCCTACTAAACGATCCCCACAGGTATGCAAAGATTCAACATTTGCTGCAGTGCCATCTGTCCTGAAACACGGAAGCACCCCCAAGTTTGACACTATGGGGATCGCTGAGTCCCGGGCAGCCCAGCTGAGGGTGCTGTGTGGGCATCTGAGACCAGGAGGCAGAGGACGGCACAGACGTAGGTGGACAGCGCTTAAGTGACGTCACGTGAAAGAGTTACGAAATCACAGATGGTTAAGACCCCATCCTAACAAAGTCCGATTAGCAGTTAGCACCCAGGCGGAGAAGGCTAGCAGTGTAGGTGCAGCCTGGGAGCTGCTAAGTGTGGCTGCCTCTGGGGGCGAGGCTGCAGGGGAGGTCCAGGCACCCCATGATGTACATGAACAGACTACTGAGAAATCACCAGACATTCTTCCACTAACAGAGAGAAGCCATCTGACTACAGGTGTGCAACGTTTAAAACCCAACAACGTGTCCACCCAGCCCCAAGGGAGTACAGAGCTGTAACTTTGGGATGGTCTCTAAAACCTGGGTTGGGGGCGCTGAGAGCTGGGAAGGATGGCTGGAGCCCCTCCCCACACAGGGGAAGGCCAGAGTCACTGGCCAGAGGAAACTACTGGGGGTCCCCGAGGTCAGCAGCTGAGTGCTGGTCTTAGCAGACCCCAGGGAGGTACTTGTCCATGAGGCGAAGAAGGTGGGTAGGAACAGGCCAGGGCAGTAACAGGACAGGACTGGCCCAGAGCTCCAGACAAAGGGAAGGCCAGAGGTCCAAGGCGGGTCCCCAGCTGAGGGATGCCACCAGGAGGGCAGGGTCCGTGCGTGCCCTGCCTCCCTGGGGGCCGGCTGGGCACCCAGCCAGGTGCATCCTTCCTTCCTGGGGACAACCAGTGCAGCCCTTCCTACAGCCACTGGCCTGGGCGTCGAGTATCAGGGACAGCCATGGTCAAGGCCCCAGCGGGACCCATACTCCAGGCCAGGCTGGAACAGAGCAGCTGGAAGGGGATACGAGCGCCCAGGTTTCCCAGCCTTCCTTTGTGTCTCAAGAGGGTCCCACGGGGCCCAACCTAAGGCCAGACCCTGGGAGGAGGTAACAGAGGCCAAAGTCAGGGTCAAAGGGCAGCTGTGGGCCCAGGGGTCAGAGATGAGCCCCTGTCCTCCACCTCCAGGCTGCGTATCCTGGCCACCTGCCCTCCCCTCAATGTCATCCCAGCTCTCTGTCTGTCCTCCCAGGTACCACCTCTGGGAAGCCTTCCACGAGAACACTGCATCCACCCAGGTTTCTGAGTCCCAGGCAAAGCCAGGCCCACCCCGTCTGGCCTGGGAGCAACACTAGGGCCTGCCTGGCTCTCTCAGCCCCCGCACCTGCCCCCACCTCGGTGGCCTCTAGGGAACCCCCAGACACACACACCACACACGCACAGCGATCCAGGAAATGCAGCTCCTCCAGAGAACACAGCGTCCTGTCCCTGCCCAGCACCCGCCCAGTCAGAGGCCAGAATCCCGGGGGAGCGGAAGCTGGCACTGCCGTGGGCACAGACATCGGCGGGAGGCGGGATACAGAAAACTAGCCCAGTGCCAAAGTTTCCCGGAGCGGGCTGGGGAGGGTTCGGCTTGGATCCAGACACCCACCCCCAACTGAGGAGGGGAGAAAGGAACAGCCCATTTCACAGATGAGAAAAAGGGTCAGGAGAAAGCTACTGCCCAGCATTCCTCAGTGGGTCACCCACCTCAGTATGGGGCTGCCTGGTCCAACGTGTCCCTGCACCCACCTGCCAGGTCCTGAGACCAGCCTTAAGGGTGTCCATCCACAGGGGCTCCCCGAGGCCCGCTGAACCGGCACACACCTCATCCCCACCGAGGCAGTCCAGCGGCCTCCATTAGCTGGAGAGGGGCCCGGGCTGACGTAGGATGGAGGGAGAGCTCCCCCAGCCACCACGCTGCCCAGGGGCCCCCGCCTAAAGTCATGTGGGTATCATGTGGGGCTCCTCTAAAATCCTGCCCTGGGACAGAACTCCCTCCAGGCCCAAGGAGGCTGGGACTGGCCGCCTAGCCCGCTGCCTGTCAGACACGACTCTGGCCTTGACTCCTTGCAAGGTAGGCCCCAGAGGGCTGGAAGCCCCCAACCAATAGGACCAAATCCTCCTGGCCTGAGGCCAGGTCCTGAGGGGCTGCCCTCAGAAGGCTCAGACTGCCCCAAAGTGGACCAACCACCTCCTCTGGGAAGGCAGCACTAACTGCTCACAGCACACAGGCCCTGCCCGAGTTCCTGGCCCCAAAAGCAGGGTCTGAGTCCCCTCCTGCCTCCCAAACTGACCCTTTTCTGAAGGAGGCAGAGAGCTCAGGCACACCAGGACACAGGCTTGCAGATGGCTGGCCCCAGAGTCCCCCTTGGCAGAAGGTGGGCTAGACATGCCAGGCAGCTCCCGGGAGGGGTGGGGTGGAGGGCTGAAGGTATCACTTACCTGTGCTTCTCCAGCTCATTGTGTGAAGACCTGTTTAGAGAGAGAGAGAGACAGTGCTCACTCCAGGGCCCGACCACTGGAGCACAAAGAATGGGCCACCCTTTGGCCCTGACAAGCCCCGGCTCCACCCAGGCGACTGGGGACCATAGCAGCCCTGGGCAGGTCTGGGCCCAAGAACAGCCCAGAACAATGAGGGTTGTGGCAGGTGAGTAGCACCTAGCACTGAGGGCAAGGACAGGGAGGCACAGAGGTGCAGGTGGGTCTAGGGCCACCCAGCTCACCTAGCGAGGCCTTGGGGGCTCTGACTGGCAGAGGGCACAGGCCCCCTTCCAGAAGGGGCTGGGGAGGCCCAGGTGGCTCTTGGTGGCTGGTCCTGGTGCTGGCCTGCTCTGTGTTGCCCAGGCACCTAGCGGCCTGCCTGCTCAGCTCCCCACACCCCAGGGCCAGCAGAGGGCCAACTGCAGGGTGGCCACCAAGAGATAGAGCCCTGCCGAGCACAGGGGCCAGGCCATCAGGTAATGGGGCAGTCCTGACCCCACCCTGTGGGGGCAGTGGCCTGGACCAGGCTCACCTGCCAGCTGAGCTCCCCTGTGCACACCCCGTGTGCTTACAGCCCCACTGTGTTGATGGTGACACCCGGGGACACAGCAGTCCCAGCCAGGTTAGCCCATGAGTGGGCCTCTTGGACATGGACAATTCCCGGACCGGAGGGACCAAGCTCACAGCTCCACGTCACTTGTGGCCTATGGCTGGGGTGCTGGGACCCCGTGGATCAGGTGGGGCACTGCCAGGCACACTTAGACGAACTCTGCCCTTTCCCCTCACTCCTTCCTGGAGCTTCTGCTGACCACCACCTGCCCACTGTCTCCCACTCCAGGAGCTGGGCACCAGGGTCTCCCATGTCCGTCTCCCCTTCCAGACTCACTGCCCATCCTGCCCGCCTCTGCCTCCTGCGGAGCCTAGGCCCTGCCTGAGGTCTCTCTCCTCCTGCTGGGGTCAAGTGGCCCAGGAGAGCCTCCAGACCCAGGCTCGGGGTCCTCAAGGGCCTGTCTGTCACACAGGCTGGACAAGGAGCCTCCAAACCTCGGCCTGGGGCCGCTGAGGCCAGGCGCTGCCCCTCAGCCCAAACCACAGCCCAGCTGTCTGGACCTGTGGGTCAGCTCCCTTGGAAGAGGTGAGCCTGTCCCCTCACAGGGTAGCCACTGGCCCCCCACCCTGGAGGCAGAAGGGGCTCCTTGGGCCGCCTCAGGGATGGGATGGGGCCCAGAACCCCTCCTGCATCTGAGGCTGCATGGGCGCATCGCGGGGGAGGCTCCTCCTCATACTGGGCCCCGGGAGCACCCTGGTCCCCAGCCAGGGTGCGCTCAGGTGTCTGGGGGAGCAGGGGAAACAGCTGTGAGCATCCCCTGGTCCACTCTCACCTCAGCCTCACCAAGTAGGTGCTTTTCTCCCCACTTTTCAAATGAACCTGATCCCTCCCCCCAGCACCGAACCACTGGCGCTGAAGGACCTTCCTGAGCCTACAACACCCCCACCCCACCCCCACAGCCCTCCTGCCCTGCTAACCACCTTACCCTGGTCCCATCTGTGCCCCCTCCCTGGTCCTCCCGCTCTTGGTGGAACACAGAAGCCTTATGGGTGGGGCTGCCCTTCCCAGTCAGGGGTCCCGGGCCCGTGGCCCCTGCGCTGACCTGCTCCCTTCATGGGCTGAGGAACAGCTTGGCTAACACAGCCTGGAAGGTGGTAGCTGCCCAAGAAAGGATCCCAACAGTAAGCCTTAGGCCAGTCCAAGTATGGGGGCATGGGGTGGGGGAGGCTGGTCCAGGCACAGGGGGAGGAAAACTGGCTGGTCCAGGTACTAGGGGGGCTGCTCCAGGCACTGGGGGAGGAAGACTGGCTGGTCCAGGTACTATGGTGTGGGGGGGGAGGGGCTGGCTGGTCCAGCTACTACAGGGGCTGGTCCAGGTACTTGGGTTGGGGGCTGGCTGGTCCAGGTACTAGGGAGGCTGGTGCAGGCACTGGGGGGACTGGTCCACGTACT
>NW_004444047.1:5150567-5167293 GCF_000243295.1 Trichechus manatus latirostris | reverse complement strand
GGCTGGTCCAGGCACTAAGGGGGGCTGGTCCAGGCACTGGAGGAGCTGGTACAAGTAGTGGGGGGGCTGGTCTAAGCACTGCGTGGGGAGCTGATTCAGGTACTGGATTGGGGGGGCTGGCTGGTCCAGTACAGGGGGTGCTGGTTCAGACACTGGGGGACTGGTCCGGGCACTGGTTGGGGGGCTGCTCCAGGCACTGGGGGGATGGGTCCGAGCACTGGGCAGGGGCTGCTCCAGGCACTGCGGTAGCTGGTTCAGGTCCTAGGGGGGCTGATCTAAGCATTAGGGAGCCTGGTCCAGGTACCGGGGGAGCTGGTCTAGGCACTGGGGGAGCTGGTTCAGGTCCCAGGAGGGCTAGTCTACACATGAAGGGAACTGGTCCAGGCACTGCGGGGCTGATCAAGGCACTAGGAGAGCTGGTCCAGGCACTGGGCGCGGGGGCCGTTCTAAGCACTGGAAGAGCTGTTTCAGGTTCTAGGGGCGCTGATCTAGGCATTAGGGGAGCTTGTCTAGGTACTAGAGGAGCTGGTCCAGGCACTGGGTGAGGGCTGGTCCAGGCACTGGGGGGGCTGGTCTAGGCACTAGGGGGCTGGTCCAGGCACTGGTGGGGGGGCTGGTCTAGGCACTAGGGGGCTGGTCCAGGCACTGTGGGGGTGGCTCTGCCCAGAGAAGCAGCAGAGGGGTGAACCAGGTGTGGAGACCCTCTTCTGCCCTCCCCCAGAGCCCCCAAGGTCTCTATCCCAGCAGCCTGTGGAAGGCCAGGACCCCACCTGGGAAGAGGAGACACCCAGGGCTGGCTGGGAGGACCTGGGCAAGTGACTCAACCTCTCTGTACCTCAACTTCCTCAGCTGTAAAATGGAGGTACTTTACCACCTCCTCGGAGGGATTATGGTGACGATTAACAAGCTGTATGTGTGAAACACTTAGCACATAAGAATCATTCGTAAGCCTTAGCTATGATTCTGATGATCATCTTAGGGTGCACATGCCACAGGGGCCCCAGGTCACACACAGAATTTTCCTTGGGTAGCAGGGCCCTGTGACAGCAGGAACCTGACTGGCTTATCGAGGAGGCCTGAGGTGGTGCTGCCGCCACACTCACGTCCTTCCCCAAACTGTCCCCAGTAGGGAACCGGGGGCTGGCACTCAGATGTGTTCCAGCCAGGGCAGCTGGAGACGCTACCAATTCCTTGCCAGGCCTAGGGCGCCAGGACGTCACACGAGATGGGCCCTTGTGCCAGCCTTTCTGTTTCTCAAGAATGAGCAGGCCACAGGAATGAGCTGCACCCTCTGCCAAGGAGCCCCGAAGCCCCCTACAAGCACAGTTCCCAGCCGAGTGACTCAAGAGCGGCCAGGCGAAGGTGGGCTCCTGGGCAGTGTGAGGCATGCCACGCATGCTCCACGAAGCAGCTGGCATACTGGAACCGGACGGGAACCCAAAGTGTCCCCTCTCCCCACCCAGGGATGTGCACCCCAGCCCTGGAGCGTCTGCAGCCCAGAGTGCAAGGCCAAAGAAGCAGACTTGGGGCACCTGGCACCAGGTGGTCACTGTTGGCAGCTGCACCCGCCTCCGTCCCCTTAGGGACCTTTAGCCACCACCCTGCCCACCTTAAAAGGTCTCTCAGAAGGCGACCCCTGCACTCGTCGCTGGAGTCTGACTTGTTCAGGGCACTGGACTTGAACGGTGGGCACCCTGGGGGGTGTGGGGCCCCAGGGCAGAGCCTTCCCAAGCCTTCTTTGTCCAGGCATCTGGGGGGGGAGGTCGCCCTTGGTGACAGTGGGAGGGTGCGGCGGGGCACACGGCCCACCCATCCGCGGAGAGGGGGACCGGACGGGACGGAAGGGGTCGGGGCCGGCAGCTTCACTGTGCACTGAAACCTCGGTTTCCCAGTGCCCACCGGGCACCAGCCAGCGCCCACTGACAACTTTTTTCCTTCCCACAAAATTCAAGAACAACTCGGGGGCGGGGGCGCGGCTGTCGGGGAGACCCCGGCGGCGGACGCTGTACGCGTGGCACTGTTTACGCGAGAGGCCGGGAGGCGCGGCCGGCAGGAAGATGGCGACGGCGCGGGCGGGGCGCGCGGCGGGGCGGGGGCTGCGGGCCCGGGTCCCGGCGCGGGAGGGGGCAGACCTGGGTCAGGCCGAGCGGGCGCGACCTCGGCCTGGGCTGGGCGCCCGGAGCGGCGGGGCGGGGGGTGGTACCTGTTGTTCGGGGCCTTGCGCACCAGGCCGGCCGCCTTTGTTTTCTTCCTGGCGAAGTCGCCGTCGAAGGGCAGCACCGAAGCGTAGCCGTGCTCAGCCTCTGCGGACAGACGGCGCGGTAAGCGGGCCCGCACCCCCCGCTGCCCTCCCCGCGGCTGGTGCACAAAGGGGCGCGGTACCTCGGTCCCTGCGCTCCAGGTACTCGGCCGCCTCCAGCAGGATCAGCAGGGAGTTCAGCTCCATCCTCACGCGCCCGCCGCCCGCCACGCTCCCGGGACAGCGGCGGCCTGACCGGCCCGGCCCGCTCCGGCCCGCTCCTGGTACTCCCGCTCCACCCGGCCCGCTCCTGGCGGCCCCGCTCGCCGCCCGCCCGAGCCGCCCGCGGCGCCCACTTCCCCGACTCCAGCGGACTCCAACGCGCACGGCCGCCACCCTCCGCCTCGGGCCCCGCAAATTGACACATAAGGGCGAGCGGCGGCCGGCGCAGCCAATAGAAACGGGCGCTCCGACTCCGGGGGCGGGCGCCAGGGTGGGCTGGGGCCAATGGAAGCGCGCCGAACGCCTGGGGCGGGGGCCGAGAATGTTGACAGATCCAAATCTCGGTCGGGATAGGCCGGCCGCGGTAGTAACAATTTAGAAGCCCAAGCTTAGCAACAGCACGTGGTGGCCCGGCCCCCTCGCTCGCTGACTGGCGGCAGTCGTGCATGTTAAGTAGGCACTGAGCGCCGATTGGCTCAGAGAACCTATGTAAAACAGGGATCGCGGACCAATGAGCGGTCGCAGAGCTCCGGCCAATGACAGGCGCTTGCGGCCGGACGCGTTGCTGAGAGGAAGGAACGCAGTTAGGACCGGCCTTTCCCTGCCCGGCCCGGCCTGGCCCGGCCGGCCTGCCTTGGCGAGGGCCGTTAGAGCGCGGGCGCGTCGTGAGCGCAGACCGGGGGCCGCGACGGCTCTGGGACCTGCGCGCGCGCCCCGTGGTCTGTACACACCGCGGGGAGGAACCTGTTTCCCCCAGCCAGCTGCAACCACTGGCTTCCGGGAGGACTGAGCCTCGCGGCCTCCTCGGGGTCCTGGGAGCGCTGTAAAATGAGACCTCCTCCTCGCCGGACACCCAGTGACCCTGGAACAGGCTGGGGCTTATGGAGGCGGGGAGGACGCAGACTGAGCCTAAGAGCGAGACCTCTCCCAGCGTCTCGGTGGGGTAAACTGAGGCCCAGAGCAGGAGAGGGTCTCTTTATGCTGCCCTGGGAACCCCAGGGCTGAACGGGGGCCTGGGTCTAGGCCTAGAGAAGGGGCGGAGATTTGCGGCCACTGTTGGGAGGGGCTCCCAAGAACGGAGGGCTGCGTGCTCTTTGTCGGATTCGGGACCTTCAGAGAGGCAGAAGCAGGTCCCCTCCGTCCAAGGAGGCGCTTCCCAGCAAAGAGAGTTGCCCTCCCTGGGAGGGGAGTGAGCTCCTTATCAAGCCCTTGGCTGGCAGGTGGTCTTAGTGACCCCTGACCCTCCCAGTAGGGCAAGGAGAGGTGGACCCCCTGCGCGGGGGCAGCCCCAGACTTTGGGCATGTCACGGGACTAACAGGCTGGATAGCGTGAGGTAGGTGGCTGGACTGCCCCAGAAGTTCTAAATGGGATGGGGGGTGGCGACGCACAGGCTGCCAACAGAACAAAAACTATGAAGACCCCAGCACTTTCCTCTCAGGATGCATGTAAATACACAAATTTCCTTGCATATTTCCTCAGCCCCAATTTACAGATAAGGAAACTCGGCCCCAGAGGGACTTGCTCTGGGCCTCCCAGCAGTCTCCAGCAAAATGGAGATTAGCGTTGCCACACGTGCGTCCGTCCCAGAGCTGATGACACGGGCACAGAGACCAAAGCCACTTCCTTGCCCAGCCCAGCTTGCTGAGGTCTGGCCCCGCTGTGTAATCTGTGAAGTGGGGACAGGAGCGAGAGCTCCTGCAGCCTCAGACACTGCCCCCAAGCAGCCAGCCGTAAGCGAGCATCACAGGAATCCCTCAGATAGGATCCCGCGCCCTTCCTCCTCCTGCCCTGCACGTCCCTAAAGAGAGCTCCCACCGTGGCCTGTGACGTTAGTCTGTAGGGCTGTCCCGGGCTGTGCACAGTAAAGGGGGGCCCCCCGACTCTGGGATGCAGGGAGGATCCCAAGTTCTGGGGTGAAAGCGTGGCCTGAGCAGGAGGCAGGATCCCCATCTCTGGTCGGCACTTTGCAAGCACACGCCTTCCTCGGCGGGCACCTCACCCAGTGCGAGTTCACCTTCCTGCCGAGTTCACCTTCCTGCCGTGTGGCGTGGGGTGGCCGTGCCCCCAGCCTTCCTGCCGTGTGGCGTGGGGTGGCCATGCCCCCAGCCTTCCTGCTGTGTGGCGTGGGGTGGCCGTGCCCCCAGCCTTCCTGCCGTCTGGCGTGGGGTGGCCATGCCAGAGTGGGCAGGTGTGACTGTGGAGGACTGTGTTTGAGCCCAGGATGGGGTAGTTCCCATCCTAGTTTGACCTAGGCCGGTTCGGGGACCTCCTGCCCCCACAGCCCCTTCCAGAATCAAGCACTTTCCCAGTGCCTGCCTGGGCGTTCTGTACCAGGGAATGCATGGGGGTCAGAGGGAGAGGTGGGCTCAGGCCGTGGGGCAGAGGAGGGCTGGGGGGAGGGTTGAGCCCCCAGTGAGTGCTCCTGGGCTAGACATGGGGCGGGGGGAGACAGGAAGGAAGAAGAGGACGGGCAAGAGGGGAGGATGAGGCAGGGCACGTGTCAGACAGCAAGGGTCAAGAGGACTGGCTTAAGCCGGGGCAGTGGTGGCTGAGGGCCCCTAGAGGATCCCAGAGGAAAGGGGTTGGGTGGGTGCTGGTGTGTGGGACCTGAGTCCCTTGCCACCTACAAGCCGGGTCTCGACATCCTCTGGGCTCCAGTGTTCTACCTTGGAAGACGGGGAGAAGAGACAACGTGGCAGACCTGGGGCCGGAAACTCCCCAGGTCGATGCTGTGGGCACAGGCTCCCCACGGGCTGGAGGACAACAAAGGAGCCTTTCCTGGGCCCAGGCTGGGGCAGGTGCCTCCTCCACACCCAGTTTTGCCCAGCCTTTCCCCAGACTGGGTGCCCCTTCCCCAGAGCAGGGACCTGTCCTTGTGGAAGCAGGCTAAGCCTGTGAGGAGAGGGGACAGCTCCAGCCTCCTCCCCCTAGAAGCCACCAGCTCTCTAACGTCTGACCTCCACTTAGAGCACCCCAACCACTGATTTGGGAACACTAAACCCCCCCCACAAGCTCCCAGGGGCCCCCCACCATGCAGCCCTCCCAGACCCCCATACCTGAGCTCCCTGCCCAATCTCTAAGCCCCCAGCCTGTTTGGACCCCCCTGGATGGTCCTCCCTCACTGTCCTTTTGGGGCATCTATCCCTCCCCACCCACCCCAGAAACTCCAGCTGAGGGATCTGGAAGAGGGCTCTGCAGATTCTGGCTGGAAGGCCTGAGTGGTCTCTGGTCTGCCTGCGTTTCCTGGGGTTTTTTACCCCTCTCCCCCACCTCCCACCAACCTCAGTTTTCCTAGGTATAAAACAAGAATGATGGTATCTGCCTCTTCGGGCAGTTGAGGATGGAATGAAGGATTCCCGGTCCAGAAGCTTGGGAAAGGCTGGCTTCCCCCACCCTGTGACCCCATGAGGGGCTTCAAGGCCCTAAGGAGGCCATCAGAAAGAAGCCTATAGAAGGCTGCTTCCCAGCCTCGCTCTTGCACCCTGAGCCCTGGCTCCTGTTCTCTGAACCAGGGTTCCCAACCACACCCTTGCTGAGTTGGTAACATGCCTGTGACATCTCAACATGGCATCAGGGAGCACCTCCACCTGGGTGGGAAGCTTGGCCAGGACCTTCCACCCAGAGCCTCCTTCCCCCACTGTGACACCAGGCTCACTGGGCTCTGGCCCCACCTCTGTCCTGCCTTTGGCCACCTCAGTCACTGTGGGGGTGACCGGTTCCAACAGCTCCCTGGTGTAGATCCTGGTCTATGAGACCCCAGGTCAGAGAGAGCTCAGCCCGGGGTCATCAGGCGCTGGAGAGCCATTGCTGAGCCCAGCATCTTGGCCAGCCTCCTAGCAGCCTTGCTGCCCTGGGCTGAGAGGCCTGGTTTGTGCCAGGGGCCAGCTCCTCCCAAGGCCTGAGGGAGAGTCCTGTGGAGTTCTGCCACTGGGTCCCTCCCTGGAAGCCTGCGCTGGATTCTAGTCCTGCCACAAGACCTTGGACAAGTCACTTAACCTGTCCTAGTCTCAGTTTCCCTAGCTGTAAAGGGGGATGATAGTACTCACCACTGGGGGTGATTGGAGGTAGGATGAAGATGCGTGGAAAGCCCCGGACAGCGGTGGGCTGGCACAGAGGGAAGTGACAGGAAGTATGAGCGTCACTGCCCAAACCAGCGAGTGCTTCTAACCCTCGGGGAAACGGGGGCCTAGAGAGAGGCAGGTCGCAGCCAGTCACCATAGGCCGGTTAGAGTCACGGTCAGAAGCTGGGGTGGGGCAGCGGCCACCCAGGCCAGCCAGCCCCGGCACACAAGGCCAGGCCTCCAAGCATTTGAGAGCTTTCTACAAAATGTGACACTTAAGGGGAAAAAAGTCTCCATAATACGAAAGGAAGTCAGCAAAATCAACATCAATGAAGATGTAATTGTCTACATAACTTAACATGATGTCAATATTATCTTTTAATTTAAAATAAAAAAAACGTTCATTCTACTCGTGAACAATTTGTGGGGTGAATTCTTCTCACTTTACGTTATCCCATTATGCTCGGGACAACTTTGACCACCGTAAATTAATCACTTATAGCCAAAAATGTCCGAAAACAAAACAATAAAATTACTTTCAAAACTTTTGACAGGATAAAAAAGGAGGGCTGGGGTGTGGGCACAGACTGGTGCACTTGGGGGGGGGGGTTGGGGTGCCCCCCCAAAGCTAGAGGGCCAGACATCTGAAGGCCAGAGGCCCCGCTGCCACCTCCACTCCCAGGGCGGCCCTGGCTCGGGCTGAGCTGGGGAGAGGAGGCCAGCCTGGCCTGCTGTTGGCCCAGGCCTCCCTGTTGTCAACGACGTCTTTCCTTTCAGAGGCTGGGAGGACAAGGCCTGGGGTGGATGGGCAGCTCCCCCTCCCATCAGACAATGGAGGTCTTGGGGCTCCCCCACACCCCTCTCCCAGCCCTGCCCTTGTGGGGGTCTCTGGGCTGGAGCTTCGTGCCTAGGGATGAAAGGGCCTTCCTGGCCAACTCCCCCGTCTCCTCCAGGAAGCCTCCCAGGCACCTGCAGGTCACTTGGGCACAGGCCTCCTCTGCTCTTTGCTGGATGCCCCGAGGGCCTGAGCCTACCCCCCATCCATGCCCCAACTCCCCACCCTGGGCTCCCAGCCCCCAGCTCCCCACCCTGGGCTGTGGTCCTCCCAGAGCACAGCAGGGCCAGGCTCTAGCAAGTGTGACCCAAGCTGCCGGATCCCAGGGTGCAGAGGCCCGTCTGGATCACAGCCCACTGCCCTCAGCAGGGAAGACCTCCCCCTCCAGGGTAACTGGAGGGAGACTGGCGTGGTCAGAGCAGTGACGGTGACTAAGCTGTCACGGGCCTCTGATGGAGGCTCCGGTTCCGGTGGTAACCCCTGCCCCAGGCTCTGCCCCATCAACCCATCCTCCCTCAGGGCCCTGCTCCGAACTCTCCCATGGCTCCCTAGTGCCCTCAGGAGGAAGCCTGGCATTTGGTGACCCGGCCTGCTCCCACCTCTGCTCTGTCCTCTCCACGAAGGTCACCTTTTGTGACTGTACCATGCCTCTGTCCCTGTTCCCTCCATAGGCACCCTGTTTGCCTCTGATATCCCACTTACCCGCCAAGGCCCCCCGGCTCGGCCAGGCCCCCTCTGCACCCCCCAGACCCACAGAGCTCCAAGGTCTGGGTCCCCACTTTTGCCCAGCTCAGGCCCAGGCTCTGAGCGCTCTGAGCAATTAGGGATCAAGGAGCACACCAGGAAAAATACCCAACAGCCGTCCGGAGCTTGCGTTTTTCTTTGTGGCGCGCCTGCGTACTCAGCGACTGCTCCCTGGACACCCACCCCTCCACCCCCATTGCCCCAGGCTCAGAGGCAGGAGAAGCTCCGAGAGGGTCATTGACTTGTGCAAAGGGACCCCAGACCCTGCTTGGGGGCGAGGGCTATGAAGCTGAGGATGTGTGTGGGAAGTGGGGGGCGCTGCTGTCCAGGAAGGCTGCCTGGAGGAGGGGTCTGAGTGGACCCAGGAAGAGACAAGCACCTCCAGAACTCCGAGGTGGGGGGTGGACTGGGGACACTCTGGATCCTGCCCCCAGATCCCACTGGAGTCCAGGAACAGGAAGAGCAGTCATGGGCCACATGGGGGCGGTATTGCCCAGTACCTGGAAAGCCATGAAGCCGCCCCCTCTAGGGTGCTGTTAGCCCCCAGTCCCGCCCCTAACTCCATGCCTGGTGGTCGGGGGTGTCTGGCTGTGACCAGTACCCTTTCTCCTCGAGCCATTTGGGACATGGTCCCCTCTGGCTGGGGACCCTGCTGGGCCAGCCATAGGTCTCTGTAGATCTTCCACCCTCCTGCGGGACCCTGAGGACTAGGGCCTGGTCACTCAGTCCTACTGCACGGGGGGCCCAACAGGCCTTGGGGTGCCCACCGGCAGTGCAGCGACCCCCGTGGCCAGGGCTCCAGCTGTCCTGAACACACAGTGGACCCTGGCATCCAGGCAGTGCTGGGAGAGGAGGGTCCGGGCGCCCCCTGGTGGCCATCAGGGGCTGCAGCTGGGACCTTTGAGGGCAACCCAGCTCCAACCAACCAGGAGGGAGATGGGGAGCATCTCTGCCTCCAACCCCCTCCTCCCACCTGGCCTCCTCCAGGTGATACTGAGAGTCCCATCATCTTCATCACCAACAGGGACGCTAACAGTCTTTCTGATGCTTTGTTGGCCAGCATGACCCCCATCACAACGGGGTCCTCTCCTGTCATGTCCACAGCCTGCTTGTCACCACTTACAGTCCAGGAAGCGAAGCTGCTGTAGGTGGGGAGACCCCGCTGCCCCCAGCAGGACTGGCTGCCAGCACCCAGGCACCTCCTGGTCACTTCACCAAGGTGGCATGTTTGTGGGCAGGGGCAGCTGGGGCTCCTCCAGGTGGGGTGGGGGGCTCTGGAGGCACCTCTGTTGGGGACGGAGCTGAGCCTGCAGCGGGAGGGGGTGTGATAGTTCATGTCATGTATCGTCTTGGCGAGGCTGTGATTCTCGGTGGTGTGGCAGACACTGGACTGGGTATGCTTCCGTAATGTAATATAATGTAATCACTTTCCATGATGTGGTCTGAGGTGATCAGCCCTTCAGCTGAAAGGGGAGTTTCCCTGGAGGTGGGGCCTGCCTCTAATATAAATGGATGTTCTGGCAAAGCTTGCTCTCTTGATCCCGTACTCTTCTTGTCTTCATCTGACCTTGGCTCTTGGGATGTGAGAAGCCTTCAGCCTGCCGCCTGACCTGCAGATACTGGGTTTCTCAGCCCCTGCAACCACGTGAGCCAGGGGAAGCCTGACCCACAGATTTGGGACTTGCCAGCCCCCACAATTGTGTGAGCCATATATATTTATGCATATGATTCACTGATTTTGCTTCTCTAGAGAACTCAGCCTAATACAAGGGGGCTGGGGCTCCTGTAGGGCAGGACTGGGCGGGGCTGCCCCACCCCTGTGGTGCCCCCCAAGGTCAGGCACAGTGGATCTCTCTGCTGAGCTCCTTGGTCACCATGAGCTTCAGTGGTCCCCTTTGACTTGGTGGCCTGTCCCATGGGGGGCTGCAGACTGCATCTGGGGTCCTGAGGCCCCACCTCCTGCTGTTACTGGAAGCTCTGCTGGGACCCCCCCTTTTGGAGATCACTGACTGGCTTTCTTCCCAGACCTAGGCATAGCCCAGAGAGAGCTGGCAACCTGCCCAAGGGCACCCAGCCAGTGAGGGTGGTGACTCAGACCCCGGTGTGCCAGGGTGGTGTCCCCTGGCCCTCCTCCAGCTGCTGGGCAGGGGAGTGTGAGGCCGCTGTGCCCGTCTGAGGCCCCCCACTCAGCACTGGCATCGAGTCAGGTACCCAGCAGCCCCGAGGCTGGTCTCCCTCCTGGCCAAGGCAGCAGGCTTGGTGACCGGCTGCCCAGAGGTGGGTTGGGGCCAGCAGGCAGTGTGTGTCTGGGCTTCGACTCCTGGGGTGGCCTTCCTGGAAGTAGCCCTCCAGGGACCACCAGCTCCAGCCAGCGATTCCCAGAGCTTCCCGCCTCACAGGATACTTCTGCTTCTGCCTATTATGGCACCCTCCTAGAAGCCCATGACCCGGCCCTCCACTCACTAACCTCTGTGAGCCTCGGTTTCCCCGAGATGCCAAGGCTAGCTTGCAGGGGCTGACTCTAAATCCAGAGCTCTTGGCCCTCTCCAGCCCCAGGTCTCCCAAGCCTCTGCTGAGGGTGGACACACCAGGCCTCTCTGCCTTGGGCCAACCCCTCCCCACCCATGGTCCTAGATCCACCGTTTGGGGGTGAGGATGGCCCTGTAGAGGGTGGGGTGACCAAACACCCTGAGTTCAGCACTAGAAGTCCCACGTTGCAGGAAACCCCTCAGTCCCAGGCAGAGGGACAGTTGGTTACTCTTGTTCATGGCTACGCCCCTTGCCAGCTGCAGCCTTGGCCAGCTACGTGCTCCCTGGCTTCCTGCAGGACTTCTCAGGGTGAGGTGGCCCCCAGCCCTGCATGCAGGTGGGCCAAGGCCGGCTCAAGGGCTTCCTGGGGCCCAGGCCAGGTCCACAGCCCCTGCCTGCCCCCCGGGGTCCAGGCGGCTCCTCCCTGTCAGCGCTGTGCAGGAGGGAGCAGTGTCACCTGGGGCCAGGCGTCAGGGTAGCTTCCCCTCCTGGGCCCCCACTCCCTCTCCCACCCCTGACCTGACGGACCGCTGGAAGGTGACATCTGCGGGGAGAGTGACAAAGAGGGCACCGCCACTCAGCTGCACGTGGGCTTCTCTGCTGGGGTGCGGGGGTGCTGACTTCCTGCTAGGTGGCAGCAGAGCTCAGCCTCCCTCAGCGCTGAGATTCCGGAAGGCTGGTCATTCAGCCAGTGACCCAGGCCAGACATGCACGGGGTGGGGAGTGGGGGCCTCTCTCTTGGCTCACCAGGTGAACCCACAGGAGCGAGGCTGAGTCTTTCCTCCGAGAGCCTGACCTTGGGCCGCCAGAGACACCAAGGGCCCCTGGACACCCCTTCTCTCCCACTTCCCAAGGACCCTGCCCTGCTCAGAGGGGTCCCCATGTTCTGAAACATTTTCTCCCTTCCCAGCCCTGCCCCTGTTCTCTGGCCTCTCAGGGCCCACCTCTGAGGGACACCCACCTCCAAGGGATGAGGTACCCAAGTCCCAAGGGCTCAGCGCCATGACCAAAGGCAGGCACCATTGCTGTGGCAACCCCACCAGGCAGCCTGCCCTCTGCATTCTCCCCAGAGCAGCCCTCTAGACTGCTGGGCAGGGCAGTTCTAGGTGGGGTGGGTCAAGAGTACCCCAACAGCTGCACACAGACCCCCATGAGAACAGTGCTGGGCCAGGAGCTGGCAGCGGGGACACTATGGCTGGAGCCCTCGAGGGTGTGGGTTAGGGCTTGCAGGGGCTGGGTGGGGCCCCCCTCTCCTGGGGGCACAAGGGATAAAAGCAGCCAGGTGCTGGGCATGTGGGAGGCCAAGTCCCGCCCCCTAATTGTCCTGAGAGTCCCAAAGCCGTCACAGGTAGGGGACACTGTCACAGGGCTTCCCAGAAGGAGAAAACGGAGTCCGCACTCACTGAAGAAATGGGCGCGTCTGCAATCCTTAAATAGATTTATGGAAATGGCTCCAAATTACAGCGTTTAGAAAATAAAAATAATCTCAAATACATAATAATATTCACTCCATTATATACTTTCTTCCACGGAAGCCAACTTCGCGCGTTTATCCCGCTGTGAAGGTGTGACTGGATTCCATCCTATAAAAGCAGCATTAGGCGTATCATCTCTCCAGAAATAAAGCCGCAGTCATCCTTGCAATACGAAGCCTGAGATTTCAGCCCGAGGAGCTGTCCGTGCTGGGGCCGAGGAGGGTCCAGGGAGGAAGGCGTGCAGAGAAAGGGGCAGTGGCAGCCACGTGGGTGGCCCTGGTGATCCCTGGCTGCCCGGTACGCCCCGCCTGAGAACCCCCAGGACCCTCTGCCTTGGGCCTCCCTGCTGTGTGGGATGCAGCCTGGCGCCTCTTCAGCGGGTGGAGGACAGTGAGCAGACGCTTCCAGGGCCCACCCTGCTCGACAGGGCCTACTGGGCCCACTCGCTGCACTTTCCCCTCCGAGAAGAAATGAGATGCGGTTGTTTTAGCCAGGGTCCTGAGGCAGGGCAGTGGGGCAGGCGGGGGGTGGCACAGGCCAGTGCGGCGTGGTGGCTGTGGGCTCAGGCCCTCAGGAAGAAAGGGCCAGCCCTTAGCAAAGCCCTGCTGTGATGAGGGCCTGAGGCCCCCGGAAGGCAGGCTGCATTGTCCCTGCGTCCTCCACCTGTCCCCGGATTTGGCCCCTGGTGCCGGGGGCTAGGGCTGGGGCTACCTGGAACTCAGCCAGCGACCTCACCACCCTGCCGGCACCGAGGGCGGCCCCAGGTACTGCTACGGCTGAACCCCAAGGCAGTAGTAGCGGAGTTCAGCAGGCGGGGACAGGTGGGCAGGCAGGAGACCCCTGACCCTTGGCTGGGCAGACGCTGTGCCCGGGGCAGCCACTAGGCGCCCAGGCTACCCTCGCTGGCCACGTGTGGGCCCCGGCCCTGACCCAGGGTGGTTGGGATGACGGCTCTAGAAGCTCTGGAAGCCGGAGTGGCCCCGTGGCCCCCTGCAGCAGCAGCAGATGAAATGTGATGAAAACCCTCTGTGGCGCGGCCTGGGGAGGGAGGAAGCGGGCAGCCACAGCGCAGGCCACAGCAGGAGCCATGGTGGGGACCACGGCCTCCTTCCTGGGAATTCAAGTCACTGCTGCCCACGGTGGATCTGGGGTCACGCCCAGGTGCCGCGTCAGATGCCCGCCTTGTCGCTGTAGAAGGGTGTGACGTGGAACATGTAGCAGTGTGTGCACACGCGGACCGGCTTCATCTGCCCGTAGCGCGGCAGCGGCGCTGAGTGCGAGGAGCAGCGGGAGCAGAAGATCTGGAACACGGGGGAGGCAGCAGTGGGCTCAGCCACAGCCGGCAGCAGGGCGTGCAGGGTGGGGGCAGACAGGCCCGTCACGCCTGGCCCTCACCTTCCGAGGCGGGGGGTGGCACCCACCCCAGGCCCATGTGCCTTCTGCCTTCCCTCCCACCCAGACCAGGCTTGGCGCTAATGGGTGAGGTCTGCTGGACCAGCCTATGGTCTGTGGGGCTGGGGCTGGTGGGAAAACCTGGGGCAGGTCTCGGCCCCAGGAGGCTGGATCCCAAGCGGGCTACTAGGTGCTGTACCCAGGCTGTGGTAGGATCTTATTCAGACTCTCCAGCTCCCTCCCTTGTCCCCAGCTCAGAAGTCGCTGGGTCTGGAGGTGGGCACCCTCCACTCAATGGGCTGAGTGCTCTGAGTATAAATGCCCTGCGCCAGGAGTCAAATGGAGTGCAGACTCGGGGGCCTCTGCACACGGACCCCACAGGCCTTGCTGCCCCCCATGGGTCCTTACTGGCTTCCAGACCCACATGTTCGGCTTGTGGGTGGGATGCCGCGCTCTCCGTCACAGGGGGCTGCGGGGCTGACCTCTGGCCCCGAAGCCTCCAGGCCACGAGCCCCCCAGGTGCCCGGCCTACCTTCCCACAGCTCCGACAGTGGTGCTTCCGGCGAATGACGGTGAAGGGTGCTTTGCATGTGGTGCACAAGCCGCAGGCCTCGTCCGGCACCCACTCGGGGGGGTCTGTCACAATGAGAGCCAGGGACCCTTCAGCCAGGTGTGACAGTGGGGCAAGGGGTGATCAGCACAGCCTCTGACTGGGTGGGCCCCCTCGCACCTCTGCTCTCCTACCCTCGAGTCCCCCCTTCAACTTCAGTCACTAGCAGTGACGGTCATTCCTTCCAGATATTGGCAGTTCCCCGTGAATCAAAACCCAGCTGGGCACCTGGCCCCAGGCCGGGCCACCTGGATGGCCACGCCCTGTGTGATGGTTAATTTTATGCGTCATCTTGACTAGGCTGTGGTGCCCAGTTGTCTGAACAAACACTAGTCTGTTCTTAGTTGCCACTGAGTTGGCTCCAGCTCACGTAGAGCTTATACATAACAGAACGAAACGTTGCCTTGTCCTGTACCATCTCATGACTTTTGATGGGTCTGGGCCCACTGTTGCATCTGTTAACACTAGTCTAGTTACTGTGACAAAATAATTACATGTAATTAAATCGGTTGGCCTTAAGTAAAGAAGATAATCTTCCATAACTTGGGTGGGCCTTGTCCAATCAGTTGAAGGTATTAAGAGCAAAAAGGAAGTTTCCCTAGGGCTCACTCTGCCTCCAGACTATGAACAGACATTTTGCCAGAACTCTTTCACTCTTCATGTTGTCTGATTTACGGATTTTGAGACACAAACCTGTAAGAGTCTCCAGCCTGTCACCTGACCTACGGATCTCTGACTTAACAGTACCTCTCCCTAATTTTGTAAGCCAGTTCCTTGAAGTAAATCTCTCTATTTCCTGTATGTGTGTTACTGTGTGTGCATGTGCTGTAAAGTCAATTCTGACTCATAACAACCCTACAGAACAGAGTAGAACTGCCCCATAAGGTTCCCAAGGAAGATTTCCAAGGAATCTTTACGGAAGCAGACTGCCAGGTCTTTTCTTTCATTGAGTTGCTGGTGGGTTTGAACTGCCAAACTTTCAGGGCTCTTTCTATATACATATATACTTATATACACTCACTCTTCACTTATCAACATAATTAGGTTCTAAAGATCAGGTCATTACGTGAAAACTGGTGTTGTGCAAAAATGGAGGGTGACTACTACATCAGACCATAAAATGGAGGATGACTATATCATTACATAACCGCCAAACTGAAAATCACAGCCCAGCCAAGTTGACATATAACCTTAACCATCACAGCCAGTGTTACTCTTGCCTCACGCTTTGGCATTAGTTAATGCCAGACATACGTCATTAATGAGCAAAATAGTTGGATAGTAGATTTTTTACTATTGCCGTAAATGATAACGAGATAACGAGATAGTTAATAAGCAGGGGTATATTCAAGCTGAATTCAGAAGAGGATGTAGAACGAGGGATATCATTGCTGATGTCAGATGGATCGTGGCTGAAAGCAGAGAGTACCAGAAAGATGTATACCTGTATTTTATTGACCGTGCAAAGCATTCAACTGTGTGGATCATAATGAATTATGGACAAAATTGCTAAGAATGGGAATTCCAGAACACTTAATGGTGCTCATATGGAACCTGTACATAGACCAAGAGGCAGTCATTCGAACAGAATGAACAAGGGGATACTGCGTGGCTTAAAATCAGGAAAGGTGTGCGTCAGGGTTTTATCCTTTCACTATACCTTTTCAATCTGTATGCTGAGCAAATAGTCTAAGAAACTGGACTATATGAAGAAGAAAGGAGCATCAGGATTGGAGGAAGACTCACTAACAACCTGCGATATATGGATGATTCAACCTTGTTTGCTGAGAGGGCAGAGGACTTGAAGCACTTACTGATGAAGACCAAAGACTACAGCCTTCAGTATGGATTACACCTCAACATAAAGACAACAAAAATCCTTACAACTGGACCAATAAGCAATATCATGATAAATGGAGAAAAGACTGAAATTGTCAAGGATTTCATTTTATTAGATCCACAATCAACGCCCACGGAAGCAGCAGTCAAGAATCAAACAATGTAGTGCATTGGGCACGTCAGCTGCAAAAGACCTCTTTAAAGTGTTGAAAAGCAAAGATGTCACCTTGAGGACTAAGATGCACCTGACTCAAGCCATGGTATTTTCAGTCGCCTCATACACATGCAAAAGCTGGACAATGAATAAGCAAGACCAAAGAAGAATTAATGCCTTTGAATTACGGTATTGGCAAAGATATTGAATATACCATGGACTGCCAGAAGAATGAACAAATCTGTCTTGGAAGTACAGCCAGAATGCTCCTTAGAAGCAAGGATGATGAGACTTCATCTCATGTACTTTGCACATATTATCAGGAGGGACCAGTTCCTGGAGAAGGATATCATCCTTGGTAAAGTAGAGGGTCAGCAAAAAGAGGAAGAACCTCAATAAGATGGACTGACACAGTGGCTGCAACAATGGGCTCAAATATAGCAACAATTGTGAGGATGGCCCAGGACTGGGCCATCCATTTCATCTGTTGTATTTAGAGTTGCTACGAATCAGAACTGACTCAAAGGTACCTAACAACAACAGGTATATATATGTGTGTGTGTGTGTGTGTGTGTTTATACATATATTTATATACGTGTGTGTATATATATATACGTGTGTGTGT
>NW_004444047.1:5120629-5150467 GCF_000243295.1 Trichechus manatus latirostris | reverse complement strand
TAAGGTAACCCTGGTGGCATAGTGGTTAAGAGCTACAGCTGCTAACCAAAAGGTTGGCAGTTCGAATCCCCCAGGCGCTCCTTGGAAACTCTATGGGGCAGCTCTACTCTGTCCTATAGGGTTTCTATGAGTCGGAATCAACTCGACGGCAATGGGTTTGGTTTGGGTTTTTTTGGTATATATACATATATACACACATGGGGACCTGGTGATGCAGTGGTTAAGAGCTGAGCTGCTAACTGAAAGGGTGACAGTTCGAATCTACCAGCCACTCCTTGGAAACCATATGGGGAAGTTCTACTCTATCCTATAGGGTCACTATGAGTTGGAAATGATTCGATGGCAACGGGTTTATATATATATGTATATATGTAAACCAAAACCAAACCCATCATAACCAAAAATCTCATAGGATTTAGCTCCTTGATTTGGAGGTTTAGAGTCATCGTTTCATGGGACAGCCCAGCTAATGGCCTAATAACGTGTTGAGTGCTTCTGCTCTACCTCCTAGTTCATTGAATATGCCTGGGGTCTTAAAAGCTTGCAAGCAACCATCCAAGGCACAACAATTGGTCTCTATTTGCCTGGAACAACAGAGGAAGAAGGAGAGTCAGGAATAGGAGGAAATGGATGTGTGGCTAATTGTCTCCATGAACAATGCCTCCTTTGCTATGAGATCAGAAGAACTGGATGGTGCCCGGCTACCATTACTGAACATTTTGAACAAAGATTCCATAGAAGAATCCTGATAAAATGGGGGAAAATGCAGAACAGAATTTCAAATTCTCATGGACTCCAGACTTCCTAGAGCCATGGAGGGTGGATGAACCCCTGAAACTACTGCCCTGAGATAATCTTTAAACCTGAAACCAAAAAATCCCCCGAAGCCTTCTTAAAACCAAACAACAGTTTAGCTTAACTAGTAAACAATGTCTGCCTTGAGCATTGTGCTCTTTTAAGAACTGTCTATATGAGATCAAAGTGACAACAGCAACTTGAGAGACCAGATGGGAAACTTAGGGGCAGTCCGTTTACGTTAATGGGGGAGGAACAACTCAGAAAAGGAGGGTGAGAATGGTCGCACAACTCGAAGAATGTAATCAGTGTCACTGAATTGTATATGTAGAAACCATTGGATTGGTGTATGTTTTGCTGTGAATATTCTCAACAACAATAACAAAGGAAATAAAATTATATATATTAAAACAAAACAAAACAGAAACCAAACCCATTGCCATCGAGTCAATTCCGACCCATAGCAGCCCTGGAGGACAGAGTAGAACTGCCGCATTGGGTTTCAAGGCTATAATCTTTTTGGAAGCAAACTGCCACATCTTTCTCCTGCAGAGCAGCTGGTGGGTTTGAACCGCCAACCTTTCAATTAGCAGCTGAGCCCTTAAGGAGCCCTAGTGGCACAGCGGTTAAGGGCTCGGCTGCTGTCCAAAAGGTTGGCAGTTCGAATCTACCAGCTGCTCCTTGGAAACCCTATGGGGCAGTTCTATTCTGTCCTATAGGGTTGCTATGAGTTGGAATCGACTTAATGGCAACGGTTTTCTGCGTATGTGTGTGTGTGCGTGTGTGTGTGCGTGTGCATGTGCCTGCATGTGTGTGCGCATGCGTGTGCGTGTGTGTGCATGTGTGTGTGTGTGCAGGCACATATATCACTGTTCTGTTTCTTAGAGAACGCTCCCTAGGATATTCTGGCAGGGGTCCTCACCCAAACCTCTCCCTGCCAGCACCCAGTCTGGTGGGCTGCCCATGTCGAAGCCCTTTGGCAGAGGTGGAGGGCTAAGAAATGAAGAAAACAAGCCCCAGCTCAGCTCTGGGCACACTCTGCTGGGACCTCGATGCCTCCAGCCCAGACCCCCTGGTGTTGTCCTTTGACTGATACCCCGTGCCCCAAGCTTGCAAAGGGCTCCCCGGGCCCAGGACAGAGGGGCGGAAACGTCCAGAAACAGGCTCCTGCCACCCTCAGCTCAGTGTGCAGCGCTCCAGCCCTGCCCAGGCCTCCCACGTACCTTCGAAGTCCCCGTCCCGGGCCTTGGCTGCGAGCTCGGAGGACGACAGGGTCTCCTGGCACAGGGCGCAGTCCTCCAGGGCCGCGCTCCGCAGGGTCTGGGTGACTGCAAGAGAAAGAGCAGCTGTAGGAGGCGCGGTTACCAGCCCAGGGACAGGAATGCCCTGGGGGCAGAGGGCTCGGCCTCGGGCACCGCACACCCATGGTTGCTGCCAGCAGGGCCAGGTCCTAACGGCATCCTCAGCACAGGGTCCCTGCTGTTGGGATTTAAGCTTACCTCACAGTCTTGTGGCACGTGGAGTACCATCCCTGTAGCCTTTGTCTGCTGCCCCAGCAGGCCTGAGCCTGACCCCGTCAGGGGTGCCTTTCTGCCTTGGGGCCCAGGGTGAGGGGTTTAGGGTACAGAGTGCAGGGGGGTGAGGGGCCCGGGTGTAGGGGTCCATGATGCAGGGGCCTGGGATGCAGGGTCCCTGATGCAGGGTCCTAGGGTGCAGGGCCCAGAATGCAGGGCCCAAGATGCAGGGATCAGGGTGCAAGGACTAAGATGCAGGGATCAGGGTGCAGGGTCCTGGGTGCAGGGTCCTAGGGTGCAGAGCCCAGGGTACAGGGACCAGGGTGCAGGCTCCTAGGATACAGGGACCACGGTACTAGGGTGCAGGGCCCAGGTGCTGGGTTCAGGGTGCAGGGCCCTAGGGTGCAGGGCCCAGGGTGCAGGGCCCAAGATGCAGGGATCAGGGTGCAGGGACCAAGATGCAGGGATCAGGGTGCAAGGACCAAGATGCAGGAATCAGAGTGCAGGGCCCAGGGTGCAGGGCCCAAAGTGTAGGGTCCAGGGTGCAGGGTCCTAGGGTGCAGGGCCCAGGGTCCAGGACCCAGAGTACAGGGTCCTAGGGTGCAGGGTCCTAGGGTGCAGGGCCCAGGGTGCAGGGTCCTAGGGTGCAGAGCCCAGGGTGCAGGGCCCAGAATGTGAGGCCCAAGACGCAGGGATCAGGGTGCAGGGACCAAGATGCAGGGATCAGGGTGCAGGGTCCTGGGTGCAGGGCCCAGGGTGCAGGGATTAGGGTACAGGGACCAGGGTGCAGGATCCTAGGGTACAGGGACCAGGGTACTAGGCTGCAGGGCCCAGGGTGCAGGGTCCAAGGGTACAGGGCCCCGGGGTACAGGTGCAGGGCCCAGGATGCAGGGCCCTAGGGTGCAGGGTCCAGGGTACAGGGTCCTAGGGTACAGGCCCCAGGGCACTAGGGTACAGGCCCCAGGGTAGAGGGCTCTGGGAAGGCTGGGGGTGAGTGAGCACTCCCACTCACACCGGCCCGGGCCTGCGTCACCCTCACCCAGCTTTCCTCAGGGAAGAAGGAGCCCTCTCTCCCCTCGCCATGGCCACCTGTTGCCAGACCTGCTGAGAAGGGACCCAGACCCACATAAAGGCCACTCGGAGAGGACGTGCGACCTGAGGCCCGAATGGGCCGCCTGCTGCCCGCCCTGGGACCCCCCTGGCTGTGGGGATGGGGCCTCTAGCAGGGGCTAAGGCTCTGGAGGGCTCTGTAGATGCCGGCCCACAGGACCCAGGATAGGCCTTCATAAGTCTACGTTCTACTGACGGCTGGGCCCCAGGCTGGCTAGGCTTGCGCGGGGCTGCGGGGCTGAGCCAGGGTGGGGGCAGCTCGGCCCCAGTCGGGAGGGGCGGCCAGGTTCTGGGACCGAGGCCATGGTGAAGGCAAGCCCTTTCTGGCAGCCTGCTGTGGCCAAGCACGGGGTCCACCATGTGGTCAACCATGCACCCCATGATCCTCTGCTCCTGAATCTCCATCCCCTCTGCCCATTTGGAGCAGCCCTTTGTCCTTCCACCCTCTGAGCCAGGCATGACCCACTCAGGCCTGTCGCCCAAGCTACGATCTGAGCACGTTAGGCTGGTTCCTTGGGCCAGGGTGACCTGGCTTCCACTTCCTCGCTCCCTGCTTGCCTGTCTAGTTCCGCACAGGTCACAAGGTCCCCCAAGGGGCTGGTCCAGGTACGTGGCTGTGTTCCTAGGGGTGTGGTCTGAGGCCCTCACCTGCACAGCATGGTGGGCCCCAAGGCTGGAGGGCTCCCCCTCTTCACTGTGCCCCCTGACACACAGGGGCCCTGCACTGCCCGCCTGGGGGTCAGGGCCCCTGGACTGTGACCCCCCAGGCGGGTGGGGGGCTTTGTGCAGCTCAGTGTCCTAACAGGTGCCGAGAGGGGGCACTCTGTTTGTGGAGCTAGTTCTGAGTAGGGTTTTCCCAGAAGCAGCAGGCCAAGAATTCTCTGGGACTTGGAGGCAGTATAGCCTGGTGCAGGGGCTCTGGCAGGCCAAGCCCACTGGGCCCCCCAGTGACGAGGGAGGTTCTTCCAGAATGAGAGCTTCTGCCTGCACGAGGGCAGGGGAAGCAGGGCCTGCGTCCTTCCCCATCCCGGGACCCTGCCACGTCCCTGCGGGCAGCAAGGGGGTGAACTCCCCAGACCTTATCTATCAGTTCCAGCCCTGACGCCAGCCTCCATCACCAAATAACTCCACTATG
The DNA here is from genome assembly GCF_000243295.1 of Trichechus manatus latirostris. NCBI lineage: Eukaryota > Metazoa > Chordata > Mammalia > Sirenia > Trichechidae > Trichechus > Trichechus manatus. Next base: position 5,145,913 of record NW_004444047.1, on the reverse strand, counting down.
TGTGTGGGCGTGTGTGTGCGTGTGCATGACTGTGGGTAAGAGCATCGCACGTGTCTGCGATGTGTGTGAACGTGTGCAAACAAGTGTGGCCGATTAAAGGCAGCCACAGACTGCAGCTCTTCACAGAGATATGGCGTCTGTGTCCCCTCCCTTGGATCTGGGCGGCGTGACAGAATTTGGAAGAAGTGATGCCGCACCGCTGCCAGGTCTAGCCCACGCCCGTCCACAGCACGGGGTTGGGCTGCCTTGCTGGGAAGTGTGGGCAGAGGCGAGGGGCAGCTGCGTGTGTGAGCATGTGTGTAGGGGGTCATTGCCTGCCTGCCTGGCTGTGACCCCACTTCTCTTGGCAATTACATCCCTTGGTCCCCACAGCAGATAGCCTGGCACCGCTGAGCCGTTTCCATTGGGAAGGCGCAGGTCACGGACAAACTAGGGTGGGTGGTTGCTCCCACATGACGGGCCACGTCTGCGCAGGGCTGAGAGGTGCAGTTTTCTGGGCCCCACTTCCTGTGGATGGTGGACAGAGCCTGGCCTGAGCGGGTCCTCACCCTTCTTCAGCTTCTCTTTGTCGTCCGTTTCCGGCTTGGTAGCCATGACCTCAAACAGTGTCTTGAGGATACTTCTGAGGTCGCTGGCATAGTTGGTCTGCAGCTGGTCAGCCACACCTGGGAAGAGGGCCACAGGTGAGAACAACAGCAGGTCAGATGGAAGGACAGGTCAGGCTGGCCGACTTCGGAAGTATGATGTTGTTTCTGGATGAAACTATGCCAGGGCCCGCGATTCAAGAGCCACGTGCCCTCAGACCAACCAGGGGGAGAAGGGGCTGCCTGGACCCCATGGAGACACTTCCTTTGGCAAAGAGAACCTGAGGCGCCCAGGGAAGGTGGGGGAAGGCATGACACCTACTAACCAGCACCACCTCGGGCCAGGCCGTTACCGACATGCAGGCGTTCTACCTGTGCGGTCACAGCCACTACTACGCAGTGGAGGTTCCTCAACAGAGGGTCCATGGGGTCCACCCCCACGCATCACCTTTGACCGTCACGGCAACTGGGGCATCCAGACCCCACCTGCAAAGCCCGCCCGCCCCAGCGGTGGGTGAACCCCAAGCCAATACATGGCTGCCCCAAATAGCCATGACCGCAGGCCCAAGAGGCTCCACACGCCAGGAGCCCAGGGAAACAGGATGGGCAGGAGACGGGGCAGTGGAGACTCCACTGTATACCTCTGAGCCGTGTGAGTGTGTTAGTTATATAAAACACACCCCACGCTAACTACACACACCCGCAACACACACACCACACTAACTACACACACCAACACACCACACTAACTACACACACCAACACACCACGCTGACTACACACACCAACACACCACGCTAACTACACACACCCACCACACACACCCCACGCTAACTACACACCAACACACCACGCTAACTACACACACCAACTACATGCATGCCACGCTAACTACATGTACCAACTACACACACCACCAACACACACCACGCTAACTACACACACCCACACACAAAGTACACACACCAACACACACCACATTAAGTACACACATCAACTCACATACACATACCACAGACACACAAACTCACACAGCACACATACCACACATACACACACACCACACACACAAACCAGACACACACGTACACACACCACACACAGCACACACACACCACACACACCAACCACACATCACCTACACCAAACACATACACACCACACAGACATGCCACATACTAACCGCACACGTACACACACCACACCACACACAAACCACACACACAAACACCACACCACACATATCACACACCACATATACCACACACCAAACACACACTCCACATGTACTGCATACACCCACGCACACCACACATACACCAACCACACACATGTACACACAGCACACCACACATAAAACACACACAACACATACCACACACCATACATACCACACACGCTATACACACATACACACATCACATACACCACACACATACACCAAAAGGGAAAGGTAAAAGTACACCTTTTGTGCTCACTCCCCTCTCCGAATTCCCCTGGGTGACAAAATACTCATCTCCCCCTCACGCTCCACATCCCAAGAGAAGGAAGATGGACACGAGGGGAAATAACACCTGAGGTACGAATTAAACAGAGCCCACAGCTCATCCCCAGCAGAGGGTGCAGGGAGGGGCCCAGAAAAGTGGGAGCAGTTCCCCAGCTTACAGCTCAGCGGTCCTAGAGGAGAACTAAGCCCCTGTCTCTACACAAAACCAAAACCAGTTGCCAGACTCCTGGCGACCCCATGTGTGTCAGAGTAGAAACTGTCTCCACAGGGTTTTCAGTGGTTGGGTTTTCAGAAGTAGTACTTTTATCCCGAGGCTCCTTTCAGTTAGCTGCCAAGTGCATTAACTGTTTGCACCAACCAGGGGCCCTGTCTCTACCTGGGGACACGGAAACGAAACAGTGTATGAAGCCTCTCTGCAGAGCCAGGCACGTTGGGGGCTCCCACCACCCACAGCTGGGCACCTGGCTCAGCCTTCCCCTAAGGCATAGGTGGGGCCCTTCGCATCCAGGAGCCAGCCCACCCGCTCCAGACCCCAGCAACGCACCGGATATACAGACGAAGAGGCGGTGGATCAGGTCATGGCTGCTGTGGAACCGGGATCGGATCTTTTCCCTCGTGGCCACGGGGGCAGCGTGTGGGACCACGGGGGCTGCCTCAGTCCTGGCCTTGTCTGAGGAGCAGGAGGCCACTGTGGAGTCTCTGCACAGAGAAAGGGAAACATGGTGTGGGGCCGAGAGCAGCCCACAGTGGGCCGTGGTGAAAGGCCCCCAAGGGTCCGGCCGAGAGCAGCCCACAGTGGGCCATGGTGAGAGGCCCCCGAGGGTCCAGGCCGAGAGCAGCCCACAGTGGGCCATGGTGAGAGGCCCCTGAGGGTCCAGGCCGACAGCAGCCCACAGTGGGCCACGGTGAGAGGCCCCCGAGGGTCCAGGCCAAGAGCAGCCCACAGTGGGCCACGGTGAGAGGCCCCCGAGGGTCCAGGCCGAGAGCAGCCCACAGTGGGCAATGGCCTGAAAGTCAGAGTCCAGACAAAAATCTACATGCCCTATGGGTTTCCACTCCCCAGGTACTGAGTTGCCCATAAACAACTTCCCTGTAAGTTAACTTTAAGACATTATCAGTGATATACCACCTCACCCCCATTAGAATGGCAGTGATCAAAAAAAAAAAAAAAAGGAAAACAACAGGTGTTGGTGAGGTTGTGGAGAAACTGGAACCCTCATCCATTGCTGGTGGGAATGTAAAATGGTGCAGCCACTGTGGAAAACAGTTTGGTGGTTCCTCAAAAAGTTGAACATAGAACTACCATTTAACCCAGCAATCCCAATCTTAGGTATATACTCCAGAAGAAGGGAAGGCTGGAACGCAAATAGAAACCTGTACACCAATTCATTGCAGCGCTTTTCACAATAGCCAAAAGGTGGAAACAACACAAGTGCCCATCAACCAATGAATGGATAAACGAAATATGGTACATACACACAAGAGAATACTACTCAGCCATAAAGAGCAATGAAGTCCTGATGCATGACACAACATGGATGAACCTTGAAAACATTATGCTGAATAAGTCAGTTGCAAAAGGACAAACACTGTATGCTCTCACTTATATGAAATAATCAAATACATAGAAACTAAAGATTATTAGTGCTTACCAGGGCTGGGAGGGAGGGGGAAAAGGGGAGTTTGTAATTAGGGGACATTGAGTTTATGTTAATGGTGGTGGAATAATTCGGAAAAGTATAGTGGTAAAGGGTACACAGCTTGAAGAATCAATGTCACTGAATTGTACATGTAGAAATTATTGAATTGGTGAATGTCTTGTTTTGCATATTTTCAACACACACGCGTTATCCATGTGATACACATACACCACTTGGAAGGTCAGGTGGTACAATGCAGCTTTGACTCAGTACCGCTGTACCTGCCCTGTCCTCCAGCCTCTGGATTTTGCTCCCTAGAGGCAATACCTCCAACTCTTTCTGCTGTGACTCCTGGTGTGGACCGTCAAGAGGCTGGCACACATGTGTTGGCTGTTCCTTCTGGGACTCCCTGTTGATATTATCTATGGACTTCTTCTATAGAAGGTTCAATTTGCCTCTCTCATACCACCTATAGTGGGCAGAATGGTGGCCCCCAACAAGATATGCCCACGCCCTAATCCCCGGAACCTGTGAACATGACCTTATTTGGAATAAGGGTCTTTAAGGATGTAATTAAGTTAAGGATCTTGAGACGAGGAAATCATCCTGGATTATCGGGCTGGGCCTCAAATCTAATAACAAGGGTCCTCGTAAGAGACACACAGAGGAGAAGGCCAGGAGAGGATGGAGGCAGAGATTAGAGTGATGTGGTCTGAAGCCAAGGAATGCCCACAGCCACCAGAAGATGGAAGAGGCAAAGAATGGATTCTCCCCTTGGAGCCCCCAGAGGGAGTGTGTTGAGTTAAATTGTGTCCCCAAAAAGTTATGTTGAAGTCCTAACCCATGCACCTGTGAATATGACCCTGTTTGGAAACAGGGGTTTCTTTTGTTATGTTAATGAGATCATATCAGAGTAGGGTGGGTCTAAACCTAATCCTATCTGAGTGGTGTCTTATAAAACGGGCAGAATAGACACAGAGACGCACACATAGGGGAGAGACAGACGCCACGTGAAGACAGAGGCAGATGTATCTACAAGCCCAGGAACACCAAGGACTGCCAGCAGCTACTAGAAACTGAAAAAGAAGGCTATTCCCCTAGAGCCACACTCTGAATCTAGACTTCTAGCCTCCAGAACTGTGAGACAATGAATTTCTAGATGGATTGGCAAAATAACCACAACGATGGATTCGAACCCACAGTTGATGTTGAGGATGACACAGGACCGGGCAATACTATGTTCTGTTGTACGTAAGGTTGCCATGAGTCCGAGTCCACTCGATAGCAGCTATTTATCTCTATCTAAGTAAAAGTGAAGCTGCCCAAACCCCACAGCCCAAGGGTCCCTTGCTGTATACACTAGAGAAATGCTTGTCCATGTACGTCTGCAGATACAGATGGAATCTTCTCGGCAGCACTGTTCGTTCCAGCAAAAAACTGGGAACAAGCCAAAGTCTGTCAGTGGCAGACTGGAAAATAAACCATGATCTGATCACACAATGCAGAGTTGACAGGGTGGGGAGGAGTGGATCACAGCCACATTCACCTACATGAATGGTCCTCCCACATCGCATGCGACTTCTAAAAAGTCCACACAGATGATCCCTTTTATGTACAGTTGAGAACCACGCAGAACTGCACAATGTATTATTTAGGGATACATACCCATGATGTAAAACCATGAAGAAGTGCAACTATATAATACCCGTGAGAGTCCAGGACAGTGGTCAGCCTGGGTGGGGAGGGAAGCTTGGGTTGGTAGGGACACATGGAGCTGCCCAGTTTCCCTTCTTTAAGGGGTGGGTGCACGAGTGTGGGCTTCATCACTCTACTCTGATGTAATACACTTTCCATTATGCATATTTCGTATTTCCTTGGACACTGAGCAGCACTGGCTTGGGGGTGGGGCTGATTATGCCAGCCAGTGCGTGGCCAGGAGGGAAGCACCTGCTCTGCAGGTTATGTTATTAAGTCATACTCGAGTAGGGTGGTATCATGGATTACATTGTGTCCGCCAAAAATATGTGTCAACTTGGCTAGGCCATGATTCCCAGTACTGTGTGGTTGTCCTCCATTTTGTAATCTGATATAATCGTCCTCTGTTTTGTGGTATTGTATAATTATGTGTTGTAAATCCTATATGTTAATGAGGCAGGATTAGTGTGGGGTATATCTTGAGTCACGTCCTTACTTAAGTCACACCCTTGCTTGAGTCACACCTTGTATCTTACAAGAGATAAAAGGAGAGAGAAACAAGCAGAAAGGGAAGGGACCTCACTACCACCAAGAAGGAAGAGCCGGGAGCGGAGAGTGTCCTTTGGACCTGGGGTCCCTGTGCTGAGAACCTCCTAGACCCAGGGAAAGACTGATGCCAAGATACATGGAGATCTCCAAGGAACACTGGACCTGCAGATGTTGAAAGGAGACAAGAACCCTCCCCCAGAGCTGACAGACAGAGAAAGCTTTCCCCTAGAGCTAGTGTCCTGAATTCAAACTTCTAGCTTCCTAAACTGTGACAGAATAAACTTCTGTTTGTTAAAGCCATCCGCTTGTGGTATGTCTGTCACAGCAGCACTAGATAATTAAGACAGGTAGGTTCTAAATCTAATCACTTCTGAGTTATAAAGACATGCCCACAGAGGAAGACAGACCACCACGTGAGGATCGCCAAGGAACTAAGGAACGCTAGCTACCAAGGCTACCAACAGGGAAGAATCAACACAGCTGAGACTCTGATTTGGATTTCTAGCCTCCAGAACTGTGAGAAAATGAATTTCTGTTCTTCAAAGCAACCCACTGGTGGTGTTTGTGTTACAGCAGCACTCAGAAACTAAGACAGGCTGCTCTGCCGGCCTAGCATCTCTTCCTTCCTGAGTGAGGACTTGGTGGCCAGAAGACATTGGCTCCTCATCATTGTGTCCTGCCTGGGATCACCCTGCATGTTGATTGTGAGTGTTGTCATCTCTTCTAATCTTCACAACCATGCTATGAGGCAGGTTTTTACAGATTTTACATTCTACAGATTTGGAAGGTGAGGCCTAGGAAGGTTAAATAAATGCCCAGGGTTACTTCTAGTAAGGAGCAGAGGCAGGGCTCCACCAGCTCTTAGCCACTCCGGGTGCTGCCTCTTGCTATGAGGTGAAAGGAATGCAGTGAGCTAAGGGCCTGGACCACAGCAGATGCTTGGGTCACGGTGCTGGTCAGATGGTCAGCTCATTTACACCTGAAGGCTGTAGGGCCAGGCAAATGATCGCAACTCTGTGCACCTCAGTTTCCTCATTTGTAAAATGGGAAGGTTGTTGCTGAATTAGAAAAGGGCTTGGGACACTGTAAATGTACAGTAAATGTTGGGTTACAGTATTAAATTTAAACTCCAAAAGAAGCTGAATCCAGCAACATAGAAAAAGAATTACATATCACAACCAAGTGGGATTTATCCCAGGAATGCAAGGTTGTTTCATCATGAAAATCAGTCAATGCAATACACTGTACTAGCAGAATAAAGGACAAAAACCACATGATAATCTCAACAGATGCAGAGAAACATTGGGCAAAATCCAACACCTTTTCATGATATAAACTCTCAACAAACGAGGAAAAGAAGGAAACTTCCTCCACATAATAAACAGCACCCATGAAAGGCTAACAGCTAGTATCATAAGATCAGGAACAAGGATGTCCACTATCACCATTTCCATTCTACATTGCACTAGAAGTTCTAGCCAGGACATTATGCAAGAAAAAGAAGTTAAAGGTATCCAAACTGGAAATGAAGAAGTAAAACTATATTTGTAGATGACATGATTATGTATATAGAAAATCCTAAGGAATCCACACACACATATATAACCTATTAGACCTAATAAATCAACTCAACAAGGTTGCAGGATACAAGATCAATATTAAAAAAATCAATTTATGTCTAGTAAATATTGGAGAGGCTGCAGGGAGGTTGGAACTCTTGTGCACTGCTGATGGGAACGTAAATGGTACAACCATTTTGGAAAATGATATGGTGCTTCCTTAGAAAGCTAGAAATAGAAATACCATGTGATCCAGCAATCCCACCCCTAGGAATATATCCTAGAGAAATAAGAGTTGTCACATGAGTAGACATATGCACACCCATGTTCACTGGAGCATTGTTCACAATAGCAAAACGACAGAAACAACCTAGATGCCCATCAACAGATGAATGGATAAACACTATGGTACATACACACAATGATGTACTGCACAATGATAAAGAACAATGATGAATCTGTGAAGTATCTCATAACATGGATGAATCTGAAGGCCATTATGCTGAGTAAAATAAGTCAATCACAAAAGGACAAATATTGTATGAGACCACTACCATAAAAACTCATGAAAAGGTTTACACACAAAAAGAAACAATCTTTGATGGTTACGAGGCGGGGTGGGGGGGTGGAAAAACACTAAATAGACAATAGATAAGTGGCAACTTTGGTGAAGGGTAAGATAGTACACAATAGTAGGGAAGCCAGCACAACTTGCTCAGGGTTAAGGTCATGGAAGCTCCATGGACAAATCCAAACTCCCTGAGGCGCCGAATCACTGGGCTGAGGGCTGTGGGGACCATGGTCTCAGTGAACATCTAGCTCAACTGGCATCACGTAGTTTATAAGAAAATGTTCTACATTGTACTTTGGTGAGTAGCGTCTGGGGTCTTAAAAGCCTGTGAGCCGCCATCTAAGATACTTCACTGGTCTCACCCATTCAGGAGGAAAGGAAAATGAAGAAAACTAAAGACACAAGGGAAAGATTAGTCCAAAGGACTAACAGAGCACAACTACTACGGCCTCCACCAGAGTGATGGTGCCCGGCTACCACCACTGACTACTCTGACAGGGATCACAATAGAGGGTCCTAGACGGAACTGGAAAAAAATGCAGAACAAAATTCTAATTCACAAAAAAAGACCAGACTTACTGGCCTGACAGAGACTAGAGAAACCCTGAGAGTATGGCCCTTGGACACCCTTTTAACTTGGTACTTAAGTCACTTCTGAGGGGTTCACCCTTTAGCCAAATAAAACAAAACTAGACTAAATGGGCACACTGGTCCAGGTGCAAGGTCTAGAAGGCAGGAGGGGACAGGAAAGCTGGGAATAGGGAGCCCAAGGCCCATAAGGGAGAGTACTGACATGTCATGGGGTTGTTAACCAATGTCATAATACAATATATGTACTAACTGTTTAATGAGAAACTATTTGTTCTGTAAACCTGCATCTAAAGTACAATAAAAAATTAAAATAAAAATCAATTGTATTTCTATATAGTAGCAATAAAAACACTGAAAATGAAATGAAGAAAAACAATTTCATTTACAATAGCTTCAAAAAGAATAAAATACTTAGGAGTAACTTTGACAAAAGAAGTGCAAGACACTTACACTGGAAATTATAAAACATTGCTGAAAAAAATTAAAGAAGACCTAAATAAATGAAAGAATTCCATGATCATGGATTGAAAGACTTAATATTGTTAAGATGCAATATTCCCCAAACTGATCTACAGATTCAGTGCAATCCTCACCAAAATCCCAGCTGCAAATTTTTTGCAGAAATTGACAAGCTGATCCTAAAATACACATGAAAATGCAAGGGACACAGAAGAGCCAAACCAATCTTGAAAAGGAAGAACTCAACTGGAGGACTCATACCCGTGATTTGAAATTTGAGGTGAACAGTAACCAAGACTGTGGTACTGGCATAAGAACAAACATACAGACCAATGGAGAGTCCAGTAACCAAGACTGTGTGGTACTGGCATAAGGATAGACATACAGACCAATGAAGAGTCCAGAAATAAACCCATATATACATTTATAGGCAACTGATTTTCAACAAGGGTGCCAAGACCATTCAATGGGGGAAGAACTGGTCTATTTTCACAAATAACATGTTCATGTAAATAATGCGCCCACACATATAAACTGCACAGTGCGCTTAGGAAAATAACGCATGAGGGGGTTGCATGGTTGGAAAAAAAAAAAGTATAACATGAGTGTTACTTGCATAAAAATATGGTACAGTCTTTTTAAATAAATAGTGTTGGGACAACTGGATATTTACATGCAGAAGAATAAAGTTGGACCCTACCTCACACCTTGTATAAAAATTAACTCAAAATAGAGCAATAACTGATTGATGTAAGAGCTGAGATGTTAGAATAGTCAGAGGAAAACACAGGAGTAAATCTTTGTGACATTGGATTAGGCAACGGTTTCTTAGATAAGACACATAAAATGTAAGCAACCAAAAATATAGATAAGCTAGACTTCATCAAAATTAAAAACTTTTGTGATTCAAAAGACTATCGAGAAAGTGAAGAGACAACCCACAGAATGGGAGAAAATTTTTGCAAATCATATATCTGATAAAAGTCTAGTATCCAGAATATAGAAAGAGCTCTTACATCTTAACAATAAAAAGATAATTAATCCATCTAAAAAATGGCCAAAGGACTTAAGCAGACATTTCTCCAAAGAAAATATACAAACAGCCAGTAAGCACATGAAAAGATACTTGACATACTGGTCATCAGGGAAATGAAAATCGAAACTACGATGAGATCCACTGCACACCCACTGCTGTTGATAGGTGCTGCAGAGTCGGTCCCAACTCATAGTGACCCTACGGACAACAGAACGAGACACTGTCTGGTCCTGCGCCATCCTCACAATCACTGTTATGCCTGAGCCCACTGTTGTAGCCACTGTGTCAATCCATCCCGTTGAGTGTCCTCCTCTTTTTCGCTAACCCTCGACTTTACCAAGCATGATGCCCTTCTCCAGGGACTGATCCCTCCTGATAACATGTCCAAAGCGTGTGAGATGTAGTCTCGCCATCCTTGCTCCTAGGGAGCATTCTGGTTGTAGTTCTTCGAAGACAGATTTGTTCGTTCTTTTGGCAGTCCATGGGATATTCAATATTCTTCGCCAACACCATAATTCAAAGCCATCAATTCTTCTTCGGTCTTTCTTATTCATTGTCCAACTTTTGCATGCATATGCAACGACTGAAAATACCACCCACTAGGATGGCTATAATAAGAAAGATGGCAATAACAAGTGTTGGTGAGGGTGTGGAAAAATTAGAACTCCCACACATTGCTGATAGGAATATAAAATGGTACAGTCATTTTGGAAAACAGTTTGGCAGTTCCTTAAAAAGTTACACATAATAACTTTTACCATACCATATCTATTGCCATTAAGTCAATTCCAATTCATAGTGACCCTATAGGACAGAGTAGAACTGCCCCAGAGGGTTTCCAAGGCTGTAATCTTTATAGGAGCAGACTATCATATCTTTCTCCCAAGGAGTGGCTGGTGAGTTTGAACCACCAACTTTTCAGTTAGCATCTAAGCACTTAACCACTGCGCCACCAGAGCTCCTTACCATATGACCCAGCAATTCCACTCCTAGGTATATACCCAGGAAAAATTTAAAACATGTGCACAGAACAACTTGAACATTAATGGTCATAACAACATTATTTATAACAGCCAGAGTAGAAACAATCCAAACGTCCATCAACTAAAGAATGGATAAACAAAATGTGGTCCATCCATACAATGGAATAGTATTCAGTCATAGACAGAAATGAAATACTGATCTCTGCTACAACATAGATGAACTTTGGAAACATTATGATCAGTGAAAGAAGCTAGTCACAAGGACTACATATTATCTGATTCCATTTATATAAAATGTTCAGATTGGAAAGTCCATAGGTATAGAAAGTAGATTAGTGGTTGCTGGGGGCTGGGGCGGGGGTGGTGGTGGTAAGAAATATCTGTTTATGGGTTTCTTTTTGGGGTGATGAAAATATCCTGGAATTAGATAGTGGTGATGGTTGTACAATATTTTGGATATACCAAAACCCACTGAATTGTACACTTAAGAATATATGTATATATATGTCTTTCTTGTAATCAGTAAACAGATGCATATTTAGGAAATAGCCCACAAGCTAAATATTCATAAGTAGGATTGACCTAATAAATCAGGCCACATCCATATGATGGAAGGCTTTGAAGAAGGATAGTTAATGACACGGGAAAATGTCAAAATGAAAAAGGTAGCACTTTAAACATTTGAGATTTCAGATGTACGTAAATGAGAGATTGGGGAATACACTCGAACCAAAGCATTAATATTACATTTATTTGAATAGCAGAAATATGAATAAATTATTATTTTCCCTAGCCTCTCCTACAATTAAGCATTGCTTTTATGATCAGAAAAATGTGTTATTGCAAGAAAAGAGGGAAGTACCTGCCGGCAGCAGAGGGCGCCCTCGGACCCTGCCTGTAGCAGGGAGTCTGACCCTCAGTGAAGGAAACAAGCAGCGCAGGAAGGCACGGTAAGCAGACTGGAGCGAGCTTCTGGTGCCATTGGCCAGAGCCTCTGAGGTTCAGCCTTGCAGCCCCAGCCTGGTGGGTAAATGCCACCTGGACTAGCATCCCGTTGCTGGCACACAGCTCAGCAGCAGGAAACCAGGGAAGGGCCCTAACTCAGTAGAAAGTTGAGTGCTGTGGAATCTGAACTTTATACTGCAGCTGTCTTAGTCACCTAGAGTTGCTGTAACAAATACCACAAGTGGGTGGCTTTAAAGAACAGAAAGTTATTTTCTCACAGCTCTGGAGGCTAAAACTCCAAATCAGGGTCTCCGCCCACATAGATTCCTTCCTCGTCGGTAGCCCTGAGCTTCCCTTGGCGGCTTGTAGATGATCCTCACGTGGTGCCTGTCTTCTCCCATTTTGCCTACCTCTGTGGCTATTCTAGGAGTCCCTGGGTGGCACAAATGGTAACGTGGCTGACTACTAACCATTAAGCTTGGCACTTTAAGCCCACCCAGAGACACCTTGGAAGAAAGGCCTGACGATCTGCTTCCAAAAGTTCACAGCCATAAAAACCCTACGGAGCACAGTTCTACTCCGCACACATGGGGTCGCCATGGTCGGAATCGACTGGTCAGCAACTGGTTTGGTTTTGGTGTCTATTCTCATCTTGTAACCCTTATGTGGTTGGTTTAGGGCACACCCTATACTGGTACGGCCTCCTTAACATAACGAAAAAGAAAAAACCAAACCCTTTGCCTTGGAGTCGATTCCGACTCACAGTGACCCTACAGGACAGAGTAGAACTGCCCCATAGGGTTTCCAAGGAGCAGCGGCGGATCCAAACTGCCGGTTAGCAGGTGAATTCTTAACCACTGTGCCAGGGCTCTAGTAACATAACAAAGAAAACCCTATTTCCAAACAGGATTACATCCATAAGTATGTTGTCGTGTGTCATTGAGTCCACTCTGACTCATAGCAACCCTATATGACAGAGTAGAACTGCTCCATATGGTTTTCTAGGCTAGTTTTTTCTGGGTGCAGATCGCCAGGTCTTTTCTCCGGCAGAGCAGCTGGTGGGTTTGAACTGCCAACCTTTCAGTTAGTAGCTGAGTGCTTATCCACTTAGGATTCCAACGCAAATCTTGAGGGGACACAATTCAATCCATAACAGTGGCATAAAAACAGCAGTTAATTCCTCCAGAGGATTAAGGTTGGAGGAGGAGAAAGGCTGAGTACCCAGTCGGGTGGAGCAGATTGGCGACTACTGACTCAGCTACAGAGCATGCTTCACTTTCCATGGAAAGATGCCCTCTCCTGCCGCTCTGCCTGGATCAGTGTGAAGCCTCTGGATTGTTCTGGCAGAATGATGTGGAAGTCAGATGGATGACGAAAGACAGCCAAGAGGCTCCAGAGAGAGACTGATCCCAGTCAGGAAAATCAGTGGGGAGCCCAGATGGGCTTGCAAGGGCCAAGGGGAGTGAATGAACTGACCGGCTGGAGGCCGAGGTGGGATTTCACCTGGACCTGAGCTTCAGTCCTGTCTGGGTCAGCTCAGGCCCAAGGAGCCACAGGTTGGGCTCTGATTGGGTACTGGGAGGCCCAGGAGCACTGCCCAAGGCCACCCCTTTGGAAGGACCCTGTTCTTCCCATGGGAAGTTGCTGAGGGCCTTCTCTGGACAGACACAGTGGGAGTGGTGGGGGGAGGGTCCCAGGGATGAGTCAGACCCTGTGTGTGCCTCCCCTCCCCCTCCAAGCCTAGAGTAGTGGGAGACCCACACACATTAACAAGATGATGCTGGGGGGCCAGTGCCCAGCAGGTCCATCCCATGGTGAGGGCGGAACAGTGAGGGTGAGGTATGGCCAGAGCTCAGGACACAAAGGGGCATGAGGCTGTGAGATGCTGAGGCTGGAGCGGGGAGGGGCACCCACGCCGCCATGGGCTTCCTATGGACGCAAAGGAGTCTGAACTCGTCACCAGTGCTATCTACTCGGTCAGTCAATGTTACTTCAGCGTGTTCACCCAGATGTTGAAAAATCTAGCTGCCTTCTGAGGCTTCTAGATACTTCAGTGACCACTGCCAGCCTGGATTTTACCTTCCACCACTCTTCTTCCCAAGACAGTACAAATTCTAACAATCCTACTTTGGTTTGAATGAGTATGAAACGCCATTTCTCTGGTAGTAAAATACAATCCAATTCAACACCAAAGGTTTTGTTTGTTTTTTGTTGAACTTCCCATTTCCCTCTTCCCTACCTCCTGGTAATCACAAATTTTCTTTTGTCTCGATGGATTTCTGGGTTGGGTTCCCAGCCAATGCACCTCATGCATAGCCACCACCCACCTGTCAGTGGAGGCTTGCATGTTGCTATGATGCTGAACAGGTTTCAGCAGAGCTTCCAGACTAAGCTGGACTAGGAAGAAAGGCCTAGTGATCTATTTCTGAAAATCAGCCAGTGCAAACCCTGTGGATCACAATGGTCTGATCTGCAACCAATCATGGGGATGGTGCAGGAGCCGGCAGTATTTATTCTGTTGTACACGGAGTCACCATGAGCTGGGGTCTGACTTGAAGGTTAACAACAACAACAAATCTTCCATATAAGTGGGATCATACAATATTTGTCCCTCTGTGTCTGGCTTATTTCACTTAGCATAATGTTTTCAAGGTTTACTCATGTGGTGGCATGTATCAGAACTCCATTTCTCTTTATACCTGAATAATACTCCATTGTACACCACATTTTGTTTATCCGTTTATCAGCTGATGGACATTTAGGTTGTTTCCACCTTTTGGCTCTCGTGAATAGTGCTGCAATGAACACTGGTGTGCATGTTTCTGTTTGAGTTGCTGCTTTCAATTCCTTTGGGCATATACCCAGGAAGGATATTGACGGGTCATATAGTGTTTCTATATTTAACTTTTTTAGGAACTGCCAAACCGTTTTCCACAGTGGCGGCACCATTTTATGTTCCCATCAGTGCTTCAACTTCTCCATGTCTACACCAACACTTGTTATTTTCCATCTATCTGATAACAGCCATCCTAAGAGTGAGGTGAGGTAAGGTGAGGTGGTATCTCATTGTGGTTTTGATTGGCATTTCCCTAGGGTGGTGCATAGTTTCCTACGCAGCTACTAACTGGAAGGTTGGTGGTTCAAATTCACCCAGAGGTGAGTTGGAAGGCCTGGAGATCTGCTTCTGAAAGCTTACAGTCATGAAAACCTTATGGAGTACAGTTTTACTCTGCAACACATGGGATTGCCAGGCGTTGGGGCTGACTCAATGGCAACTGATTTAATGGCTAAGGATGTTGAGCATCTTTTCGTGTGCTTGTTGGACATTTGTATCTTTTCTTTGGAGAAACTGTTGTTCAAGTCCTTTGCCCATTTTTTAATTGGGTTATTAGTCTTTTTGTTGCTGAGTTTTAAGAGTTCTTTATATATATTCTAGATATTAAACCCTTATCTGACATATGGTTTCCAAATATTTTCTCCCATTCTGTAGGCTGTCTTTTCACTTTCTTGATAGTTTCCCTTGATGCACAGAAGTTTTTAATTTTGATGAAGTCCAATTTATCTATGTTTTTCTTATTACTTGTGCTTTAACATAAAAGGTTGTGGCCTGCTTGGCTCTTTAGCTGCAGTCATAGTCAGGACATGGCACTGTGGTGAAGTTCCCAAAGTGCACTTCTTCAACAGTGCGTGTAGAGAAGCATCTGGTTCCACGGCTGGAGTGGGAAAAATGGTGAAGTGAGCCTTTAAAATGTTGGGAAAATTGGACATATCTGAATTCAGCAATTTGATACAACAGACAAGGGAATCTTACTGAACTGAAATGCCAATCACCTTTTACAAGAAATACTGTAGCAAAGCTATGAGAATGACACTAACTCAGTAAAGAATTTAGCAACTGTGAGTGCAGACAGAAAAACAGACTTAAGTCACCTTGAACTTCCAGGACACTGTGAAATAAGAGAGAATGGCAACTTAGAAAAACGAACAGCACTGCAAGATAGTTCTCACTAGGGTATCAGATGGATTAACCTGTGAGCCACTGAAATCCTTTGTACAGGCCTAATCAAGGAAAAAAAAAAAAAAAACAAGAAACAACAAGAATGACTGATGGGTTCCAGATGCAGCGCGTAAGTGTGCTTGGATGGGGAGAACCAAAGCTTGGACATCTGCACAACTGCACATCAATTCTAATGAGTCACCTTCAGCTCTGATACAGATGGCGGGCTGACTGCTCCTGTGGGCTTGCAAAATCCATCCATCTACCCACCCCATCCCTCCAACCAATCATCCTACATCCACCCACCCACCCACTCATCCACCCACCCACTCATCCATCCAACCATCCTCCATCCATCCACCCTCCAATCACCCACTCGCCCATCCCCTCACCCATCCATCCATCCATCCCATCATCTATTTTTCCATCTGTCCACTCACCTACCCACTCACCCACCTGCCCTTCAGACATGTAGTAAGCTCCTACTACAAGCCAGGAAATGTGTTGGGCACAGCTCCGTCCTCAAGGAGCTCAGGATTTGGCAGAAAGACAAACAGGTGAACAGCTAATTATCACACAGTATGTAAAGTACAATGGAAGGACCATGAGTAGGGTATTGTCAAGGGAGGATTGAGGAGGAACTCTTCACTCAGGTTGGGGTGGCTGAGAAATTTCCTGGAAGGGGCAGCGTTAGGACAGCTTGAGCAAAGGCCAAGAGGTGGGAAGCAGGCTGCAGATTGTGGGGAACTTCAGGCAGTCTGGTGATGCCTGGAGTGGCCAGATGGGTCGGGCCTCGGGCAGAGGCTCACCAAGGAAGGCTTTATGAAGGTGTCAAGGAGCTTGAATCTTGGCCTGTTGGTCAGTGTTCCCCAAAGGATACTCAGTAGAACATAATTTCTGCAAGGTACTCTCAAGAAAATTGTTCTGGAGTCAAAAGAGTTTGAAAAATATACGCCCCTTGCTCTCTTGGAGACCCACTGTTTACATTCAGCATCGATGTTAGTCCATCAAGTGCCTCCACATGCTAGGCACAGTGCTCGCTGCAGAAGACACAGCCACACGCAGGACAAGTCCTGCCCTCGAGTGTGGGCGGAGGCAGTGGGGGCAGATGGGCAGTCTGGAACCAGATGTTAAGAAATGAGGTAACTTCACCTGTCGTAAGTGCTATGAAGATTAAGAAAGAGGGGGAGGAGGGAGGGTGACAGGGCAGGGAGGGGGATCCGAGCACTGTGGCAGGCAACGCTGGCCTGCAGAGGGGACATGCTGATGGACAGCTGACCGATAAGACGGGTGAGCCAGCCTGCTCAAGGTCAGATGAAAGTTGCCTGCTGCCAGTCCCACTTGGCCACTGGAGGTTGGGCTAGGATTCCAGCTGGGACCTGAGCTTGAGTCCCATCTGGTCTGGATCAGCCTAGCCCCAAGGGGCCACAGGTTGGCCACTGATTGGGCACCGGGAGGCCCAGAAGCAATGCCCGAGGCCACCCCTTTGGGAGGACAGGCCCACCTTCCTGGACGCAGAACCCAGGAGAAGAAGCTGAGATGTAGTGGATCATCTTGTCTCCTCCAAGAATGACGTGGAGAGCCAAGGCTGTGTCCTACAACGAAAGCCGAGCTTTTTACTCCCTCTGTGAGCTGCTGCCTGGCTCCCTGGCACTCAGCGGCAAGTTACGGAAGTCTGGAGAACCTGGAAATGCTTCCAGGAACCAGCTTTGGAAAGGCCCAGGTTGAAATCAGCAGGAGAGGGGTGTGTGCGTGTGAATGGGCTGACAGACGTCTGCACTCGCCGGGCCACCTGGAGGCGTTAGGCCTGGCTGCCCACAACATGTCAGTCCAAACATCACTGGGCAGTAAATATGCTCATTTCTTCTGAACAGACCGGAAACTTCCTGCTTTCTTTCCTCTCCAGCTATTGTGAAAGTCACTTTCTCGCATGGTGTTAACACATCAAGTCATGGTTTTAACACGTCAAGTCCCTTCATGTGACAACTCCTGACTCCCGTACAAACTCCCCACTTGGCAATGAGGCCCAAAGAGCAGCCCCCACATGAGTCACTGTCAGCCCATGAACAAACAGCAGACAAGGGAACCTGGAAACCGCAGCAGGGTCTGTGGCGCCTCCCGTGTGCCCTGGGGCCACAGTGTCTGTGGGCTGCAGCGTCCTTCCAGGCTGAGTTCTGGTAGACCCAGGAGGCCTCTTTTTAATGTGCCATCTCAGTCTTGGCACATTCTCTCAGAGGCCTCTCCAGCAACCAGGTTCCCCAGATTCGAGGGTGGTGGGCACAGGCCCAAGGGTCTTCCCAGACTACTCGGGAGACCAGTCACTGCTCCCAACCCACTGCCTGAATCTACTCCAAAGAGGGCCCCTACCAGGTGCAGGGGCATCAGCCTGAGGTTGGCTGCTACAGAACTTCAGTCCTGATAGGGAGTATGGGCTCAGGGTCTGGGGATAGGTCTAGGAAAGCCCCTAAGCTGGTTGTTGTTGTTAGGAGCCGTGGAGTCAGCTCCAACTCATAGCAACCCCATGTACAACAGAACGAAACCCTGCCCGGTTCTGCGCCATCCTCACAATCGTTGCTATGCTTGAGCCCACGGTTGCAGCCACTGTGTCAATCCATCTCGTTGAGGGTCTTCTTCTTTTTCGCTGACCCTCTACTTTACCAAGCATGATGTCCCTCCTAGTAAGCCAGACGAAGTGGCACCAGCTCATTCCCTCTCCCCTCCCAGGGCTTTGCAGCACAAATCCCCAGCCAGCCTGGCTGCGCTCTGAGCGGGCAGGGGAGGTCATATGGGGGGCAGAGCAGTGGCAGTGACTGTGGGGTGACTGCTGAGCCCCAGGACCCACAGGGGCTCCGTCCTGACCATGCTTCCCCCAGCCATGTGCCCCCTCATGACCCCGCCCATTCACATGGCCCCAGTTCCTCCCTCCAGCCTGGCCTTTGCACTACATGAAAGAGCGACAGTGCCATGCTGGGGAGGTGCACGCCCACTGGACAGCAGCCCGCCCAGGGCCTCCACTGCCTGAGCACCTGCCGCGTATGGTGTCCGCCCAGGGCCTTGGGGGCAACCACTGCACCCCACAGGTGATGCCCATGCTCATTTTACGTGAGGAGCTGGGCTCCCTGCAGGTTGCACGGCCGCCAGTGAGGGGCACAAGCCAAAGCCCAGCCCACCCTCTGACTCCAAGCTGCCCACGCTTGGCTGCCTGTCCTCATGTCCCCGTCTCGTCCATCTCCCACAGCCCCTGCAACCCCATCCCTCGATGAACAATTGACTTGAAGACAGTCATTATGCCTAATCTGTTTTTCAAGAAGTCTAATTAATTCCCAGTCCTCCTCTATTTTTAAATCAATCAATCATTCTTGCTGTTGCTTCCAGGGGCACGAGTGGGTGGGAGGGCCTCAGTACTCCTTGTACGACTGTGGGGATACCTGCCACGGGACCAATGGCTGCAGATGTCTAGCGGTTCCCAGTGCCCGGTCCCCTAAGGGTTCTGGCAGGAACAGCGGCAACATGCACGCCCTGATGGGGGGGTGGGGAGGGGTGAGGCCTTGGGGCAGGGCCTGCTGCCAGGCTCACAGCCTCCCATGGGCCAGGCCAAGCCCCAACCTGTCACCTGCATCCCAGAGCTGGTCCTGAGCCGGGCCCTTGCCTGGTCCTTGAGCCCCCCAGGAGAACTTAGCAATGGCGGCACCGGACAGCTCATCCATGCCTTGGTTCACTGCATAGTCATGCAGGCCCAGGTAGCTGCTGTCCCCGCTCCTCCCACTCCTTGGCTTGTTCCTCCTAATCTTTCAAGGACCCAGCTGGGGACAGCCCTGTTGGTCCCTCCCTACAACCCCTATTGCCGGCACTGGAAGCTGGGCTTTCGCTCACACTCTGGGAAAGGAACCTCGTCCTTCCAGCACTGCTGAGGCTGAAGGGCAGCAGTGGCCCTTGGACAAAAACGAGGACACTGAACAGCAGGCCCTGAGCCCATCCACTGGCCAGGAGCACAGATGGCGGTGACCGGACAATGTGCATCAGAGGGCCAGTCTGCACCTCTGGGAGAGGTTTCTCACCGGGGACGGGACTCACCACTTGGCGGTCATTTGTGCTGGACATAGTCTCCCTGAGGAAGCTCAGTCTGTGTCAGCCACACGCTGCCTTCCCCCTGGGCAGGGCTCAAGCCCACAGCAGAGTTCACACGGTCCTCTGAGGCCTGGTCAGGAGGGACCCTGGGTGGCTCTCAGTTATCTTCATATTGGGAAGAGTTAGTGGGGCCTCGAGGTGGCTGGAGCTGGCCTCCAGGTAACAAGATCCTGGCCTCTTCTCTGCAGGGGCCATGGCTGCTCAATGGCTGCACCCGACGGCTTGCCCAGGGCCCTGACAGCTTGAGCCAGGGGTCCCCATCATAGCACTGGGCAGAGAAGTCAGATGGAACAACCACAACGTGGAGGAGGGCTAAGCACTCATGAGAGGAGGAGCCAGGAGCAGGGAAAGAGAGCAAGTTTTAATGACAAGGAAGGATGTGACATGAGGAAGCTTATGCTCAAGGCACAAATCTCATCTATCTGTTGGCATAAGGACAAAAATGCCACTGGGCTGACAGTAGGCATCCAGCAAGGTAGCCAAGGAGGGAAAGTTAAGACTGATAACAGCAATGACAGCAAGGAACGATGGTGAGGGATGACGGAGACTACGGATGGTAACAATGGTGAGTCAATGAGTAACAATGGTGAGTGATGATGGCGAGTAACAATGGTGAGTGACGATGGCAAGTAATGGTGAGTAAGGATGGTGAGTAAAGGTTGTAACAATGGCAAGATGGTGAGTGACGGTGGCGAGTAACAATGGTGAGTAAGGGTGATGAGTAACAATGGCGAGTTGATGAGTAACAATGGCAAGTAATGGCAGTGAGTAACGACAGCAAGTTGTTGAGTAATGATGAGAAATGGCAGTGAGGAACGATGATGAGTAAAGACCTTGAAGAATGACTGTGAGTAACAATAATGAGTAACGATGAGGAGGAATGATGGTGAGGAAGGATGTGAGGAATGATGGCAAGTAACAACAGTGAGTAACGATGGCAAGTTCTCCATGTGGTGCAGCCTCTTGGTTCCTCCTCAAGATGCCGTGTGAGCTGGGTGCTGCTGTTAGCAGATGATGAAAAAGAGGCTCAGGGAGGCCGATGACCAGCCTTGGGTGGTGTAGCCAGGGCGTGGCAGAGCCAGAGCTGCCTGCCTCAGACAAATAAGCATGCCCCTCTCGGAGACACCACTGTCTGCCACCATCAAACTCCAGAAGGACACAGCATGTGGTCACAGCAGACGTCACTGGTTTAGGCCGGAGGCCCAGAAGCCTGCATGGAGGACAGTCCTGTGAGAATCCCATGAGCTTACACCAAACGGTGATCAGGAAGGGCTGCCAGGGCCCAGCCAAACAGCACTGGTTTCTGAGGCCTCCTTGAGCCAGAGCCTGGGGTGCCACCAGCCTGTGTCCAGATGGCCTTCAGCTCCCTGGACAGTCACGCTCCACTGCTTAGAGATGGTCTCAGAGGACAAGGTGGCCACAGTCTCTGAAAACACGGGTTTCCCACCTCATCTCTCATTCTTCCTCAGGGATTGCAGAGTGAATGCCAAAAAGCAAACCACGGGAAACTAGAAGATGCGGCTATTCCCTGACCTCGCCATGCACCACCAACCAAAGAAAGGAAGAGAACCAAAATGTGTTTCTAGAACTTTCATAAATTTCATTATATAAAGTAAAACAAAAGTCACCTGAAAGTCAAAAAACATCAGTAAATAAAATCCCAGAACAAACAACAAATTGCCAAAAGCTATCCGTAGTAATAAAATCATGAAAGCCCAACAGGAAAACAGGCAAGAACCACAGACAGCCAACTCCCAGAAGAATCAAGATAAGCACTAAACATAAACACACACACACACACACACACACACACACACACACACACACACACACACACACACACACACACACACACACACACACACACACACACAGGGCTACCAATCACCAAAGAAAAGTAACTTAAAAGGACAATGATGTGGGTTCCATTTTTGGCCTATCAAGTTGAGAAGACTAGTAAGTATTGGCAAGGAGGCAACCTTCTCACATGCAGCTAGGGGATAAATGGGTGTTTTTCTGGAAAGTAATTTGGCAGTAAGTAGAGTTCCTGGGTGATGCAAATGGTTAACGCATTCAGCTGCTAACTGAAAGGCCAGAGGTTCAAGTCCACCAAGAGGCAGCTTGGAAGAAAGGCCTGGTAATCTACTTCTTAAAAACCAGCCATTGAAAGCTCTGTGGAGCACAGTTCTTCTCTGACACACATGGGGTTGCCATAAGTCAGAGTCGACTGGATGGCAACTGGTTTTACTGGTTTAGGAAGAGCTTTAAAAGAGCTCATACCTTTGAAGTGATCACTCTACTTCTAAGGATCTCTCCTGAAGAAATAATCCAAGATGCAAGAAGCCATAAAGGAGATTGCTTGCTGAAGCCATATTTAACATAGGAAAAATACAGAAATGGGAAAATGTATAATAAATTAGGGTATCTCCTTATGAGAGAATAATAATTAAAATCACGTTTTCAAAGAACTTCATGTGAAAAATGAACATAATATTTGCTGAAAAACTGCTTATAGGGTCTGGGATGATTTTTATCTCTTTGTCTTATTCTCTTGGATGTTTCCAAAAGTTTCTACAATGAACACATACCACATTTATACTTAAAAAATGATGTTGTTCTTGTTAATTCGTGGTAAGCTTAAGTATAACAATACAACACCGCCAGGTCCTGCCCCATCTTCATGATCGTTGATAGGTCTGACCCCATCGTTGTGGCTGTAGAAAAAGACAGTGCTATTTTTTAAAGAAGGCAGAAGGTTTGAAGGGCATTTTTATAAAACCTCCCTGGAAAGGAAAAAAGTTGCATTTGAAATGGGGAGAGTGTCTGTTAGCTAAACAAGTAACTTACCCAGCTTGCTTCAAGAGTGTGGAAGATTCTGGATAAGTGAGGTGAGGCTTGACTGCGGCGGGGGGGGAAGCTTTTTTAAAAAAAAAATGTGAATTTTTCCGAAAAAGGTTCATCTGTGGTCACTGAAAAGGTAGGAAAGGAACCAGCAAAGAGACAAGAGCTGGGTAACACATGGGCCTGGGGCATACCCCGCCGCAGAGCCCAGCTCAATGTGGCCGGGGCGGCTGTGTGTCTGCAGGGACCATGTCCTGCCACTCTGGACCACAGCGCTCGGTAGAGTCGCTGGTGGCTACAACCAGGTGAAAGTTGGGCGTGGGAAAATGCCCCAGAGAGGGGCTCCTCCTGGCTGGACCCTCGTCCCAGGTGTCTGTGCTGGCCACCTGCCAACCCGCGTTAGTCCCTCTGGCCTGCCGGTCAGGTGCCCTGCCCTTCCTCCTGGAAGCTGTCTTCTACTGGACCAGAAAAGCACTCTCCAGAGGCCCTAGGGGGTGGGGCTTCGGTCACAGAAGCAGATCCTTTGTCACAGGCTGTGTGCGTCCCCTTCCTTCCTAACGGCTGTCTCAGTTTGTAGCGCACGGAGGTCCCAGGTGTGCCCATTTGGACTTGTACTCATGTTCTCTGCGCCTGCTCATATCAGGGGCCACAGAGGCATTTCCTGGAAGAGTGGACCCCACAGTCAAACCAGGCCTACAGCGCGATGTTCCGGGCAAGTTACGATCGAGCTTTACTGCAAAGAGGCAGTGTGTGACATGAGACAAATGCACACAGGAGGCAGGAGTGTGGAGGCGACATCTGGCTCTTCTGGACACTGTGATATAAGCCAAGTCTCACCCTCTCTGAGCCTCAGTCTCTCCAACCGCAAAACGGGAGGGATCTCGCACCTATACCTGTGCACGAGACCAGCTGTTTTCATCC
This sequence comes from Trichechus manatus latirostris, assembly GCF_000243295.1. Taxonomy (NCBI): domain Eukaryota; kingdom Metazoa; phylum Chordata; class Mammalia; order Sirenia; family Trichechidae; genus Trichechus; species Trichechus manatus. The sequence continues at coordinate 5,121,907 of NW_004444047.1, read as the reverse complement.
CGAAGTGCTGCACAAATGTTACTCAACAGCCCCAACCTGACTCTGCAATCTGCCTGTGTGTATTTTGGCGAGCCTTCTGCCTGCGTGCTGGTCTTCTGTGTCTGCTCCAACAACATCCGTCGCCGGCATCACCTCCATATTCGGGTTAGACTGACGCTCTGTGGGGATGGGCCTGTGTCTTGGCCCTCAGTGGGTCTTTGGTGCCTGGCTCAGCCACCCAGCAGTGTGCCTGTAGCACGAATGAATGAACTCCTAGGTCTATACGGAAGAGAAATGAAAACAGACGCCCACACAGAAACGTGTACAAGAATGTTCACAGAAGCATAATTCACAATAGCCAAAAGATGGGAACAACCCAAATGTCCGTCGACTGATGAATGGAGACAAAAACGTGGTACAGCCATCCAGTGGAATATTACTCGGCCATAAAAAGGAATATAATACTTTTACATGCTACAACATGGAAGAACCTTGAAAATATTATGCTAAGTGAAAGAAGTCAGACACAGTAAGGACAAATATTATATGACTGTATTTATATGAAGTGTCCGAAATAGGCAAATCCATAGAGACGTAAATGGATTAATGGCTGCCTGAGGCTGGGAGAGGAGGGAATGGACAGGGAGGACTAAAGCCTACAGGGTTTGTTCCTGGGGCAATGAGAATATTCTGGAATTAGATTGTGGCTATGGTTGCACAACCTTGTCAAGATACTAAAAACTGTGCACTTTAAAGGGGTGGACTTTATGTTACGTGAATTTTATCTCAACTTTTTAAAAAGCTATAGGGTTTTCTATTGTAAATGTTCAACTAGCTACCGCAATTAGTTTTAATTATTTCTAGTAGCTTGTTTAGAAAATAAACAATCTCTTGGTTTTACCAAATAAACAACCACATCATCTTAAAAACAAAAACCTAAACTCTTTTTAGTAATTATATTATTGGTGGTGGTGTTTCCATTGCTGTTTTAGACTTTTGTGTATCATGGGATAAAGCTAATAAGAAATTACGTACGTGTCATTGAGATCCGGGGCTTTCTGTAGGGAGAAAGAAGATATGGGTGAAAGATCACTGAAGTTAAATAAAAACCAAGGAGTGCTGCATTCTAATTCAAAGTTGCAGGATAAACACATAAAGCATTTTACCTTAAAAAACAAAAGCAGGAGTTCCGGCAAAATGGCGCTCTAGGCAGAAGCACTATGCCGTCCCTCCACAGCAAAGATCCGAAAAACTAAGCCGAACAGAGAATACAACAATCCTGAAACCCTAAAACATCAA
>NW_004444047.1:5106450-5112606 GCF_000243295.1 Trichechus manatus latirostris | reverse complement strand
AACGGTGTATCTTTGGCTATGTGTATTTTCACCAAAAAAAAAAAAAAGGTTGAGAAGTTAGAGGGTTAATATGTTGTGGGGTTGTTAACCAATGTCATAAAACAACATGTGTACTACTGTTTCATGGGAAAATATTTGTTCTGTAAGCCTTCACCTGAAGTACAATAAAATATATTAAAACAAAAACAAAAACAAAAACAAAAGCAACAGTATTCCTTAGCTCTGCTCAGTAAAAATGCCCCTGGGTGGCACAAACGATTTGATCTTGACTGCTAGCCTAAAGGTTGGTAGTTAGAACCCATCCAGCAGCACTGCGGAAGAAAGGCCTGGTGATTTGCTTCTGTAAAGATTACAACCAAGAAAACCCTATGGAGCAGTTCTACTCTGTGACACATGGGGTTGCCACAAGTTGGAATTGACTTAATGGCAACAGGTTTTCGTTTTTTTTTTTTGGTGATTCACTGAAAAGCTCTAGAATCAACAATCAACCCAACAGTAAGGAAGACACTGGTACCCAGACTGCCCCTCTCAACACTCTTTCCCACTAAAAGGAGCCAGGCTCCTAGGAGAAATAGCTGATTCCAGGTCTGAGGCAGGACAGATGTAAGGCAAGCCCAGAACCTGTTCTTATACAGACAATGAGGAAGCTGTTAGGGACCTCTAGGATCAAATCAAAAGGCCCAGGATCCAAATGGAATATGCTCTCATTGGCCATCCAATGGAATATTACTCAGCCATAAAAAGGAATAAAATACTTTTACATGCTACAACATGGATGAACCTTGAAAATATTATGCTAAGTGAAAGATGGGGAGCTCTGGTGGCACAGTGGTTAAGAGCTTGGCTGCTAACCAAAAGGATGGCAGTTCGAATCCACCAGCCACTCTTTGGAAACCCTATGTGGCAGCTTTACTCTGTCCTACAAGATTGCTATGAGTCGGAATCGGCTCAACGGCAATAGGTTTTAGCAAAAGATGGGACAATTCGAACATTAATAAGTGGGTTGAAACACATAGAGTATATTTACATGCATCCGTTCATAATGAAACTTAAAAGAAAAGAAAGAAAGAAAACGCTCCTTGGTTAAGTTTGGTGGATGCTGGGGAACAAACTCATGATTTTGAAAACTTGTAATTAAATGGAAAGAATAAAAAAATATCTTCTGCCTTTTCCGACAAAGCTCATCTCAGGATAACCAAAATTAGATGAGGGGAAATTTCTCTTTGTGGAGGTAATCCAGCTAAAAAAAATGGAGAAATGCTAGAATTAGGAGCAGGCCAATTTGCAAGTCCTGATAAAATATTGGGAGCCCTTGGGTGGCACAAACGGTTAAAGTGTTCGGCTGCTAACTAAAAGGTTGGAGGTTCAAGACCACCCAGAGGTACCTCAGAAGAAAGGCCTGGCAATCTATTTCTGAGACATAAACCATTGAAAACCCTATGGAGCGTAGTTCTACTTGGACACGCTTGAGGTCACCATGAGTTGGAATCCACCTGACGGAAACTGGTTTGGTTTTTTGGTTTTGATGAAATAATGTGTCATGGATTGAATTGTGACCCCTAAAAATATATGTCAGCTTGGCTGGGTCATGATTCCCCGTATCGTACGATTGTGTACCACTTTGTAATCTGAATGTGATTTCCTTATGTGTTGTAAACTCTATCACTATGATGTAATAAGATGGATTAGCAGCAGTCGATGAGGTCTACAAGATCAGATAGTGTCTGAAGCCAATCTCTTTCGAGATATAAAAGAGAGAAGTGAGCAGAGATACATGGGGACCTCACACCACCAAGAAAGCAGTGCTGGGAGCACAGCGCATCCTTTGGACCTGAGGTTCCTTCACTGAGAAGCTCCCAGACCAAGGGAAGATTGATGACACGGACCTTCCTCCAGAGCTGACAGAGAAAGTGTTCCCCTGGAGCTGACGCCCTGAATTCGGACTTGTAGACTACTAGACTGTGAGAGAATAAACTTCTCTTTTTTAAAGCCATCCACTTGTGGTATTTCTGTTAGAGCAGCACTAGATGACTAAGACATAATGGATCTAAGCAAAAATCATTGATGGGAGTTAACATCACAAAAAGAAAGACAAGCAGATACCACGTGCCTGCTAAAGAGCAAACCCGAGTGAGTCTGATGGAGCCTCCTGCCCACAGCGCCCAATATGGCAGCCACCAGCCACAGGTGGCTATTTACCTTTCAATTAGTTAAAATTAAAGTTCAGTTCCTCATTCACATTAGACACATTTCAAGTGCTCAAGAGCCACCTGTGGTTAGCAGCTACTGCACGGGCCAGGACAGATAGCGAACAGTTCCACCACTGCAGAAAGTTCTCCTGGGCAGCGCTGCTCTGGGTCAAAGCATCAATACAGGGTCGCTATGAGTCAGAATAGACTCGACGGCAATAAGTTTGTTTTTGTCTTTTTTTTTTTTTTTTTTTTTGGTACAGGGGAAAGAGGGACATGTTAAATTACACCAGGGGGATGTCACCTACAAAACCCAGACTGTGGGAAATCCTACAGGACAAATGATCAGGTTTCTTCAACAAATGGATTTTAAGAAAAGAGAGACAGAGGGTAGGAAGGAGGAAGAGGGAGAGAGGAAAAGGGAAGACAGTGGAAGAGAAGGAGGGAGGGAGAAAGGAGGGAGACGGATGAGGAGAAACCTATAGACTGAAAAGAATTAAAAGACATCTCAACAATTGTAATGTATGGACCGTACTTGGATTCTGATTCAAACAAAGTAATGAAAAATGAGAAACTGGGGGATCTGACCACTGGCTGGCTATCAGATGACACTAAGGAATGACGACGTTTTAGATGTGACCCTGGGACTGTGGTTATCTGTTTATAATGAGACCTTATCTTTGAGTGACAGACTCCAGTGGGATGACAAGGTGTCTGGGTTTTGCCTCCCAAGAACATGCGGGACAGAGGGGAAACAAGATGGACTGCGAGCTGGTAACCGTAGGAGGGGTCACATCCATGGGCACAATATACTACTCCACCACCTCTGCATGTTTGAAATTTTCCATATTGAAAATATTTCTAAAGATACTTACCAAGGTTACCAAGGGCATCCCCTTGCCCGTATGGGAGCCGTTGGCTTTGCAGCCCAGTCAGAACAAGACAACACAGTGCTCTTCTTGGGGCCCATCATGGTGTGGGCCATGCCCCTGTGCGTCCCTGTCTCGGCCATCCTATCAGAATCTAGAAAAGTACAGCAGTGGTGGCGGATAAGAGGGAATCTAATATGTTCTCTGGCCAGGAGGAGGCAGGCTTAGAACGGTTAAGTGAGTGAGAACAAGGGGCAGGTCTGAGTCCAAAGCCCACTGGACCTGGGGCTGGTTCCCTACACTTCCATCCTCGATCTCCTGGTCCATCATGAGGGTGACACTATCTCACAGGGCAGCCCTGAGGACCACACAAGATGATGCAGATGGGGCCCTTGGCACAGTAACGGCACATGGGGAATATGTGGTAGTCAGCTCCGTTCTCAATGATATGAAAAACACACATGGAATTTATCAAGGGATGGCTGCCAAACAGAGAATGGCTAGCAGGCCGGTAGGGCTGGACCCACTTTCCAGGTGCTGACTCTGCACGGCCGTCAGGGCCGAACCCACACTCCAGGTGCTGACTCTGCATGGCCGTCAGAGGCTCAGCTCAGTTTATTTCCTGGATCCACGTTTGATGGGAAACATGATTTACTTCTGATTACTGTTGTCTTAGTCTCCTAGGGTGGACGTAACACAGTTCTGGAGGCTGAAAGTCTGAATGCAGGGTGCCTGCAGGGCCACGCTCTCTCTACAGGCTCTGGGGGAACATCCTTCCTTGTCTTGTCTAGCTTCTGCAGCCCTGGGCGCTTCTTGCCATTCCTTGCCTTGTGGACAGATTCTCACATGCTGTCTTCCCCTGTGTATGACTCTGTTTTCCCGTCTGTCCTTCTCTTTTATAAGACGACACTCAGAAGGGATGAGGACTAGGACCCGCCCCACTCCAGTGTGACCTTGTTAACCGAACTGATCATGTCTGCAAAGAAAGACCCTATTTCCCCAAATAGGGTCACATTCACAGGTACAGGGGTTAGGACTTCAACATGTCTTTTGGGGGACATGATTCAATCCATGACAACTGTTCTCCCTGCGTAGTATTGATTTTATAGGGACAGCTGCCCTGGGTTCTCCAGGCAAACCAGAGGGCTGTCCCAGCGACTTCTACGTTAGCTGACAACAGTGTTTTCTCCGAGCAGGAGCTAGTCTTTCATGGGACACTTGGCTTGTATCTGCCTGCTACCTTGACCTTTCTTCCCACCAGGGATCTGATCAAGGCTAGGGTCACAGCTGTGTGTGCCAAGGAAGAAGGTGTTGTCTGCATTCCGGCTGCTGGACGGTGTGCAGGGCAGGGAAGGGGGTGTGTGCCTTTCCCCACCACCCATCACTGGTGACACAGCCCTGCAGGTCTCATTCTCTGTCAAGACCATCGAGGTGGATGGGAGCAGCCGAGGGCTCTAAGAATCCAAGACTCAGCCCGGAGTCCCAGGCTCTTCCCAGCTGTGTGGCCTTTGGGGTGTCACCTTTACCCTCTGGCCTGTACCTTCCTTTTCGTTAAAATGGAAACAAGCTTCCTCGTGGGTGAGATCAGAGATATAGGGGAATAAGAGACATTGGGGAAGCCCTTTGCAGACTGCGGGGAGCACCAGCCAGCTGTGTAAGGACCCCTCCAGCCCTTACTTACCTGCTGGCTGAGCTTCAAGCACCCCGGCCACATCACTGTTCCCAGGGACTGGCACTGAAGGGCTCGGAGTCTATGCTTCCCACCCTAGATGCAGCCACAGACACACAGCCAAGTCTGCTTCTTTTCCAGAATCTTCCAGAACCATGCTGTGGAGGCCGAGGCCGAGCCTGCAGACCTGGCCACCTGGGCCCTTAACCCTCCCACCCCACCCCCTCCCAGCACACACACACACACACACACACACACACACACGCGCACACACACATGCACACACACGCACACACACGCACACACATGCACACACACACAGCAGGAACTGCAGAGCCCCATGCGGCAGGACAGGACTCCTCACTCTGACCTGGCCAAAGCCCTTGTGCAGTGGAGCCTGGGCCGGGATCTCCCCAGTCCTTCAACTTAGGGAGGAGGAGGCTGCGGCTCAGCTTGGAGAGCTTCCTGTGTCTGAGTGGCAGGTTGGGAGGTGCCTAGACTAGGTCCGACCCAGCACTTCCCACTCCAAAGCATGGCCGCCTTACTGTGCCAACAGTAGACCCTGTGAGCCTCATCCCAACCCACCCAGCCCCTCAGCACAGAAACCTGGCTGGCAGACACCTGGCCACAGAGGCCTGGGTTCACATGACGGGAGAGAAGAGAAAGCAGCCCAACAGTCAGCAGGGTGCTGGCCGGCTCCCCACACACACTGTCGGGGTGGGGGGGACAACGGTCACTGCACCCCCAGGGAGAACCAGACACGCAGTAGCAGTCAGCGGCCACGCAGCCCTCCAAGGGGTCCACCTGTGCCCTCCTGGCCTGAGAAGCCCCTAGGTGTGCTACCCCATTGAGGGGGGAATGAGGGTCTCCCTCCCACACACCTGTCCCCGTGCCCGCCCTGCTGCCCACCCCTCCATGCCCGGCTCCCGTGGCTCCCTGGGGGGACCTTCTCTGTGGACGCGTCCACAGCCAGGGTGGAGTCCCACAAAGGCAGGGCCTGGGTAAGAGGACAAACCAGCGTGATCATGAGCGGCAGGTGCCAGGTGTGATGCTGCCAGAGTCACTTCAGGTAAGCCAGGGGGAGAGGTGAGGGAATGAGGGGAGAGACAGAGTCTAGAAATACTCTGAGCCTGGGTCCTGCAGACCTCCATCCTGGCTGCCTTTCCCGGTAACCTGCCTGTGGTGGGGGGAGGGGGACAGTAGGTACCGAGGGGGAACTGGTGGGACAGGAACGCGGAACTAGTAGGGAGGAGAGAAGAAAAGAAAGGAGAAGGGAGGGTTGAAGGAAACAGAGGAGGAGGAGGTGAGGGGGGAGTGGGGAGCTGGTGAGGATGGGATTGGGGGGAGATGGTGGTGGGGGACAGGAAGCGGGTGAGGAGGAGACAGGGGAGTTAGTCAGGGGAGATGGGGGAGCTGGTGAGGAGGGGAC
>NW_004444047.1:5098418-5105649 GCF_000243295.1 Trichechus manatus latirostris | reverse complement strand
TGGGGGAGATGGGGAGGCGGGGAGAGGATGGGGAGGGCAGGGAAAAGAGGGGAGAGGAGAGGAGAACAGGGGAGAGCAGGGGAGGGTGGGGAAAGGGAAGAGAAGGGGGAGCTGCCGGGAGGGGAGGTGACAGGGGAAGGAGAGGGAGATGGTTGGCAGTGCTGGGGCCCTGAGAATAAGCCGAGGGTGGTCTCAGGCTCCCCCATGGCCCAGGGGCTGGGTGTCTACTTCCGAGGGCCTATGCACTAATTCTGGAAGCACAGGAGCCAGCAGCCACGCTTCCAGCCAAGGAGACCGGTGGAGGGGAACATGCCGGTGGCCAGGGCACCACCGAGAGGCAGAGGCGCCTGTGACCGAGGAGGAAGTCATGGTTGGGCTTGTGCCTCCCCGGGCCAGCCTACCTCCTCCCACGGAGAGTGTACCTGACTCCGCACCTGAGGCTGGTCCAGCACCTCCCGTGCTGTCAGCCCCGGCTGGGAACATTTCAGGGTCAGGGGACCAGCCCACACCACGCCCGTGGAGTACGCAGCATGAGGCGGGACCGTCTGTCCTGGAAGCCTTACCTGGAGCCGGGCCGGCACTGGCCTTCCTCCTGGGCCGTTGGCTCTCGCTGACTCTCCTCCCTGGCCTCCTTCCCAGGGTCCTGCGTCCTGTCCTCACCCTCCTGCTGATGTCCGACGTCACCCTCACCTGGCGACCCACCTCCAGGGTCCACCTGGGACCCCGCGGTGTTCGCCAGGCCCTGGGAGGAAGAAGGGACTTTGGGCTCCCGCCCATTGGGGGTGTCTTCCAGGGGCAGAGGGGCCGCGGCGCCCACGGGCAGCTCCTCCAGGGCAGGCGGGCCCTTCTCCAGTCTGTCCCCAGGACCCTTGTCGCTGGCCTTGACCAGGCCTGCATGAGAGGCCTTGATGATGTTCCCAGGGTGGCACTTCTGAACACTCTCGATGGCCTCGTCCCTGCTGTCCCCGCAGCTCCCGCAGCACACGCACGAGTTAATGAGGCCGTTGGTGGCGGCTGGGCTGAGTTTGCGGGGCTCCGTGTCCACCTTCGTCATGGCGGGGTCCAGGGGGGAAACCATGCTGCGTGGAGCTTCCGGGGCGATGACGGCCGAGTCCAAGGACGTCGGTGACTTAGGGTTGAAGATGACCGTGGCTGAGAGCTTCATGCCCCCCGTCCGGTGGGCGATCATCTCAGCTGTCTCGGCATCATCGGCGCTGGCCTCCCAGCCGTCCAGGGACAGCTGGGCATCCAGGCAGCTGCAGGAGTTGGCGCCCAAGAGGCTCACCACCTGCATTTTGTCACCTGGGATGTTGTTATTGCATGAGTCCTCGTCCTTTTCCACTGATGGCCCACTGGGCCCTGCCTCTCCGCTCTCCCCAACCTGCCCTCTCTCCTGGGGGTGGGCACAGGTGCTGCCTGCCCACCTGAAGGGGCTGCTGGGAGCCTCTCCCGCCCCCTCCACGTCGTCCATGAAGAACACCCTCTCCTCGTCGCTCCCCTGTTCCAGCTGCACCCTGGCAGGAGAGGCCTCCCCATGGGGGCTGCCCTCGGCCCCCAGCCTGTGAGCAGGGGACTGGCAGGCGCTAGGCGGAGACAGGAGGGATGACATCTCATCCCCTGCCCGGTGCACCATGCGGTTGAGTTGCTCCAGCTCCTGGTCGTCATACTGCATGGAGCAGGCCAGCTCTGTGTCCGGGTCCTTGGCCTTAGTGGACAGCGGCTCTTCAGGGGGCAGGGGAGTGGGGAAGGCGGGCGTCAGGGCGGCGGGCACCTGGACATCTGCCCGGATGGGGAACTCCACATCCTGGGAAATGCAGAGGTTCCGCTCCAGCGTGTGCAGCTCCTCGTCCGTGAGGGTTTGCAGCAAGTCTCTATGGAGACCAAGACAGAAAATGAGGGTGAGGTCCCAAAGGCCGCAGCAGCCACCAGGCCACACAGGCCCCCTCAGCCACGAGTGGACACAACACCCCTGAGGTCTGCACCCGCAGAAAAGCAAAGAGGTGTTGAATGGGGACGAGGGACTGCCCACGGCACGGGAACATGTTTCCTCTCCCGTAGAATGAGGACCCAGGATCGGCCAATCTCCAGGTAGGGACAGCCACGGCCATCCCAGATGGCTGGCTGTGCACTGGGCACCCCAGACAGAGATTCTGGGATGCTTTCTTCCTTAAAAATGAGATTCTGAACCTCTCACTGAAATCAAGAATGACTTGATTCTCAGGAATGTGCTGGCTGCGTTAATAAAAGCTTTAGGGCGTGAACAAAAATTATACAGTGGTTAACACAGAGACTTCCATCTGTTTGCTCAACAGATATCACCAGGACCCAGATGCCCTCGAGTGCCCTTCAAGTCCCTCCCCTGTTACTACCAATTGAGATGTTGCTCTCGAGATACGCGGGATTATGCAGTCTGCACTCTTGTGCCAGGCTTCGTTTGCCAATATTACATGCGTGTAGGGTTCTCAGATAGAATACAGGATGCCCGGTTAAATCTAAATTTCAGATACAGAGCTCATAGTTTTTTTAGTATAACTATGTCCCAAATAAGGAGCCCTGGTGGCACAACACTTAAGGGCTTGGCTGCTAACCAAAAGGTTGGCGGTTCAAACCCACCAGCCGCTCCGTGGGAGAAAAGACCTGGTGATCTGCTCCTGTAAAGATTACCGCTAGAAAACCCTATAGGGCAGTGCTACTCTGTCACATTGAGGTCTCTATGAGTCAGAAGTCAACTTGACAGCATCCAACGACATGTCCCAAATGAGACTCATACTAAAAAAGTATTCGTTATTTATCTGAAATTAAGATTTAACTGCACATCCTGGTTTTTTAGTTTGCTGTTTATTTATTTATTTTTTTGCTAAATCTGGCAACTCTGTGGGTGAGATTTCCCCCATAATGATGCATGTTGTTATAGACCATTCATTCCCATGGCGAAACAGCCTTTTATCCTGCAAACATACCATTTGTTTATCTGTTCCACCCCTGATGGGCTTTGGCTACTGTGATCAACCGTCCCTGTGCCTCTTGCTCTCTCTTTTAATCATTCTGTGTTAATTTATTGTCACAACAGTTGGCAACACACCATCTCATGGCTGTTACATGATTATAATTTTTTTTGAACAGGAGTGGTATTTATTTTTATTGCATTAAAATCTATGCTGCTGTTAGGTGCCTCATACGCACGCTAAAGCTGGATAATGAATAAGGAAGAGGAAAGAAGAATTAATGCCTTTGAATTATGGTGTTGGTGAAGAATACTGAATATACTATGGGCTGCCAAAAGAACAAACAGGTCTGTCTTGGAAGAAGTACAGCCAGAATGCTCCTTAGAAGCAAGGATGGTGAGACTTCATCTCACATACTTTGGACATGTTACCAGGAGGGACCAGTCCCTGGAGAAGGACATCATGCTTGGTAAAGTAGAGGGTCAACGAAAAAGAGGAAGACCCTCAAGAAGATGGAGTGACACAGTGGCTGCAACAATGGGCTCAAGCATAGCAATAATTGTGAAGATGGCGCAGGACCAGGCAGGGTTTCATTCTGTTGTACACAGGGTCACTATGAGTTGGAATCGACTCGATGGCACCTAACAACAACAACTAACAACCCTTACAGGAGCAGATCGCCAGGTCTTTCTCGGAGCCACTGGGTGGATTTGAACTGCCGACCTTTCTGTTAGCAGTTGAGCACTTAACTGTTGCACCACCAGGGCACCTTAGTAAAATAACTACAACATAAAATTTGCCATTTTAACCGTTTTTAAGCATACAATTCAGTGGCATTAATTACATTCACAATGTTGTACAACCTTCACCGCTATCTCCTTCCAAAACTTTTCATCACCCCAAGCAGAAACCCTGTATGATTAAGCAGTAACTCCCCTTCTCCATCCCCCGCAGCCCCTGGTAACCTGGGATCTACTTTCTGTCTCTGTGCACTCGCCTCTTCTACACACAAGTGGGATCATACAGTATTTGCCCTTTTACACCTAGCTTACCGTGTGGCACACTGTTTTTCAGATTTATCTTTGTCAACAAAGATTCCCTGTTGGAGCAGGAGAAAAGTGGGGTGCAGAACTCAAATTCTAGTAAAAAGACCAGACTTAATAGTCTGACTGAGACTGGAGGAACCCCAGAGAGCATGGTCCCTGAACTCTCTGTCAACCCAGCACTAAAATCATTCCCGGGCCCAACTCTTCAGACAAGGATTAGTCTGGACTATGGGACATAAAATGATACTCGTGAGGAGTGTGCTTCTTAGCTCAAGTAGATACATGAGACTAAATGGGCAGCTCCTGTCCGGAGGTGAGATGAGAAGGCAGAGAGGGTCAGGAGCTGGTTGAACGGACACAGGAAATCAGGGTTGGAAAGGAGGAGTGTGCTGTCACAGTACAGGAAGAGCAATTAGGGTCACATAACAATGTGTGTATACATTTTTTGTGTAAGAGACTAATTTGAATTGTAACCTTTCACTTGAAGTACAATAAGATTAAAAACAAAATAGGAAGGGAATTTTGATTCATGCTGCAATATAAATGAACCTTGGAAACAGCACGCTGAGAGAAGGAAGCCAGGTACCAGAGGACAAACACTGGATGACTCCCCGTATATGAAATATGTAGAAGAAGCAGATTCATAGGACAGAAACAGATTAGATATTACCAGGGGCTGGGAGGAGAGGGGATAGGGAATTATCACTTAAGGGGTACAGAGCTTCTGTTTAGGGTGATGGAGAAGTTTTAGAAATAGCAGTGAAGGTTATACAACACTGTGAATGTACTTAATGCTACTGAATGGCATACTTAAAAAATGGTTACCAAAAATCAAACCAAAGCCATTGCTGTCGAGTCGATTATGACTCATAGCGACCCTATACACAGAGTAGAACTGCTCCATAAGGTTTCCAAGGAGCAGGCTGGTGGAATCAAACTGCCGACCTTTTGGTTAGCAGCTGAGCTCTTAACTACTGTGCCACCAGGACTCAAAAAAAAAAAAAGATGATAAATTTTATGTTATGTAAATTTTACCACAAAAAAAAATTAAAAAAGAAAACAGACAAAGGCCACAATTTGAAAACCACTGGCTTAAATAGTAATAATAGTAAATAGTAATAGTAATAATGGATCACTGAATGGATTAAATGGTTAACCGCTCAACTACTAACCTAAGGATTGGCAGTTTGAACCCACCCAGATGTACCTTGGAAGAAACGCCTGGTGATCTGCTTCCAAAAAATTCACAACCCTGCAGACTCTAAGGAGTACAGTTCTACTCTGCACATATGGGTTGCCATGAGTCGGAACTGACTTTAGGGTAACTTTTTTTTTTTAAAACAGTAGTGAGCTTTGGGACCTACGATGAACAACAGGTAAGCTGACTGTCCCCACTAAAAAACCTAGCCCTTTTTTGTGCATCCATTATAAGAAAGGCCCGGGTATGAGGTTTACTACTCACTGCATAAAAACCGTCAAGCACAGCCCAAAAGAGTTAGGAACACATTGGGGTGGCCCAGGCAAAGGCAAACAGGAGGCCGGAGGTCACTTATGGCCCATGAAGGCTATTAACACCCACTCATCCTCATCTGAAGTTCCCGGGAAGGACGACTCTGGGATGGTTCACATTTGCTGTGTTTCCACTTACTTCACTCCAGTGGAAACCCCCCACTTCAGCACCCCTTTCTCCTCCCCCCTCTTCCCTCCCCCTCCTCCACCCCCACCTTATTTTCCGCAGCAACGTATGGAAGGGCCGGAAGAGTTCAGACATGTCCTCCGCCTTACGGTCCAGGTTCAACGGTCCATCTGCGTACACCACGAGGCCACTGCAGTCGAGAGAAAAGGCAGCAGCTGTCAGGTCTTGGCCATGAGCCCAGGACCTCTGGTCTAAACGCCTGGAAGGAGGCACACACGCACCCCCAAAGCCCCCCGCCTTGCCTTCTTGGGGTTGAATCTCAGTAAGGGTAGCAAAAAGAGACAGAAACTATTACCCTGGCTTTACTGTTTTTTTTGTTTGTTTATTGTTGTAGTTTAAGTGAAAGTTTACATTTCAAGTTAGTCTCTTATAAAAAAATTTATACATACATTGTTATGTGACCTTAATTGCTCTCCCTATACTGTGACAGCACACTCCTCCTTTCCACCCTGGATTTCCCGTGTCCATTCAACCAGCTCCTAACCCTCTCTGCCTTCTCATCTCACCTCCGGACAGAAGCTGCCCGTTTGGTCTCATGTATCTACTTGAGCTAAGAAGCACTCTCTTCAGAGTATCATTTTATGTCCCACAGTCCAGTCTAATCTTTGTCTGAAGAGTTGGCCTCGGGAATTGTTTTAGTTCTGGGTTGACAGAGAGTCCGGGGGCCGTGCTTTCCAGGGTTCCTCCAGTCTCTGTCAGACCATTAAGTCTGGTCTTCTTACTAGAATTTGAGTTCTGCACCCTACCGTTCTCCTGCTCCATCAGGGATTCTCTGTGGTGTTCCCTGTCAGGGCGGCCATTGGGGGTAGCCGGGCACCATCTAGCTCTTGTTAGCTTTACCGTTTTTTGAAGTTGATTAGCCTATGCTGATTTGAGGGATCATAAAAGCATCATAAAAATACCCCATGCACATCACTGTCGGAATCCAGTACACTGGTGCAAGATCTTTTACCAAAATCGACCTCCTTCAAATTGGAAAAACTGGGTTTGCTTTTACATTGACTTATAGACGTTTACTAGAATCAGCCTGGAAATGATTTACTCAAAAGTGAAATGTAAGTTCGTACTGAGGCCCGAGGCTCCGCCCAGGGAATGCGGGCAGCCTGGCACCCGGCAGACACTCACCCTGGAGTGAAGCTGGGCCCCACCCCACTGGCCACCCTGAGCCTCTAGTCCATCACATGGCCACCGCCAGGGCTGCCCCAAACCCAGGGATTGTCCCTCCCATCTTCTGGGGTGGGGTCCAACCCGGGACAAGTATGGTATCTGGAGGGCATTTCTGGGGGAGACTTGGTACGGTGCGGCCCCCAGGCTGCCCACACAGCCTGCCATGGACTCCCGAGACTGGCTGGCCATGGGGCCTCCCTACCCACACACCCCATGTCCAGGTGTCTCCTGGGGTCTCTCTAACCCACAATGACCATGGCCCCTCCTGGGGTCTCTCTAACCCACACTGAGCACGGCCCCTCCTGGGGTCTCTCTAACCCACACTGACCACCGCCCCTCCTGGGGTCTCTCTAACCCACACTGACCACGGCCCCTCC
>NW_004444047.1:5077368-5096482 GCF_000243295.1 Trichechus manatus latirostris | reverse complement strand
GCCCCTCCTGGTTCCGCCCCACGCCAGGCTGCAACAATGCAGGCCCAGCTCCTGCCCAGCCAGCCTCACTCCTGAGCCTGAGGGTCCCAAGCGAAAGTCGTGTGCTTTGCGACTCTGCCTGCCTCTGCCTGGCTGCCCTCCACCCCTCCCGGAATGCCTCTGTCTCCTAGCTGTCTGGACCTCACCCGTGGCGCACAGCCTCCACCACACACCAGCGTCCAGGACACCTGCTGAAGGCTGGCCTGCGAGCTGCCCCTCCGTCTCGGTGGCCTCCTAGTCCTCAGGCAGTGCCAAGTTCATCCCTGGGGCCTCCCACCACACACCAGCAATCCCTGCCCAGCTCTGACCCAGCAGCTCGGTCATCCACTTCCGGGCTGTCTCTCCACTACAGTAGCCATTGCTGGGTGCCCTTCCCGGGTGCCTGAGCCCAGGCCTCCCAGGGCCCAGACACTCAGTTCTCGGCATACCCCAGGTGCCCAGAATGTCCACCTGCAGACGCAGCACCTTCCCTGGCTCCTCCCGGTGCATCCTCCACAGCCTGCTTCCTCAAGTGAAGTCTGCCCACACGGCTCTCTGGCCTTGTCGCCAGTCTCGGGGGCCGGTTATCACCCCCCAACAGAGTCCCTATTAGTTCAGAAAGTGTCTCCTTTTTTTTTAACGCATCCAACGCAGTGAGAAAAACGTAACTGAATACCAGGACTGTTGGTTGTATCATGGTGGCCTATGTGTTGCTGTGATGCTAGAAGCTACGCCACCATATTTCAAACACCGGCAGGGTCACCCATGGTGGACAGGTTTCAGCAGAGCTTCTAGACTAAGACAGACACGGAAGAAAGGCCTGGCGGTCTACTGAAAGTTAGTCCGTGAAAACCCTATGATCACAACAGAGCACTGTCCGATATCGAGCTGGAAGGTGAGCTCCCTAGGCTGGTTGTTAGTTGCCGAGGCATCAATTCCAATGCATGGCAACCCCGTGTGTGCACAGCAGAACTGCTCCATAGGGTTTTCAAAGCTGAGACCTTTTGGAAGCAGATCACCAGGCCTGTCTTCTGGGGTACCTCTAGGTGGATTTAAACTGCTAATCTTTCAGCTAGTATCTGAGCGCTTAAGGAACTCAAGATACACAGTGGCTACAACCATGGACTCAAGCATGCCAACGACTGTGAAGACCCTGTGGGACCAGGCAGCATTTTGCTCTGCAGTACGTGGGGTCGCCATGAGTCGGAGACAAGTCAATGGCCACCACCACCAACATGTGCAGAAAGATTTAAAAGTCACAGAAAAAACATGGGCTTTGCTGTGTCCTGCCTCATGGGGCGTACCAGGAAGCTGGCTGGGAGCTAGCTGCCCTCTGCGTCTGCAGAGGGCCTAGCAGGCGAGGGTCGGGGCCATGCTGAAGGGCTGAGTCCTCAGCCCCCCAGAGAGGGGAAAGCAGTGAAACGGCCTACAGCCAGCCCCCCCTTCCTCTTGGTCCATTTTATGGACCTCACAGAGGCTGACAGTGCTGATTAAATTAACAGCGTCCGGGGGTTGTTTCCCAAGCTAGAACGTTTCGCTGTGTGGGTAAGTAAGGTGGTCTCATGGGTCCGTGGGTGGTGCAAATGGTTTGTGCTCGACCACTAATCCAAAAGTTGATGGTTCGAACCCACCCAGTGGTGCCAAGGAAGAAAGGCTTGGCAATCTGTTTCTGTAAAGATCACAGCCAAGAAAACCCTATGAGGGCAGTTCCACTCTGTAACACACGGGGTCACCATGAGTCAGAATCGACTCGATGGCAACAGATTTTTAAGGCAGTCTGAAGACAAAGGCAGAATGAAAATGGATAGAAAATGGGCAAGTTTGGTGCATTTTTGCCCCGACTTCTGGGCAATCTCATCTTTCTGAAGCAGCGGTAAGGGGCTGGGTCCACCTCCGTGACCCTGCATACCAGCTCCCCCACTGCTGAGCTCGGGAGTCAGGCAGGCCTACAATGACCAGCCTCACGCCCCACTGGACGCCGTGTTTCCGAGGGCAGGCACGCCCCAGAGCAGGCTACCCAGGCAGTGCAGGGAAAGGGCCTCGGGTGATCCTGCATGCCAAGCCTGGAAAGGCACCGAGACGCAGCCCAGCCCATGAATAGGTCTATTGTTGGTGCCAGAGCAGCTGAAGCCTCCAAGCACAATGGTGAGGGCTTAGTGCACAGCCCAGCCCTCTGTGTGGGCAGTCAAGGGGCCTGAGGATGACCCCTCAGCTTTAACCAGCATCCAGTAGCATGTCTCACCCGTGTGCCGGAACGTTCGGGGCGTGGCCCTCCCACTCCCATTGTGGCGGCATCAGCAGGTCCAGAAAGTCCCCCTGACTGCTCAGGAGGGACACAGAGAAGGCAGGTGGACAGCCCAGCTGTCCATATCCCCACAGGCCGGGCAACCCCAAGGACAAGGCTGGTCTTCAGGACCCAGGCCTGGCACACAGTAGGTGCTCAGCAATGTCTGTTCAGTGCTGACTGGCCCAGTGAGGGGAGTTCCTGGACAGCAACCTGGCCACACCACGGTCGGGGTCTGGAAGGCCCAGCGCTGGGAGGAAGCTGGCTGGGAGCTAGTGGGAGGCTGGGAGAATGACGCTCTGATGACACCCTCACGGTCAAAGGAAGCGGTTGGGTCCCACGAAGCTACTGCCCACAGGGCAGGGGATCCAACTGTCCTGCAGTCCCAGGCCACAAGGCCATGTTCATGCTGCTGCTGTTCAGGAGGGGCTGGGCAGCACCACACAGCTGAGCCAGCAGGGGGTGGCAGTCCGGGAGCCCCAGCACGGATGTGGACGGGGCATGTGGAGCGCACAGGGAGGGGCCTGGCCCAGGTCCTGCTGGTGGCGGGGCGGGGGGGGGCTCCCCCAATAGACGGGCATGCGGCCAGTCTTCTCTTTTTTAAAATAACAGTTTTTGCTTTGACTTCTGTTTATAAAAGTCATACTTATCATGTTAAGAAATTTTATAAGGTAGAGACATACTATTTTGTAACAACTTTTTTGTACTTAATATATCCAGAACAGTTTTCCATGGAATTAGGGACTCTTCTCTGCTAACACTAATGACTGAAGTCTCATTTTTAATCAGTTCCCTTATTCTGGATTCCCACCTCCAAATTTTTATGATTACATATAATACTTCAGTAAATATTTCACTGTTATTATTTACCAATAATACTCCTTATTTATTTACAAATACTATAAATACTGTATTTTTTAAAATACTGTCGTGTCAGCTCTGACTCACAGCGACTCCATGAATGTCAGAACAGACCTGTGCTCCATGGGGTTTTAAATGTCTGATTTTTCAGAAGTAGATCCCCAGGCCTCTCTTCCAAGCGTCTCTGGGTAGACTCAAACCTCCAAACTTTCGATTAGCAGCCAAGTGCTTAACCATTTGCACCACCCAGGGGTGCCTTCAGGGGATAAGAGGAACACTTTGGAAACACCTCGGTGGGAACATACAGAAATAGGGCCAGGCAGAGTCTTGTGTGTTTCCTACAGGAAGTTCTGGGTCTCAGAACTGCAGGGCCGGCGGGACAAAGGGCAGGTAGCCTGCACCACAGGAAAGGCGCAGACACCCCCATGAGAAGCAAGGGCCCGGAAGGAAGCAGTTTTACGTTATTATTATTATATTTAAAAATAATCATAATTATTATTATACATAGACTTTTCTTTAAAAGCAAAGAGAAGAGAAGGTAAGGACTCAAAATAGTCATCATGTTCTTCAAATTTAGTAGGGCCCTGGAGAGACATTTGCCTGGAAAGAACGTAATGTAACAAAATCATGTGGACGCCATCAGAGGGGACAGGGATGCGGGTGAGGTGCGGGACGCCCACCCTGAGGATGCTTCACCCGCTGGGGACCCCTGCCCTCCAACTCCTCCATCTTCAGGTGAAGAAGAATTCTCAAATCCGACAGCCGAAGGGGATTTTAAAGGGTCGTCCTGCGGTGTGACATGACCTATTCCTACTTTTCCTGATTTGTTCACTTCATGAAAGGAGACACAACTTTCTACCAAAGAGGAAAATGACCAAAGGGAAAAGCCACAGCAATGAGCCAGGCTCAAGGACAAAAGGCCTGGCCCCCGAAACCCCTCCAGAAGATGAACAAACCCCTTCAGTGGCAAAGCTGGCACGCAGATGCCGGGCAGGGGCGTGAGCAGGTGGCCAGGTGCCACGTGTCTTCCTCACTCCTAAACCCAGGGAGACACCAGGGGCCAGAGCCCATATGTCTGAAGGCTGCCCTGGCTCAGCACCTCCAAAATCCCATTCCAGCCTCCGAGCTCCTGTTTCTGCAGCCCTTCTCTGTGGGAGGACTTGTTCTCCTCCTAAGTCCGCTAGCTCTTCCCAAGGCAAACAGGTCTGCCTGGCCTTTCAAGGAGACAGCCTCCCGGGCAGAGAAGCTGTGGCTGGCCCTGCCCAGGGCTGTGTCTGGGCTCCCACCCCATTACCCCAACCCTGCCCTCACCCTCTTCCAGCACACAGCTCAGGGCTGGTACATGTCCCGGCTGATGAGGGAAGCACTCTGTCCCCCTGCAGGCTGAAGCCCGCCCTGTCCTGCTGCTCCATCCCCACCGCACCTGGGGTCTCACCCCTATCTCCCAGGAGAGGGTCCAGTGCTGGTCCTCACGGCTCTGCTGTGACACTTGCATTCTGGGTTCCCCTCGGCCCTCTGTGGGGGCCTCTCCACCACCTGTGCATAGACCAGTCCTGGCCCCCGTGTCCACCTCGCACCCTCCCAAGCCACTTCGTTGGCATCCACATCTCCAACTGGTGTCCAAAGATGAGGACACCCAGCCCCTACTCTTTGCCCAGCTCCACACCTGCCTGTCCACCGCAGGCCCCCAGGCCCCTCCATGCAGCACCCCACGGCCCACCTGTGCCTCCCCCTCCCTCTGTGACCATCCCACCAACACTCCTTTATCCGTAGAGGGAAGGCGGCCCTGCTGGGAGTCAGGGTGTGGCTAAGCAACAGTGGACCAGGCCCCTGAGCACCTGGCGCCCCCGCCTCGCTTCCTGATCTGCTGAAGGGTGACAGCAGGCTGGCTGGGGACTGCTCAGCCAGCCACCCACCCACCCAGGGGTGCAAATACCACGTGTCAGCACCTAGAGGGGACCAGGCAGCACCAGGCTGAGGTGGGACAATCCTGCCAGGTATCTGCAAGGTGACGGCCCCAGGCAGGAGGGACACTCACCACACAATGGCCAGCCTGGGGATGGTGAACATGAGGGCCGGCTCGTAGTCATCAATCATGTCCTGGGTGAGGTAACCGAAGTCCAGGGCTCTGGCCGAGGAAGACAGACCATGAGAAGGGCCATCCTGGCCTGCCTGCCCTCCTGTGTCCACAGTGCAGACCTGTGTCAGGAGCCAGCACGCTCAGCCGGCACCTGATCCATGCTCAGTGGACAAGTCACTCAGTGGACAAGGGCGGCATTTACAAATGGCTGCTGCTGCTCGGACATTCTGGAATCTTCCACTTAACCTTCCCCATCTTTCCACCTGCCTGACCCCGCCCCTGCCCCAGGAAGGGAGGGAAAAAGCAGGGAGCGGGCCAAGCCTGTGCTTGCTGGGGGAGCTGATGAGACACTGAGGAAACCGAGGCAGGACGTCCAACCACACAGGGTAAGAGATGACCCATCAAGGGCTTCACTCCGCCAGGAAACAGAAACCACCCAGCATCGAGAGTGAACGTGAAGGCAGACACTGCCCACGTGATCTACCACCTCCCTGAGAAGCTGAACCTGCTCTCTGGGAATCGTTCTGCTCCCTGGGCACACAAATGCCTTCCCCCATAGGCGCTTACAGCATCGCAATTTTTCAACACAAAAGCTATTTTCTGTCAGCTTATTTTCTGACAATGTGAAAGATCTTCCAAAGCGTACACAGGGAATAATCTGTCTTTAAAAAATAACAAACTATGACGTGATAATAGGCAACCTCAGAACAAATCTAAGACCATCGCACTAATCAAATTGGAAAAACATTCTAGGTTGAATCTTAGCCCCAAAGTCCACTGAGGAAATCTGACTTCAAATGGCTGTACAGACCCGGTGAGAATACTGATAATTCACCCTCAAAACCTTGCTTCACAGACCTGAAATCTGGCAAGTGCCCCATCCTGGCCTGTGGAAGTGAGGGGGATGGAGGTGAGGAGGTGAGGGGGTGAGGAAGTGAGGAGGTGAGGGGGTGAGGAGGTGAGGAAGTGTGGAAGACTGGAGGAGTGGAGATGAAGTAAATATTTGAGGAGGTGAAGTCAGTCAGTGACATAATGGGCAGTGACGGTTCCAGGGAGGTGATGTGGTGAGGAAGCGTGGAGGTGAGGAGGTGAAGTGAGCAGGTGAGGAGGAGAGGAGGTGTGGAGTGGAGGTATGGAGATGTGGAGGAGTGGAGGTGAGGGACTGAGTAGGTGAGGAGGCATGGAGGTGAGCAGTGGACCTGAGGCGGTGTGGATGGGTGGAGGTGAGGAGGTGAAGTGAGCAGGTGAGGAGGTGAGCAGTGGACCTGAGGTGGTGTGGATGGGTGGAGGTGAGGAGGTGAAGTGAACAGGTGAGGAGGTGAAGTGAACAGGTGAGGAGGTGAAGTGAATAGGGGAGGGGTATAGAAGTGAAGTGAGGAGGAAGGGCCCATCCTTCGCTGATGCGTGATCTTCATCTGTGGGACCCGCCCTTGGGGCCAGAGAAAAGGGTCTGTGGGGCCAAGAATTGAGGCTGGGCAGGTTGGAGGGCCTGTCCCCTCTGAACCCACTGGGGAGAAGGCAGAGATGGTGGGCACGGAGGCACTTGCGGGTCCTCGTGTCACCCCCTAGGGGAGCCTCAGCTCCCACAGGCCTGGAGTGGGGCAGGGAGAAGCAGGGCCCCCAGCACCGACACACCCCATTGGCGGTGGGCCCGTCCGCTCCTCACCTCTCCACCGTCTCGCAGAACAGGACAATGACCTCCTGCTGCATGTAGTATTCCCGGGGGGACTTCACAGGCACCATGGCCGAGACGTAGCTACGGACACACGCCAAGACGTCAGGTTAAACCAAATCGAATCACGCTGATCACCAAGACCACCCACTTTAACAGTTTCACACACACACACTTCCCACATTACGATGTGTATTAAAACTAAAGCTCCTCCCCAGGGACAGGCAAGTCGGGCCTCCTCCAGCCCCACAGCCCAACCACGTCTCAGCCCTGCCGGCCGGAACCAAGACTGCCCGTTACATGGCTGTCCTCTCCTGGACTGCAGCCTCGGCAAGTGGGTGGGTGAGTGAATGGATAAGCCCCCACCGTGGGCAGGGCTGTCCCGGAGTCAGCTCAGGGCGGGCAAACAGGGCACGCTCACAAAACGTCCACTGAGCTGGACTCAGAAAGCAATGGGTTTGCCCAAGCATTGTCCAGATGGGAACATTCTTTTCCTTCTAAATTAACTCTAATTGTTCTCATTATGAAATCTCATTCCAGAAAATCCGCGAAAGACAGGAAAGTTGAAAGAAGGACTAAAACTCAGCTTCCATAATCCCACCCCAGAGAGAATCGCTGTGGGCGCTGGTTGGTTTCCGGCTGGCAGCAGGAAGATGGCAAAGTGGACAGTTGATATTAGTTGGGGCCACCCTGGATCTGGACTTTGTGTCCTGCCTTTTCTGCCGGTGCTTGGCCCCCTTCGTCTTAGGCCTCCCCAAAGGCACTCCCCGTGGAGGCCATGGTCGCCAGGCCCGCTGGGCTCTGCCCTGCCCCTTGGGACCACGGAGCAGGGTGCCCCTGTGCGGATGTGGAGGAGGAAGGTGGCCTCCAGCCTTTTGAAGGGTCAACAGCAGCTCCCCGGGTGGGCGGCAAGCAGTGGGAGGAGGGAACACGAGCACAAAGTGGGTGGACCCCCAATGGAGACCAGTGACACTGACGTGTGTGTCTGTGCATGTGTGCATGGATGGTGTGTGTGTGCACGTATGAGTGTGTATATGGTGTGTGTATGAGTGTGTTGTGTATGTGATGTGTGTATGTGGGGGGTATGTCTATGTGGGGTGTGGGGTACGTGTATGTGGTGGTGTATGTGTGGGGTGTGGGGTGTGTATGTGGGGTGTGTATATGTGGGGTATGTGAGTTGCGTGTGGGGGGGTGTGGGGGTGTATGCGTGTGTGGCAACATATGCGGTGAGTGTATGTGTGGGGTGTGTGTAATCTGTGTGTGTGTGTGTGTGTGTGTGTGTGTGTGTGTGTGGCATGTATGTGGTGAGTGTATGTGGGGGGGAATGTATGTGTGTTGGGGTGTATGTGGGAGCATGTGAAGAGTGATGTGTATGAGTGTGGTGTGGATATGTATGGGGTATGTATGTGTGTGTGTGGGATGTGGGGGGTACCATGTGAGCCATCCTGACCCCCTCTCCATGGGGTCTGTGCCCCGTATCCCATGTCCCATGGAGCTGAGGTGCCCCCAGATGCCAGCATACAAAGAAGGAGCTTGGCAGGTATTATAGAATGAATGATTAAATGATGTAGAGGAAGAGCTGGGGAAAGATGAGGTATGAATGCAGAAGGTGGATGGAGGTCAGAGGTGGAGGCCAGAGGTGGGAGGTCAGAGGTAGAGGCCAGAGGGAGCGGCCAGCAGGCAGCTCAAGGGTGACAGGGGCACCAACTGTGGCCGACTTCGACTTGCAGGAACGTCCCAGGTGTGTCAGGAGGGGCAGAGATGGGGTTGGGTAGGACACCTGGGTCTCCTTTAGCCCTGGGGACACACCCTCCCTGGAAAAGTCCTCAGACCTCACACATGCTCCGCATGGAGCCCTGACCTAGGCTCGGCTCTTCCCCCTGGGGAATGCTCTGACTCGAAATATCAGAACGAGTCCCCAGAGCCCCCCGCAGCCCGACTCATGAGCAAAGGCCACGCACGCGGTCCCTGCACCCAGACCCACGTGTGGCCTGCGTCACCTCAGCTCGAACTCCGCGAACAGGACGTCGAAGTGGCGCAGCACCTCCCGCATCTTCTCCGTGTAGGCGTTGAGGTCGCGCAGTGCCTGGTCGCGCAGGGCGCTCCGCACGTCCTCCAGGCTGTGGGTCAGCTCCTTGGCCAGCGGCCGCATGGCCATGCTCTCCAGCTCGCGGTTCATGATGATGGAGCCGGCGGCCAGGCACTGGGGCGGGAGGGCACAGGTCAGGGCCACGCGGACAGACGCCCACGCCGGCCTACAGGATCCACGGCTACCACACCCAGACGGTCACAGGCCACATCCCTCACCCCACGCGTGTCCTCTGCTCTGCAGAGGGAGTGGGGAGTCCTGGCACGGTTAGCAAACACCGAGAAAGGCCCCGTCCCGGGAGAAAGTTCTGGTTGCCAAAGCCAGGCAGAATGGGGAGAGACCGAGTGAGGAGAGAGGCCGAGGGGCAGGGCTGGGCCAGGGCACCCCCGTCGATGTGGTCCTCATCCCCCAAGACCCTCTCTCCAGAAGCCCCCCCTCACCACCTACACTCTCCATCCTGGGGCAGGGGTCTCTGGGGTCCAGGCATCCGCTCCCTCCTGGTCCCCTCTCCAATGGCTTCTCTGATTTATAGCGATCATGGCTCTGCCTGTTTGGCCTGAGGCTGCCATGTCCCTCCTGGCCCCAGGGGAGCAGGGCTGAGATAAGGCCCTTGAGTCTGGGGGGCTCCACACAGGAGGCCAGCACGCCCCCGTTACGTGACCTCTGCCCACTCCCTGTCCATGTGGGATGGCTATCAGGGAGTTCAGGGGCTGGGGTCCTGGCGCATGGCCGGCAGGGCTGGTCCGGGGCTCCCCGAGGGCGCCCACCTTTCTGTCAGCTTGTGTCAGATACTCACAGCTCTGAGAAAGCTGACTTGCCTAAGAGCCCAGACGCACCAGCAGGGGAGCCCTCGGCTCCTAGGCAGGTTACAGGGCCCCTCTGCAGCCACAAATCCACTGGATCTAGAAGGCAGTTTCGGAAAACACCCCGTGCCTGCACACGTAGCTCTGCACACCCCTCACCCCCGCCCCTGTCTGTCATGAAGGGCCATGGGGGTCACAGCTGTTCAGCTCAGAGCTCAGTAATGGGGGGACGTTTATAGACTCTGCTCTCTGGCCCCTGCACTGGCCTGCGGGGTGTTTCCGCTCTTTTCCTAGTCCCTTCCCACCTGTTCACCAGGCATGTGGCAAAACCAGTCGCCCCTCAATCCCCATGGGGGGCAGTCAAGAGAAGAGGTGGACAAGAAGCGGTTTCTGGAGTGTCAGAGGGGAGGGCCGAGCTCACGGAAGCCCCCGTGCCCACGTGCTCAGGCCAGGCTTCCGCAGAGAGGTGACGCTGCACCCTCTCACGACTCCCCACAGCCATCCTGCATCCCTGCGACCCCACTCTACAGAGGGGAAACTGAGGCTCGGAGAGAGGATAACCTGCTGAGGCCACCCACAAACAACCAGAACCGTGGTGGAGGTGGGGTGGGGTGGGCGCAGGGATGGGGCAGATGGGGTGGGGGGGTGGAGGTGCGAGCGTGGCTTCCAGAGGCCGGGCAGCACCGGGCGAGGATGGGGCATTCCAGGGATTCCCCATGGGGAGGCAGGGAGGATGCGGCATAGTAAGAGGGGGTGACAGACGCCCTCAGCAGCATGAGCCCTCGAGTCCCTTAACACACTGGAGCTCGCCAAGGGGAGGAGCTGGGGCATCCGCAAGGGGTGGGCACAGAAAACCCCCGGGCAGGGGCGAGGCTGGTTCCCCCGTCCGGGGGTGGTGCTGGGAGGTGAAGATAAAGACCTCCCAGGTTATTGTGAGGATAACCTGGGTGGTGGGCATGGCTCCCCGGCATCTCAGGGGTGAGACTGAACGTTCCTGCTGTTATCGCTCCAGTGGAGGGGGAGGGGCCCTTGTTGCTGGGATTAGTATTATTGCTCCTAAGAACATGGATGGTGCAAACGGTTAAGAGCTGGGCAAGCTCTGGGCTAAGGAGCCCTGATGGCACAACGGTTAAGCGCTCAGCTGCTAACCAAAAGGTGGATGATTCAAACCCACCCAGTGGCTCCGCAGGAGATAGGATTTGGCAATCTGCTCCTGTAAAGGTTACAGCCTAGAAAACCCTATGAGGTAGTTCTATTCCGTCACATTGGGTCAATACGATTCAAAAATGGACTGGACAGCACCCAACAACAAGCACTGGGCTACTAACTAAAAGGTTGGTAGTTCAAATCTACCCAGAGGTGCCTCAAAAAAAGAGGCCTGGCAATCTGCTTCCAAAACGTCACAGCCTTGAAAACCCCATGGAGCAGCTCTACTCTGACACACGTGGAATCGCCGTGAGTCGGAGTCGACTCCACAGGAGCTGGAAGTATCCTGGTATAAACAGTTTCCATAGACATCCTGAGCTGAGAAACACTTTTAGGCCCTGGATTCCAGGGGCCTGAGAACCTCACAAAAGTCCCAGGTGAACCTGTGTGTCTGTATTTGCACCTGCAGTTTTACGCAGTTCTGGGGGAGTGAGCCTGTGGCTTTCTTGTGGAAAGGGGGGAGCGTAAACCAGTGGCACACAGAACTCTTGGAGGAGGAAACCTGCACGTGGGCACACGTGTCCGAGGCACACATGGGCATCACTCAGAGACATGGCACCACGCGACCAGCAGCCACGCCCCCACTACCTCGGCTCCGAACCACAGCTGGCCAGCCAGGTTGTCGTGCCGGATCTCCTCGGGGAACTTGACGCAGAAGTCCCGCGGGGCCCGGTCCTGGGGGATGCACTCGTCCATGATCTGGTTAATAATGTTCAGTACGTTGTCCTGGAACAGAAAGGGAGAAAGTAGCTGAGACGCTGCCTTCCCATGCCACAAAGTGGGCCGGGGACACGGCGCCAGCCGGCAGCTCCAATGCACTGCTTGAGAAACATTCAGAAACCTTCAGTGCATTTCCCTGTTTTGTAAGATTACGAAAGTGGGGCAAGCACGCACCCAAGCCTGCTATACGACTGCTATAAAAAGTGCAAACATTCCAGAAGTATCTAAAGTGTGAAACTCCTGTACCCTACCCCCATCCCAAGTCCTGTGCCACACGTGGGTTTTTTGCATATTTCCCTAGAGCACTGGGAGGTGCTTTCTGACTCTCTCGTTTCATTTTACAGTATGTCCAAGGAGCTTCCCATGTTACTACAGAGATTCTACTTCAGGCTTTTTAACAGCTGCATTGTCTTCCTTTGAGTAGGGACAGCACCTTTCCCCCAGTGATCAACACTACAGCTCCCGGAAGCCTTTAGCCGCAGTGATGACTCCTAATGTCTCTCTCCGATCATGTGTGCACGTATTTCTTAGGATAGAGTTTAAGAAATGAAACTTCTAGACTGACAGACACACATATGTAAAAAATTGATTTTCACTGCCAAATTGTTTGTAGTGGGTTGAATGGTGGCCCCCAAGACGCTATGTCCACATTCTAAGCCCTGGAGCCTGCGATTTCCAGACCTTATTTGGAAAAGAGGTCTTTGCAGATGTCATTGAGTTAAGGATCTTGAGATGAGGAGATCATCCTGGATTACCCAGGTGGGCCCCAAATCCAATGACAAGTGTCCTCGTAAGAGACACAAAGAGGAGAAGACGGGGTCACAGGGGAGATGGCCAGGTGAGGACAGAAGCAAAGACTGGAGCGATGCGGCCACAAGTCAAGGAAGCCTGGAGCCACCAGAAGCCGTAGGGGGCGGGGAAGGATCCTCCCCAGGGCCTTCAGAGAGAATGCAGCATCTTGATCCCAGAGTTCTGGCCTCTGGAACTGTGACAGAATAACTTTCTGTTGTTTTAAGTCACCAGGCTTGTGGTTCTCTGTTAGGGAAGCTCTAGGAAATGGGCACACTGTCGTATTGTACTAGTAACATTATCTGCCTGTGTCAGGACAGCGGTGCTCATCACGCAGACAAAGTCTGCTTCCCTAAGAGACAATGTGTGAGACCAGCCATCTCAGACCAGCCCACAGAGTGGACTCCCAGGCCTGGTTCCTATAAGGACATCAGTGTTCCCGTGAGAGCAGAAGGGTCTCCCCCAGCATTAGTGATTGCAGGAGCCACGGCATCAGACTCTCACCCAGCTGGGGACCCAGGAAAAGCCCTCGTCCTCTCTGAATCTCACTTTACTCCTCGGTTGAGTGAAGGGTGCAGACGCACCTCTTGGGTCAGGTGACACCAGGAATATCAAGGCCAAGCACAGTTGGTCTTCTGCTCCTCCATTCAGGTGTCATCCCCTCCCAACGCCTCTCAGGCCAGCAGATTAGTAACAGCAGAGCCTAAGTCAATCAGCAACAATGGGGCACCGCACCTTGGGATGTGGAGACCCTGACTTTGCCTTCATGGCTGTGCAACCTGGGACAGGCCACTCAATTTCTCTGACCCCCGTGGCCCCGGATGGTACAACGGCGACAACGTTTGTAAAACGCTTGGCTCTAATCTGGACTAAGCCCTCGATACATGGGCATTCTTTTGTTTTAAAGATTCTTTAAAATTATTTTAAGCTATTTCCTCCTGTTCAAAGTATAACAAACTATGTTTAACACTTTTTCTGTAATAAAGGCAAACAGTTGCCGTTGTTAGTTGCCGATGAGCGGGTTCCAACCCTTGGCGACTCCACGTAAAACAGAACAAAACATCGTCTGGTCCTGAGCCATCTTCACCATGGTTGGTATGTTGAGTTCAGTGTTGCAGCTACTGTGTTAATCTATCTCGTGGAAGGTTTCCCTCGTTTTCGCTGGCCCTCATCTTTACCAAACATGGTGTCTTTTTCTAGTGGTTAGTCTTTCCTGGTGATGTGTCCAAAGAAAGAGAGTTGAAGTTTCACCATCCTCACTTCTAAGGAACATTCTTGCTTAAAAAGGCAAAGAAGCCCATTTTATTGCGTTTTAAATTATGATCATTCTTTCCTTTAAAATTATCCTATTCTTCACAATAGCAAAAAGATGGTAACAACCTAAGTGCCCATCAACAGATGAATGGATAAACAAATTATGGTACATAGACACGATGGAATACTACTCAAGAAGAAAGAACAATGATGAATCCGCAAAACATCTCACAAAGTGGATGAATCTGGAGGGCATTACGCGGAGTGAAATAAGTCAATCACAGAAGGACAAATTGTGTATGAGACCATTATTATTAAAACTCAAGAAAAGGTTTACACACAGAAAAAAACAATCTTTGATGGTTATGAGGGAAGGAGGGGTGGGGAGGGGAAATCACTATCAGTAGACAAGCGTTAACCTTGGTGAAGTGAAAGACAAGACACAATATAGGGGAAGTCAGCACAACTTGACCAAGGCAAAGCAATAGAAGCTTCCTAGACACATCCAAAGACCTTGAGGGACTGAGTTACTAAGGCTGAGGGCTGGGGACCATGGTCTAGGGGGGCATCTAGGGCCACTGGCATAACACAGTTAATTTAAAAAAAAAAATTCTACGTCCTACTTTGGTGAGTAGTGTCTGTGGTCTTAAAAGCTTGTGAGAGGCCATCTAGGATACATCTATCAGTCCCGTCTCATCCGGAGCAGAGGAGAATGAAGAAAACCAAAGACACAAGCAAATATTAGTCCGAAGGACTAATGGACCCCATAAACTACAGCCTTCACCAGCCTGAGCTCCGAAGAACTAGCTACCACCATTGACCACTTTGACAGGTATCACAATAGAGAGTCCCAGACAGAATAGGGAGAAAAATGTAAAACAAAATTTAAATTCACAAAAAAAGACCAGACTTACTGGTCTGACAGAGACTGGAGGAACCCCCGAGACTATGACCATCAGACCCCCTGCTAACTCAGAACTGAAGCCACTCCCAAAGCCCATCTTTTAGCCAAGGATTAGACAGGCGTATAAAACAATAACACACATGAGGAACGTGCTTCTTAGTTCAACCAAGTCTACAAAACCAAATGGGCAACACCCGCCCAAAAGCAAAGATGAGAAGGCAGGAAGGGACAGGAAAACTGAACAAATGGACCCAGGGAACCCAGGGTAGAAGGGCGAGTGCTGACACATTGCAGGGAATGCAACCAATGTCATAAAACAATTTGTATAGATTTTTGATTGCGAAACTAATTTGTGCTGTAAACTTTCACCTAAAGCACAATAAAATAAAAAAAATGTATATCCTATTCTTTAAAAAAATCTGTAATTTATTCCATAGAATTACATAAACATTGAAAGGTTAATTTTTTTCTTTATTTGTTAAATATAAAATTAATACACGTTCATCACAAGAAAGCTGGAAACAGTGGAGAAGTATGGAAGCAAGGAAAACGTCCTTGGGAAAACACTACTGCAGGGTGAGCATATTCCTTTTAATTCTTTTCCTCCATGGGCCTCTTTTCAATTAGAGCTGAGATCATCCTGTGAAATAATTTTGTATTCTTCCACTGTGATTTATTGTTGAAACATGTTATTACAACTCTTCACAAAGCCAGTTTTTGATGGATAGCTACATAAAATTTCAGCATATGGACCATCCTAGTAACTCCTCCAACCCTTCCCCGCTGCGCATTTACGATGCTTCTCATTCTTGATCACTATGAATAATGCTGCAATTAACATCATGGTGCACGACTCTCTGATTCTGGGTTATTTCCTTGGCATCCATTGATTTCTAGAAGTGGCATTACAAAGTCAAGAGTGTGAAATGCATTTACAGGCTCTGATTACATTCTGCCAAACTGCTTTCCAGAAAGATCACCCTAACTGACGCTCTCACCCTCAGCAGTGTTAAATCTCGACTTCCCTCCTCTCTGCCCTATGTGGTTTGAGTTTCTGCAGCATAAGGAAAAATTTAATCTTATAATACAAAAAAAGAAAAAAAAATTCAACCAACATCAAGTCATACTATTGCCAGTTCTTTTCAAAAGATTGTTTTAAAAAGTTTTCTGGGAAGGAAATTCCTTTTCTCATGATTCAATAAACTAATGAACAAATAATGGTGATAATAATAACAGTTGTTGTTGTTGTTAGTTGCCATTGAGTCAGCTCCTAATGATGGAGACTTATGTACAACAGAACAAAATGTTGCTCGGCTCTTGTACCATCTTCATGATCATTGGTATGTTTGAGTCCATTGCTGCGGTATTGTGTCAATCCATCTCGTTGAAGGTTTCCCTCATTTTTGTTGGCCCTCTACTTTACAAAAAATGATGTCCTTTGCTAGCAACTGGTCTTTCCTGATGATGATGTGTCCAAAGCGAGTCAAAGTCTCACCGACAATAGTTAGCGCTCAATAATGTTAGCTATTACTAAGAGCCAGGACTCTGAGGCTCAGAGAGATAGCGTGGCAAAGCCATCAGTGGTGTGCTCCCTGGGACCTTGCCAATGAGAGGAATCAGACTTCCCAGCAGGAGTGTTGGCAGATTGTCCCCCAGAGGACCCATGTGGAGACCTGCCATTCCCGAGGAGGATGAGGCTCCTTGGCCAGAAGGGCAGGCTCCCCTGCATGGATTCCACACCCAAACCAGAAGGTGCTGACCTGAAAAGAACAGTCAGGGGAGGCTGACGGAGGCCACCGTGAACAGAATCCAGCCAGGGACCCACACTATGGAGCCCTCCAGGGCCCCATGCTTCCCACTTCCAGGTTCCTGGAGACCCTGGGAAGTTGGGCTGGGCCAGGCAGGTACTGCCATGCCTTCTTTGCACAGATGCCCCAATGCGCCACTGAGGGTTCAGATGGGATCTGGGAGGCATGATATGCTCCAGATGGGGGTGAAGGAGAGAAGGGACTTGGGAATGGGTTACCAGGGCTGGATCAGACAACTGTGGAGCAAGAAGGGGGCACCTATTGGCTGTGCTGAGCCACCAGCCCCAATGCCCAGAAAGTCATGGCGCCAGGTTCTTGGTGTGGGCATCTGCATTCTGCTGGGAACTGACTCAGGGGTCAGGGGTGGGAGGGCTAAATCTGGCCTTCAGGAGGTGCCCACAGCCCTCGGATAATCTCCCCACAACGACAAGGTCATCTCTGGGGGTACTGAGTTTATGTTAGTGGTGGTGGAATGATTTGGAAAATGACAGCAATAATGGTGGCACAACATAAAGAATGTAATCAATGTCACTGAATTGTACACGTAGAAATTGTTGAATAGGCAACTGTTTGTTGTGTATATTTTCACCACAATTAAAAAAAAAAATCAAGTCCGTGTAACAACAATGGGCGAGCTAAGGCGGGCTGCTCCTGGCACAGTTGCTTGTTCTAAACCTACCTCACCAGACTTTTCACATTTCGAGGGAGTACACGTCCCCTCATGCATCACAGGCCTCTGTTCATACAACACCTTCCAAACTCCAATGACCTGAGGGCCCAGAAATGTCCTTGCTCGCCGTGACACTCCCCACCCCCAACGCAGGGCTGCTATCAAATAAATGAAAGAGCACACAACAAAACAGACAAGCCCATAGCAGGACAGTCAAACAGGATGTGGAGTAGCTGGAAAATGAGAAAAGACAAAGTGCCCAATCTTAGACCGGGTTCTCTAGGGAAGCAAAACCAGTAAAGCGTATTCATACATATAGAGAGAGATTTATATCAAGGAAATGGCTCATGCGGTTGTAGAAGCTGGAACATCCCAAGTCCGTGGGTCAGGCTGGAGGCTTCTCCTTATTCACATAGCCGCAGGGGCTGGCGAAGCCAAGATCGGTAGGTTAGAGAGCAGGGCTCTTGCTCACAGGCTGCAAAGATCGACGAATCCCAAGAGCTGCTAGCTCAAGTTCCAAGAACCAGAGGTCAAATGAACAGGAGTCAGCCGCAGGATCTAAACTGAGCAAAAGCCCACGAGCTTTGCCTGAATGTTCACTTATATTTGATGCAGGCCACACATCCAAGGAAACAGACTTTCAATTGACTGGCTGCTCATGGCAGACACCGTCATGGAGGTGATCACATTATATCAAATCTCATCATGGAAGTGGTCACAAATCACACGAATGCCAAACCACTAAGAATCACAGCTCAGCCAAGTTGACACACAACCTTAACCATCACACCCAACTTCCCAAAAACCAAACCAAATCAAACAAACAAACAAAAAACAAACCTGCTGCCATCCAGTTAGCTCCAACTCATGGTGACTCCATGTGTTACAGAGTAGAACTGCTCCATAGGGTTTTCTTGATAGTAATCTTACGGAAGTAGGTCACCAGGTTTTTCTTCTGTGGTGATTCTAGGTGGGTTTGAACTGCCAACCTTTTGATTAGTGTTATTGTTAGGTGCTGTCAAGTTGATTCTGACTTATAGCAACCCAATATGACAGAGAAGAACCACCCTATAGGGTTTTCTAGGCTGTAATCTTTATGGGAACAGATTACGAGGTCTTTTCTCCCGCAGAGCCATTGGGTGGGTTCGAACCACCAACCTTTCAGTTAGCAGCTGAGCGCAAACCATTTGTGCCACCCAAGGACTTTCCAAAAAGTTTTCCATCTTACACACATCTTACACATTTTATTAAGTTGAAATATACCCATGAAGGCATTCTTTGCTGCTCTTTTAACCCTTTTCTCTGGGTGTGGGGCCTCTGAGTGGACATCAGCTACAATTTCCAATTGGGGGTCAGCAGAAGAGTGGCCACACAGCACACCTGACCGCTTCCTTAAAAAGACTGCTTGCATGTCAGCCCCTAGCTGGCATCTGGGAGCTTGGATCTGGGAACAGTTCCCACCACTTCTTCACAAGAGTGGCTCACTGAGCCTACGCGGTTCATACAAGCAATGTGGTCAATGCTGAACACCTGCTTCCCTTCGAGGAGTCTGGAATTTTGGCACATGCTAGGCAGAGGTGCCTACATGATCAAACTACTGCTGTCGAGTTGATTCTGATTCATAGTGACCCTGTGGGACAGAGAATTTCCCCATAAGGTTTCCAAGGCTGTAATCTTTATGGAACCAGACTGCCACATCTTTCTCCTGCAGATTGGCTGGTGGGTTCAAACTGCCAACATTTGAGTTCACAGCTGAGCACTTAACCACTGCACCACCAGGGCTCCTAAGCTGACTATAAACTAAAAAACCAAACCCTTTAAAAAGTTCACATGCAAAATGTAACAATTCTTGTTGGTTACCAGGGATGGGAGGGGTGGGGGGGGAATATTAAATAGGCAATAGACAAGTGGTATCTTGGGTGAAGGGTGAGACAGTACACAATACAGGGGAAACTA
>NW_004444047.1:5051182-5076571 GCF_000243295.1 Trichechus manatus latirostris | reverse complement strand
AAAATATTAATAAAAAAAAAAAAAAAAAAAACCAAACCCTTTAACATCAAGTCGATTCCAACTCATAGCGACCCTATAGAACACAGTAGAACTGCCCTATAGGGTTTCCAAGGCTGTAATCTTCATGGAAGCAGACTGCCACATCTTCCTCTCGTGGAACAGCTGGTGGGTTCCAAAGGCCAACCTTTTGGTTACCAGCTGAGAGCTTAACCACTGCACCACTATGGATCCTTCCTATGTGACCAAACCCACAAAAGACCCCGGGTACTGAGCCTCTAACGAGCTTCCCTGGTGGCCAGCATTTTACCCATACTGTCACACTCATTGTTG
Source organism: Trichechus manatus latirostris (assembly GCF_000243295.1). Classification (NCBI taxonomy): domain Eukaryota; kingdom Metazoa; phylum Chordata; class Mammalia; order Sirenia; family Trichechidae; genus Trichechus; species Trichechus manatus. Next base: position 5,076,241 of record NW_004444047.1, on the reverse strand, counting down.
GGGGAATGAAGCACGTCCTGTGACTCCACGGGGAGAGGACTATGGAAGCTCGTGCCTGGTTTCCCCATACTTGGCCTTTTTCCTGCGCTCATCTTGCTCTGTGTCCCTTGCTATAATAAATCTCAGCTGAGAGTATGACTATGTGCTGAGCCTTGTGATTCCTCAGGAATCACCAAATCTAGAGGTGGTCTTGGGGACCCCAACCTAGGTGTCTTCAGAGTAGAATGGGAAAAGATGCTTGTATTGCTATGTGAGTACAAAATCCTTTTAGATTTTTATGATTTATTTCTCTAAACATTGCCCACACCCAATTCCAGAGCCATTTTCCTTTTCATGATTTACCCTACCAAGGCTGTCCAAGTTGGGTGAAAATCTGTTTTCACCCCTATTTAGTCAGTTTGTGTAACACGAAATTATAATAGCAAGTGAACCAGCATAAGCAGGTTTGAAAACAAAATCCACTCTTGGAAGCCCCAGCCTCTCCTCCTGCCTCCTGATGAGGGCAGACACGGGAAAGGGTGTTAGCTGTCAGTTATGAGTGTCCAGCATGGTGGGCACAGGAAGGACACGTTATGGTGGGAAAGAGGGTGTCAATGGCCCAGTGAGTCAGGAGACCCTCTGACCTCTCTATTCCCTTGATCATCCTGAGAGAGGGGTCATCCTGGAAACTAGCCAGAACCCATTTTTCCGGCCCACCAAGGATCCTGTAAGACAAATTCCTTCTCTAACTCCCCAGTGCTTACACTATGGCATGGTGTGACATTTGCATCCTCACTGTTATGGATTGAGTTGTGTCCCAAAAATATGTGTTGGAATCCTAATCCCTATAGGATCACTATAAGTCGGAATCGACTCAATGGCAGTGGGTTTGGTTTGGTTTAGGTTTATACCTGTGGATGTGATCCCACTTAGGAATAGAGTTTTCTTTGTTATGTTAATGAGGTCAAATCAGTATAGGGTGTGTCCTAAACCTAATCACATCTGAGTTTTTAAAAAAAAGAGCATATTAGACACAGAAGTGAGCACAAATGGGGGAAGACAGATATCATAGGAGGTTCACCAAGAACCAAGGAACATCCAGGGCTACCGACAAGGAAGGAATCAACACGGTGAGACTCTGATTTGGACTCTCAGCTCCAGAGCTGTGAGACACTGAATTTCTGTTCTTTAAAGCTACCACTGTGGTATTTGTGTTACAGCAGCGGTAGGAGTCTAAGACACCTGCCAGCCCACCTGCTCTGCCTGCCCTGTGTCTGGCAAGCAGCCTTACTCTTTCTTAAGGAGTCCCCCTCCGCTGTCTCTGTCCGTGCCTATTCTCTTGGCCTTGTTTGGGCTAGAACCAGAAGTCTCTTCTACTCTATGTTACTTTTTATTTATTTATTTATTTTTACTTTCTGAGAGATCTTCTCAGTGTAACCTCTCAAATCTTTCATGGAAGTCCTCTTCGTGTTCTCTGGTGGCCACTTTCCAAGGTGTTCTGTGGTTCTACGCAGCATTCAGCACTGCCTCAAATCTCCCAGAGGACCATGATTGAGGGTTTGTCTGTTCTTTTCCATTCCCCATCACAGTGTCAGATCCTCCTGAGACATCTGGTCTCCATGTGGACATGTGGTTCCTCATTTTCTTGCTGGAGGCCCTCCTCGAACCCCTCGGCCATCTGTTCACAGCTGAGTGGGGGCTTTAGGGGGCAGGAGGGCTGAGATCACCACCTGGAAGGTTTGCTGCAGTAGGGAGGTGAGAGCCCCACATGGGGACCAGGTTGACAGGGCCTCAAGGCCTTGGACTGTCTTTGGCTTTGCAGGGCTCTGAGTAGAGGAGGGGGCGGGTCTGACTCCAGTGTCACAAGGGTCTCGCTGGCTCCTGGCTGAGAGGAGATGGAAGTAGGGCAGAGCCGAGGCAGGGAGGACAGCATGAGTCCCTGAGGATCCCAAGACAGAGAGGATGGTGACTGGGAACACAGTGGTGGCTGGGAAGGTAGACAGGGTGGCTGGATTTGGGAGATAGGTGGAAGGCGGAGTCAACGGGAGTTCCTGACAGATCAGACATGGGTATGAGAGGGAGGGGAGAAGGAGCGTGCCTCCGACATTCTGGCCTAAGCCCCTGGGAAGCAGGGGTGCCCTCACAGGAGACCAGGCAGGGGTCCAGGTCTTGCACGAGGGGTTTGAACTGCCTGGGAGACATCCCAGCAGAATGCTGGGGAGAAGCAGGGGCACACGCCTGGATCTAGGAGGGGTACGTGTAGAAGTGGTCAGTGTAGAAGGTACCTGCAGTCCCAAGTCCAGATGAGGCTGCCACAGAGGGAGACAAGAAAACAAGCGGGCACCCCCAAGAAGGATCCGCAAAGGGGAGGAGAAGGGCCTGGGGGGTGGAAGTGAGGGGACAGGGGTCCTGCAAGTCAAGTGGACAAAGACCAGTGAGGAGAAAGTGACCACCGCATCAGATGGCACTGAGGCTTTGACAATCTCCACGCCTCACGGTTCCTTCAGAGGCCCCCAAAGAAGAGGAGGATTTGTGTGTAATTCACCATCTGTACCAGCTAATGTTCCCCTTCCGAATCCTTCTCACTGAGCAAATCTCACTGTGACACACTCTTGCTAAAAGCCGTCAGCGGTTCCACCCCGAGAAGTGGCCACTGAGTTCCACAGCCCCATACAGCCTGGTGCCCTCACTCCCACGCCCACTGCTCCCCACACCTGGACCCCCCAACCCGCTCTGATGGCCCCCTCGCAGCCCCAGCTGCCTTGTGCTTCGGGGCCTGGCGAGGCCCTCCGCCCACGCCCCGTAACCACCTTTCGTGGCTGTTGTCGCTGTGTGTCATCCAGTCGATTTCGACTCCGGGCAACCCCACGTGACGGAGTAGAACTGCCCCATGGGGTTTTCTTGGCTGTAATCTTTACAGAAGCAGATCGCCCGGTCTTTCTCCTGCACAGCTGCTGGGGAGGTTCCAACTGCCAACCTTCCGATTAGCAGCCGAGAACTTAACCGTTGTGCCACCAGGGTTCCTTCGCCACCTTTAAGTACTCACTTAAAGTAATAATTTATCATCAACACTATCATGTTGAAAAAATAAAATGTACATGAGCCAGAGAGGGTATAAAGGGAGAACAGCCCCCTCCACACAGGAAACCGCTATGAACAGCTTCCCACCTGTCGTTCTTTTTCACAGATGGCACCTGAGGGCAGACACCCTTCGATTCCCTAGAAGCATCCTCCCCCCACGGGGAAACCCCTCTTTCCGTGGAGTCCCCTCCCATCAGGTAGGCTTCCTTCTCCAGGCTTCACGGCTACCCTGGCACCTGCCACCCTGGGCAGGAACTTCAGCTAACTGGGCCTCCTGGGAGCTGGAACTCGTCCCAGGCCCACAGAGGCCTATTTCAGAGGGAGCCTAAGACTTCTGGTCCGAACCTCAGCACAGACACATGGGCTTCACTGAATTGCTCGAAGCCTCGGGGGCCCAAAAGAAAGAGGAGCCCAGAGCCCAGGCCGGCCAGAAAAGCCCTCGGGGCCGCAGACACAGTAGTCCTGATGCTGTGAGTCCCACCGGAGCGGCACCTGGGGGGCTGCCTCTGGGCACGGGGAGCAGGGCAGGGTCTGGATCCAGCCTGGGCTGTGGCCGAGCTCGGCCACTTCGCAGTGGGCATATGAGGCAAGACCCTTGTGCAGGCAGTGGCAAGCTCCACACACCCCCACCAGGTGGGCACACCCAGCCCCCTCCTCATGGGGTGGCAAAAGCCCAGCAAGACCTCGTGGGGAGAATACACCCAGAACTTTCCGGGGCTTTGCGAAAGACCCGTGATTGTCACTTGACAAAAATATGTATGAGATGCTCCCATGCTGGTAGAGCCTAGTGAAGGCTTTGTAAACTGGGAAGAAAATGTTGTGGCTGAAGGTATTTTTAGCAGCGGCTCCCAGGGCCATGGCTGAATTATGCAGCAGAAGCGTGGGGAGCATGAGTCAGCAGAGAATGGGAGGCTGATGGGCCGTGCTGCGGTCCCACTAGTCTCGGGCAGAGCGCGCCTCAGCAGACTCAGGCCCTTCCCACCCTGGCGGCTTCCAGGCCCAGGCACCTGCTGGCGTCTCACTGCCCCAGCTCCCTCCGACTTCTGTTTGCCAAGCATACCCTGCACCCCTGGCGACTTCTAATGTGCCTCGAGACCCCACCCTGTCCTGCTCAAAGCTGTCCCCTTCTCCCGTGTCTTGTTTCACCAACCAGACTGAACTGATCCTGTTATGGATTGAATTGTGCCCCCCAAAGATGTGTTCGAGTCCTGTCCCCTGTACCTGTGAACGTGACCTTGTCTGGAAACAGGGCCTTTGAAGATGTTGTCAGTTAGGTTAACAAGAGGTCATACTGGAGTAAGGTGAGTCCTAATGCTACATGACCCCCAAAAAAACAAACCCATTGCTGTCCAGTCGATTCTGACTAATAATGACCCTATAGGACAGAGTAGAACTATCCCATGGGGTTTCCAAGGAGCGGCTGGTGGATTCGAACTGCTGACCTTTGGGTTAGCAGCCGAGTTCTTAACCACTTCACCACCAATCCTATATGACAGGCGTCCTCATAAAAGAAGAGAAGAGACACAGAGGAGAGACAGCCATGTGAAGACAGAGGCAGAGACTGGAGTGATGCTGCCCCAAGCCAAGGAACGCCTGGGGCCACCAGAAGCTGGGAGAGGCAAGGGAGGATCCTTCTCGAGCACCTTCGCGGGTGTGTGGCCTTGCTGATGCCCTGAATTCAGACTTCTGGCCTTCAGAACCGACAAACTATGCATTTCTGTTCTCATAGGCTGCCCAATTTGCGGCACTTGGCTGTGGCAGCCCCAGAGACCAAGAGGAGCTGAGAGCGGGGCCACACCTCTGCCTTATGCCCCACAGGCTGGCCTAGGACGACCCCGTAGGCCCACCTGGGAGGCGAGCAGAGAAGGCGGGCCCAGTCCCTGCGATGCCCGCCCAGAACGGAGGAGCTTCTACCAGGGACCCCGCCCAAGCCGCTCACCTGGCAGGAGCGAAACTGGCTAACCAGCAGTGTGCACCTCTGCGGGTCCTTCCGCCCGTCCAGGCTGTCCAGCTCCGCCGCCACCTGGTTCAGCTCCTCGTCGGCGTAGTAGAACTGGGCGAGCAGCTGCGGGTCTGACCTCTGCAAGGGAGACACGGAGGTGACAGTGGCCGTGCTGCCCTGTCAGCCCCACCCCACAGGCATCGACCACCTGCCCCGCCCCCATAGGCCCCACCCTTCTGTGGACCTCGCCCCTGCCTGCCCTACCCTCTGTCAGCCTCCTCCTGAAGACCCCTTCTCCGCAGGCCCTGCCTTTCTACAGGCCCCACCCCTGCACGCCCAACCCCTCTACCCGGCCCGCCCCACAGGCACCACCCCTCTGGCCTCACCCTCCAACAGCTCCGCTCCTCAGGACTACCTGGTTCTTTTCAGGTCCCACCCCTTGCCAGCCCGCCCCCACTGACCCTGTAGGCGTCACCCCTCTGCGAGGCTCACCCCACAGGCCCTGCCCACCATAGGCCCGGCCCGTCGGCGTGCCCCACCCCATTGGTCCTGCCCGCCTTTGGCCCAACCCGCAGCTGGCCCCACCCCTCTGGCCCCACCCCTCCGCCTGTTCCACCCCAAAGGCGCTGCCCCTTCACCAGCCTGCCCCTGAGGCCCTGCCCCCACTAGCCCTGACCCTCTAGCCAGCACATCTCCCAACGGCCAGCCCCCTACCGCAGTGGTGTCACTAGGGTTGGCGTCACCCACCCCGTGGACCTCCTCCCGTCCCAGACCATACAGAGTCCTTACTGATGTTTCATTATCAATTTTAATTACAGAATAATGATGTATGCGAAATATAGGTGTAAACTGCCTAAATGTAATATTTCTTAGATTATAAGAATATTAACAAAATTGTTTTGTAAAATCTTTCTACATTGAATTACAACATTATTAGTTACATTATCGGTAACTGAACAGAAGCCTTTTTGTATTTTTCTCCTTTTCCTTTATTACTTCATTCTCAAAAGTTATTGATATAGGTTCATAAATACTAATTACAATATTGTAGCTGAAACACCAGAAAATCTGACAAAATCAACAACCATAAAAGCACCAGTAGCAAGAAAACAACAGCCTGTGCTTGCAGGGTGTTCAGACGAAACCAGTGATCTTAAGTGTCATTGTAATTGAGTAATAGTGACAGCTCTGACCGGAGTACATTAGGAGGTTCAAAAAGTAAATCAGCATCGTGTTTTAGCTTTGTAGGTATACTGATACATATAAACTAGGTTTACGAGAAATGTTTTTATTGTTATAACTAACTACAAGGATATTTTTTATAAAAAATAAATTTCTGAGGAAACACTGCATAAAATTTTTATAGACAGTCATTCTGGTTTCACCCATTCTGACAGTGTCACCCGGTGTGGTCCGCACTCCCATGCCCCCCCCCCCAGTGACCCTGCTTCCCCACAGGCACCCCTCTCTGGCGCCACCCTCCACTCTGTCGTCCGCTGGTCTCGCCCCTACAGGCCTCATCCCCATTGGCTCCACCCACCACAGATCCCATCTGCCACTGGGCCACCCCCTCTGCAGGCCCTGCCCCACTGACCCCACCCACCCCACTAGTCCCGCCCACCACGGGCCCGGCTCCACAGGCCCCAGCCACAGAGGTCCCCTTTCTCCACAAGCCCCACCTGCAACCCTTTCCACCCCTGTGGCCCCACCCTCTGCAAGCTCCAGCCCAAAGGCCCAGCCCCATCACTAGCACACCCCTGAGGTCCTGCCCTCATCAGTACCCCCTCCAGTCCGCTCATCTCCTCCTATGGCCCCACCCCCCACTGGTCACACCCCTTCAATGGCCCTGCACCACCACAGGCCCCGCCCCCATCAGCCCTGCCCTCCACCGGCCGCGCCCCTCTGTCGCCCCACACTGCAGGCAGGTGGAGGGAGAAGCCTCAGGTGTGACCTTGTTCCAGGGCCCCCTGCTAGCTTGCCGGGAGTCACCACTGGCACCACTCCTTGGTTCCGGGCTTCTAGGTCTGTGTCACCAGGGAGGAAAGGGTCTCTGCAGGAAAATCAGGCATGCTCCCTCCACGCGCCGACACCAGGTCCTCAAATGCCCCATCCCTGGAGGACCCACAGAAACGGAGCCTCAGGACCAGGAAATCACTTCTAAAAAATGTGTTTTTATTCTTAAAACTAAAATAAAGCCATGAACGAAGGTGCCCAGAGTGACATTTAACATGAATGAAGAGTCATTGATGGTGCTATTCCCCACTTTCTAGAAACTTCTCAGTCCTCTCACCCTGGGTTCTGTAATGCCAGGAAATCTCGGTGGGTCTGGACCTCCCATCAAACACGAGGGATTTCCCAGTCTGGATCTTGAAGAGTGTCTATCACACTTAGGACAAAATCCAGGCTCCCTGCGGGCCAGAATCAGACCCGCTGACTGCCCAACCCCACTCCTCTGGGCCTGCGCCGCCCTGCCGGCCTTCTCAGCCTCCTGGCCTTCTCACCTTCTCCTCTTCTCATCCTACACACTCAGCAGCTCACTGAGCCCCAGGGCCTTTGCACCTGCGGTTCCTTCCACCTAGCATGTGACTGTCAGAGGTGCAAATGGCTTGTTCCCTGGATCTGGTTTCAAGGACGCGAAAAGTGACAAAGCCCTGGAACATATTTTTATAAAGATGTTCTTCATGATCATGCAGAGAGAGACAAAGGGGAAGCAAACATACCAAATCACGCTAGCATTAAAATTCACTGGTACTCAAGCACGACAGCACAAAAGCCAACACTTGACCTACTCTCTTTATCCGACCTAAGAATCCGTGCATAGTTGTTTATAAACTATATTTTGTTCAATATAACATAGACTTATTTTCATAGTTTCCCTTTTTCTTGCAATTTGCTTCCCCATCAAACCTGTGGTCTCCAATCACACTAACACTCAGCTCTTACTCCATTAAGTGGCCTTGGCCCAGGGTCACGGTTCCTTGGCTGTTGGGTTCTTGGCTACTCTGGTCATGGACTGCCCATCAGGGCCTGACTCTCCTGATTAGCTTGAGATGATGGCCCAGGCCTTGAGGTGGGGAGAGGAAACCCCAAAGGCGCTGAGCAGCCCCCACATGGGGCTGCCCAGCTCCCAAGACTTTCCAGAGCCGTGGCTGTGCTACCCTCATGTCTTCTAGTAACCAGGTGGCTCAGGACCTGACCAGGCCACTCATGGTGCTTAGTTGTCCTGGACCCACTGACTAGCCCAAGGAGTGGGCATGTGACCCAGGGCATGAGAATCCTTCCCTAGGACTTTTCACATGAGAGCCGAGAAGAGAAGAGCCTCTGCTCTCTGGTCACATTGCTGCTCATAGGTAAGCCTGGGAGATGCTGGAGGCCCCCCTGAACTGTGGAGATCCCTGTCTTCAGGGGAAGAGAATCTGGCCACTGTTCATCCATCCACCCAATCATCCATCCATTCACCCATGCATCCATCACCCACCATCAATCCATCCACCCATCCATCATCCACCCATCCTTCCTTCTCTTCATCCATCCATCCACTCATCCATCTATCCATACCCACCCACTGTTCCCATCAATCCATACCATCTATCCATCATCCATTCACCCTTCCTTCTATCCATCCATCCATCCATCCAACAGATGCCACCTGATCACCCGTCTCTGCCAGGTGCTGGTCTAGACTGGGGCCAGCAGGAATAAGACAGATCAAGACCCCTGCCCAGTGGGCTGGTGTCCCAGCAGATGTCAAGAGACCAGGGCTTTGAACTGGTTCATTCTGGTTTGAACCTCTGCTGAGAATCTGTGTTTCTAACAAGATCCCAGGAAGTTATACATAAGAATCGCCTGGGGATCCTATTAAAATGTAGATTCTGATTTAGTATATCTGGGGTAGAAATGCATATTCTCAGCAGGGAACTTGTTAGAAATGCAAATTCTCAGCTGGGGTTCGAACCAGAATGAACTGGTTTGTAGCCATGCAGGAGACAGGGAAATGAGAGGAGGTAGCACCCTGCTGCCTTTCCTACCCTCCCACCAGCATCTCTGCAGGTCCTGGCATCTCGTGCCTGCCCTGGTCCTGGGAGCTGACACATCCCCTCCACCAGCTCGGCCTACTCACCAAGGTTCCTATCACTCCCCGGAGGGAAGGTTGCCAGTGGATGACCCCAAGACTGGGGCCAGGGGAAGGGAGACAGGCCTTTTCACCTCTTTCTTGCTCTACTGACTGGAAGGACCAGGGGAAAGGATGCCAGAGACAGCTCCCCCGGCCCTTCCCCATGGGCAAAGCCTCAGGGAGGGTGCGTCTCCCAGGCCTCCAGGCCATTGGCTTACAGAACGGAACCCAGACCTTGTCCCTTTGCTTCTCAGACACGACCCCAGAATTCTGACCAGCCCCTAGCCGGCCCCAGGCGGACACCCCTCACCCCAAGGAAGGAGAGGGAGAGTGACAGACAGCTCCTTGTTCCCAGTGGGCACAGCCCCCACCCACCGGGACCTTCCTGCCACTCCCACTGCAGAGGAGGAGGCATGCCCCTCCTCGGGGAGGGGACCAAGGCCACCTGCCTAGCAGACACATGCCAGATGCTGCTCTGCACAGGCTCCCTCAGGGACTTGACCCCTTTACCAGAGCCCACTGGCTGCCTCGGGCCCCCAAACCCACCAGGTCCCCTCAGAACCTTGGGTTTGGGAGGGCGAGGAGGCCAGCGGAGGGAGGCCTGTTCCGGTAACAATGTCTCTCTCCAACTAGAGCAAAGCCCACGCGGTCATACCGGCCCGACAGGCAGCAGGAGCCCTTTCCGGGGCCACGGAGTTGCCATCTGGCCAACTAATGGGCCAAGTGCAAATTTAGGGCACCGCATGGACAACGATGCCTCCAGGAGGCGAGATCTTGGCCCCAAAAAGGCAGGGGGGGGGCATGCCCAAGCCTTTCCAGAGAAAAACTCAGAAATTATTCTCTGCCCCGCACGATAAAGCTCCCCAGATATAAACAGACCCCAGTCCAAACATCCACGCCAAATGCCCAGGTGAGCTGTGGGCCCACACTGCTGTGGGCTCCATCACCGTGGTTGGCTGAGGCCGGAGAAAGCGTGTACAGTGATGAAGGAAGGTTCAGGAGAGGTTAACAGTGGCCATGTACCACCCGTCAGGAAGAGTCCTGCCCCATCCCACATGCTCTTGTTCACACAGCATCTTACTCCTCCACAGGAACTGAACCTCAGAGAGGACTGCACGCACGTCCCCTCTGCTCCCTTGTGAGCCCCTCCCCTGCAATCTAGACAGCTGACAAACTGCTGCCATGTGTGTGCACGTGTGTGTGCACGTGTGTGTGCATATTATGCATGTGTACACACATGTGGCTATGTGGGTGACAGTATGTGAGTGTGCATGCATGTATGTACTTGTGTGTAGACCTGTGAGAGCACGTGCATATACGTGTGAGTGTGCACATGTGCATTGTTCATATGAGTATACAACGGCATGCACTTGAATGCATAAGTGTGCATGTATGTTACACACATATGCAATTACAAGTGTGTGCACGTGTGTGCATTGCATATATGAATGTGTGTGTGCAAGTCCACACGTGCACGGTCTGGGGAGAGGGGTCTGGGAGTGGGAGGTGTGGAGCCAGCTGGCGCCACAATTGGTGCCCACTCACCACCTGTCCCCACCCCCCTGAAGCCAAGGCCTGGCACCTCTGCCTACACATTCCCTTCAGTTATGACTAAAGGGGGGCGTTTTCTGTCCTGGAGCCTCCTTGTGGTCTTAGGGTAGAAGCTGGGGAAAGCGGAGAGATCAGCATGAACCAAAAGACCAGAAACTCTCTAATCCCCACAGCTACAGTTCACTTTAGTGCCTTCAAGTTCAAGTAAGCAACTCAGCGTGTGGAGAGGCAAAAGGGAGTGGTGGGGTCTGTGGAAAACTAGAAAGGGCATGTCAGCCCCAGGGAGAGGCATGAGAAAGAAACAACAGTGCCCAGTATAAGCAGCACCTGTCTGAGGGCCAGGTTCAGCCCTATGGCCACCTAGGCACCACCCCCACCGAGCAGGTGCCATGTCCATGTTTTTAAAGAAAGGAAGATCTCAGCCTAGGGGTTTGGCAGGGATATCATGGGGATGATAGAGAGTGTCCTGAGCCCAGGGAAATGTAGCAAGAACATAATTATGAAGACATTGATTCAAACTTCTCCAACATCTTTTTTGTAGGTAATGTAGATACTTCAGGCTGGGCTGCTCCCCATCCTGTCTTATTTCTACAAGTGAAGCTTTTGTCATTGTCATTGTCATTGCTAGCTTCCATGGAGTCAGCCCTGACTCATGGCAACCCCGCACAACAGAACGAAACGCTGCCCAGTCCTGTGTCATCACCATGATTAGCTACAGCCCTGACGATTGTGAGCCAGAGGGTTTTAATAGGAAGATTTCAGAAGCAGATCACCAGGCCTTTCTTCCTAACTCATCTTAGTCTAGAAGCTCTGCTGAAACCTGTTCAGCATCACAGCAACACGCAAGCCTCCAGGTGGTGTCTGCACGTGAGGTGCACTGGCCGGGAATCAAACCCGGGTCTCCCACACGGAAGGCGAGAATTCTACCCTTGAACCACCAATGTCTCAGCCTACAAACATGTTGGCCATTATGAAAGAGAGCTGTCATCACATGCACATGTACACACTGAACAGAAAAAACTGGAGAATTCAGAAAATAAAAAAACTAGTGGTGACCTCTATTTTACACGCAAAAAGCCAACGCTATTTCAGTAATTTAGTGATACCCTGAAATAGCTTTCCAGACCCCCGAGGACAGCCATCAAATGGAAGAAGCAAGTTTCCTCCACGTCTCTGGGTGGCATCTCCGCAGTGTGGGGCCAGGAGAACAACCTTTATTGTGTCAACCACCTAAGACCCGAGACTGCAGGTGCTGGCTGAGACCGGCAGGGGTACTAGGACAGGAATGAACACAACTTACAAAATTAAGTTTGTCCTAATGAACAGAATCCAAAGGAAAAATTTTGGTGCTACATTTCCATTTCTAAGTATGCAGAGTATGAAGCAAACAATTATAATCTCAACCTGCTCATCACTCTGATCTAAATTGGTCTTGCACAGCGCAGAGTGTCATCTGCAAACCAGGCTCCCACGCTGGGACAGAGAATGGAAGAAATAAGTGTTTGGGAACATAACAAATTGTCTTTTTTCCTTTGATTTGAATCGGCTAGGCTTAGTCAATGACATTTTAAAATTATATTTTAAATTAAATGTTTAAATGTCCCTAAGTAACTGTCTTAATCATCTAGTGGTGCTCTAACAGAAATACCACAAGTGGATGGCTTTAACAAAGAGAAATTTATTTCCTCACGGTAAAGTTGGCTGAAAGTCCAAACTCAGGGCATCAGTTCCAGGGGAAGCCTTTCTCTCTCTGTCGACCTTCTCTTCAATCTTCCCCTGGAATAAGAGCTTCTCCACGCAGACACCCCAGGTCCAAAGGACACGCTCTGCTCCTGGCACTGCATTCTTGGTGGTATGAGGTCCCTCCCACTCTCTGCTTGCTTCCCTTTAATTTTATCTCCTGTAAGATAAAACATGGTGTAGGCCACACCCCAGGGAAACTCCCTTTACACTGGATCAGGGATGTGACCTTAGTAAGGGTGTTACAATCCCACCCGAATCCTCTTTAACATAAAATTACAGTCACAAAATGGAGGACAACCACACAATAGTGGGAATCAGGGCCCAGCCAAATTCATACACACATTTTTAGGGAGACACAATTCAATCCATGACAGTAATGTTTCTAGAACAAAAAGAATCAATTGACATAAGCAGGAAGAAGTATTCACCCTGCTAAAAGAATTTGAAATAAAAATTGTGAAAGAATAAATTCAAACCCAATAGAAATATTTTTTAAATCACATGATATAAATATTTATTCAAAGATAAATTTATAGCAGTGAAAGTTTTCATCATAAAAGAAAAAAATCATTGTAATTATTAAAAGACAAAAATCAAACCCATGAATAAAGCATTTAGCTTAGCTTAGAAGGTTAGACTTCTAATGAAAAAGCCACCTTAAAGGAGGCAGGAAGACAGATGGAATAACAAAGCAGTACTGGTAAGTTCAAAAGTACAAACCAGAATTGACCAACTTGGGAGATGGTTGTGTAAAGTTAATTATTCATTCATTTAAACACCTGTCCTGGCCATGCCCTGAGCTGGGTTGCATAGGCCCCAGGATGTGTGAGTGTGGAATACGGATGTGGATGCGGGGTACAGATGTGATACGGGAAGCAAGATGCAAATGGAGATACAGGACGTGGGATGTGGATGCAGGAAGCAGGATGCAAATGGGATATAGGATGTGGGATGTAGCTGCGGGATACAGGATACAGATGCAGCATGCAGAAGCAGGATACAGATGTGGGCTGCAGATGCGAGATACAGGATGCAGGACGCGGATTCAGGATGCAGATGCAGAAAGGGATTGCAGGATGCAGATGGGGGATGCAGATGCAGAATACAAGATACGGATGGGGGATGCAGATGGGGGATACAGGACACAGATGCAGGATGCAGAAGCAGGATACAGGATACAAATGCAGGTTGCAGACACAGGACACAGATGCAGGATGCAGATGCATATATGGGAAACGAGATGTGGATGTGGGATAGAGGATACAGGATGCAGATGCAGGATGGAGGCACGGGATGTGGGATGTAGTTGTGGGATATGGGATACAGATACAGGATGCATATGTGGGATACAGGATGTGGATACAGGATGCAGGCACGGGGTGCAGATACAGAATGCAGGAAGCAGATGCAGGATGCAGGATGGAGGTACAGGATGCAGGATGTGGATGTGGATGTGGGATGCAGCTGCGGGATACAGGATACAGATGCAGGATGCAGATGTGGGATACAGGATGTGGATACAGGATGCAGGATGCAGAGATGGGATGCAGATACAGGATGCAGGAAGCAGATGCAGGATACAGGATGGAGATGCAGGATGCAGATGGGGGATGCGGATGTGGAGACAGATGCAGGATGCAGGAGTGGATGTGGGCTCAGGCCCTGCGCTCGGGTGCCTCTCTGGGCCAGGCATGCGCTGGGCTCGCACAGGTGTTGTCCAGTCAAGGCCCTGACGCCGACTGACAGGCAGGGAGCTGTGGGTGCCTTCCTGAGGCGGTGGCTGAGTGCAGAAGACAATTCAGATCTTGCAGCAGTGCGAAGGTGGAATTCAGGAGAAGAGACGGTGCATGCTGGGAAGGGAGGTCCGAGCATTAGGGCAAAGTGTGAGTCTGACCCTCAGGGCTCCAGGAGCTCCCACAAAAGGCTGAGGGCAAGGAGGTGGGTCAGCCCCAAGGCCAAAGAGGGGCTCCATCTGCAGACACAGTGCACCCAGCAGGATGCTTAGTGGGGGTGGGGCGCGCGCAATAACATTTGAGGCAGGAAGCCAAGACGGCCCCCCTGGGGTACCCATCAGCGCTCTGCTCGGGAGACACGCCGGCAGCGGTGGGCACAGCACACACGCCGTGTAAACATGTGCCTGCATTTCATCTCCCCACAGGGGAAGGAGAACCACAGCTTCACCAGCCGCTGTCACTGACCAAGGTCTCCCAGGTCTGCGTGCCTGACGTGAGGTCCTAGGACCCCCGGCATTGCCACAGTGCCTGGGCAGAGGCCGAGACACTGGGCAGCCACCAAAGCTCCCCCTGGTTCTGCAGGGGGTTCCAGCAGAGGGCGGGGACGCTGAGGCCCCGGGGCAGCTCTGTACCCCTCTCTAATAACTAACACCAAACGTGCAACATGCAAACAGGAGGAGGTCGGGGCCAAGACACAAACAGGGGACGCCAACTTTGTGCTTCAAAATTTGAAAATGCTGAAGACACTAGAGCTTCTAAAAGTGTGTGTGTCTGTATCTGTGTAATATCTGTATGTGTATGTGTGTGTGTGTTGTATGTATCTGTGCATGTCCTTGTGTCTTTGTGTCTGTGTGTGTGTGTAAAAGCTGGAAAACGAATAAAGAAGACTGAAAAAGAATTGATGCCTTTGAATTATGGTGTTGGAGAAGAATATGGAATATATCATGGACTGCCAGAAGAACAAACAAGTCTGTATTGGAAGAAGAACATTCAGAATGCTCATTAGAAGCAAAGATGGCGAGACTTCGTCTCATATACTTTGGCATGCTATCAGGAGGGACAAGTCCCTGGAGAAGGACATCATGCCTGGTAAAGTAGAGGGCCAGCATAAAACAGGAAGGTCCTCAAAGAGATGGACTGACACAGTGGCTGCAACAACGCACTCAAACATAGCAACAACCGTGAGGATGGTGCAGGACCGGGCAGTGTTTCGTTCTGTTGTACGTGGGGTCGCTATGAGTCAGAACGGACTCGACAGCACCTAACAACATCCACATGTGTATGTATGTGTGTGTGTTGTACGTATCTGTGTGTCTTTGTGTCTGTGTACAGTTGTATGTGTCCACATGCGTGTGTGTGTGTGTGTGTGTGTGTGTGTGTGTGTGTGTGTAGGTGTGTATGTAATCAAAGGGGACTTCAAAAGAAGTGAAACACTGATCAATGTCATGGAATAAACTGAAAAAATTATAACCAGATTCTCTCTTTCTCGTAGTAAAAAGTCTAAATAAATATACTGGAAAGTTCTTGAAAACCTGGTAGGGAGTAGGCAATTCTCGCTGGCTGTAAGTCACTGTAGGGCAGGGGACAGAGCTGAAGCGTCCCATAGTTACTGTGCAGAGCTGGGATAGCCCGAATACTAAAATCTGACACCCAAGAACCGCTCACGGAGAGAAAAGCGGGCACTGCAGCTCCACCTGCGGGGTCTCCAGAGTCTAAGGAGCCGCAGCTGTCAAGGATCTGAGGACAAGGGGCCATCTCCACCAGCTGCGAGGGTATGGCCGGTGGGGCCTGAGCAGAACAGCATGTCCAAGCACCGTCACCACGAGGGGCACAGTGTACCCTGAGCCCTCTGCAAGACAAGGAGACTGAAGCTCAAGAAGGGACCGAATGGCTAAGGTGGCACCGCGGCCAGGACGAAGCCAGAACTCAGGCAGGTCCGGCCTCTAAGAGTCCTCAGGCATCTACGTGGGGAAAGGAGGGGTGAGGGTGGCCTGGCTGATCCCTTTCCTACCACTGGGGTACACTGCAGTTGGGGGGCCTTAAAAGGCCGCCTGTTGCTCCAGGCCATGGCCACACTGCAGGAGGGGAGAGGGGAGCAGGTAGGGGCAGATGGCAGGACAGGCGGGAGGGTGTCTGGGCCTGGCCCCCACCAAGGGAAAGCTAGAGCAATGGCTGAAGGCCAGGGCATGAGTGGGGAGCCCCTGCTCTCCTGCCCACTCCCTCCCCACTGCAGCTGTCCCAGGAGGTGAGCTGGGCTGGGAACACCAGTCCCAAGTGCCGCCCGCCGCCTGACCCCAATGCTGGGCAGAAGAGATCCTGGTGTATTTGCCTCTGGAGAGACCCCAGAAGACTGCGGCCGCCTATGGGCTCAGCCAGACAGGCTGGAGGATCCAGGGTGCAGGCTGGGTATCTGAGGTGCCACCCTCAGGCTCTGAGCTTCTCCTGGGCCAGCTTCCAATAAAGGCTCAGACATCCTGTGTCAACGCCAAGGAGGCTCAGCAAAGCCTCCGGTGGTACCTCTCATACTCAGGTGCTCCCCCTACCATGACGGCCCCAAGCCAGGTGATCCTCTGGCCCTAGGCACACGAGAAGCTGCCAGGCCATGCCGATGGTCAAGGAGACCCATTTACTGCAGGGACAACAGGCCACCAGGCCCGGGACTGCTCACTGCTCCTGAACACCAACCACCTGCCATGCCCAGCAAGGTCTGGTGTCCCTGGGTAGCCAGGACCCCTGTGCTCAAGGTGGGCCTGGGGTGTCCAGGCACGGTCAGGCCGAGGCCTCGCTGACCCCAAGGTCTCCGCCTACCCAGGCCAGGGCCATTCCACCCTGAGACCCAAGTGGCCACAGGTGAGACATTGTGTGCTATGATTTGGGCTCTGATTAACACCACTCACTTGCTCGCTTGCCTGATCACTGTGTTCTTCCCAAAGGAGATGCTCAACGAGGAGGCACAGCCCATCCGAGTGCAAGAGAGGCTTCGCGTTGGTAGGTACTAATCACAGGCCACCGGCCCGGGAGAGGACTCCAGGCAGCCTGTGAGTACATATGTGTGTATATATAGGTATGTGCATATGCATATGCATGTATATGTGTGTATGCACATATATTCATACATATAACAAAGCACATAGGGGGCACAAATATGGATACTTCTGAGACATAACCGAACACCTTGCAGGATTGGTTGTATGGGCCTGAAGGCTTTGGACCTGTCTTACATTGGGTTCTCTAGAGAAGCACAACCAGTGAAGCATATATATATATAGAGAGAGAGAGACATTTATCTCAAGGAAATGGCTCAACACGGTTGTAGAGGCTGGCAAGTCCCATGGGTCAGGCATCGGGCTGGAGGCTTTTCCTGACTCACATAGCTACAGGGGATGATGAACCCAAGATGGGAAGGTCAGATGGCAGGCCACTGGCTCACAGGCTGTGGCAGCTGACAAATCCAAGATTGGCAGGTAAGACAGCAGGCTGCTGGCTCACAGGCTATGGAGGCCAATGAATCCCAAGATTGGCAGGCAATACAGAAGGCTGCTAGCTCAAGTCCCAAGAACCAGAGGTCAGATGATAATGAGCCAGACGCAGGATCCAGAGCAAGCAAGTGAGCTTTGTCAGAATGTCCACATATACTTTGGATGCAGGCCACACCCTGAGGAAACTCCCCCTACAACTGATGGGCTGATCACATCAGATCACATCACAGAGGATGACTATATCATTACATAACTGCCTAACCACACCATTACATAACTGCTAAACCCCTGAGAATCATGGCCCACCCAAGTTGACACACAACCTTAACCATCACAGGACCACAGTCTTGTGAGACAACTTAGTCAACTAGCATAATATAGTTCATAAAGTTTATGTTCTACATCCTTGTTTGGTGAGTACTGTCTGGGGTCTTAAAAGCTTGTGAGCAGTCACCTAAGACGCAACTATTGGTCTCTACTCATCTAGAACAAAAGAGAAAGAAGGAAACAAAAGACTCAGAGAAGAAACTAGTCTACAGGACTAAGAGTCTACATGAACCACGGCCTCATCTACCCCGAGACCAGAAGAACTAGATGGTGCCCGGCTACCACTACTGACCATTCTGATCAAGGCTACAGTAGATGAATCCTGACAGAATGGGAGAAAAATGTGGACTAGAACCTCAAATTCTTAAAAAATCTGGTTGAGACTGGAGAAGTCCAGACTATTGCCCTAAGATACTCTTTAAACCCTGAACCAAAACTATCCCGAGATCACCTTTTAGTGAAATAACAGAGTGGCGCACAAAATAAAGGATATTACCCGTAAGTATGGCACTCTACGAAAAATCATCTATATGTGACCAAAAGGTCAATATTTACTCTAAAGCAAAAATGAGAAGATACAAAGGCAGGGCAACTAGAGTACTAGAAATGGAGGAACCAGAACACAATCAAAGAGAATGCTGACACCTCATGAAAAATGTAACTAATGTCACTGAACAGTTTGTGTAGAAATTGTCAAATGGGAACCTGATTTACTGTGCAAACTTGCACCAAAAACACAATAAAATATGATTTTAAAAAAAGGATTTGAAGTAGTGGTAATACATACAAAGGAATATTATGCATCCGTATATAGTAATGAAGTCCTGATACATGCTACCACATAGATGAACTTTGAAAACATCATGCGGAGTGAAATAAGTCAGACGCAAAAGGACAAACACTGTAGGATCCCACATACATGAGACATCTAGAGTAGGCAAATGCATAGAGACCAAAGCTTATTAGTAGTTACCAGGGGCTGGGGCAAGGGAAATGGAGAGTTACTGAAGGCTTAAGGCACTGAGTTTCTGTTTGGGATGATGGCTGCACAGCATGGTGAATGTAATTATGTCACTGAATCGCACACTTTAAAAATGGAAACCTACCCCATATACAGAGCCCTGGTGGGGCAGTGGTTAAGAGCTTGGCTGCTAACCAAAAGGTCGGCAGTTTGAATCCACCAGCTGCTCCTTGGAAACCCTATGGGGTAGTTATCTATCCTGTAGGGTCGCTATACACCTCAACCCAGGCCCTTCGCCTGATCTGTATTGTGAATGAGCGAACATGGGGAGGAAATGGTTAAAATGGCAAATTTTTTGTCATATATTCTTTATTACAATAATTTTTTTTTTTTAGAGAAAGGATTTGACGCGACTTACCAAATCAGAATTCAAATCAGCTGAGCTTGTCTGGTTAATCAGAGAAGCAATTGAAAGACCTGAAGCAGGAGTCTCAGGCTCAAGGCCAAGTGATTGTCACAGCTGGGTTACAAACAGCCAACCAGCAGCCCTGAGGCTCTCCACTTGGTCTGTCCAGGCCCGTGGGTGTGTCTCCCACTCCTGGCACATCAGCCCCATGGGCCGGGATGGAGTGGGCTTGTGGGAAGCCAGACCCCTGCCCCCAGGGCCCACTGATTCAGGGCCGATGCTGCCTGGGTCCCAGAACACACCACCTAATAAAGAACAGGGACTTCCAAAGGGTTCTCCACTGGGGACTGAGCATGCGGGTGTCACCAGAAGCCATCACTTAGGGAGGCCTCTCTGGCAGAGGTGGGCAGCATTAATGCTCTTTTCTGTAATCACTCCTCCTTGAGGGAACTAATGGACTTAGAAACCCAGGGGTCACTAACCCAGGTGCCGTCGAGTCGATTCCGACTCATGGCAACCCTCTACGTGACAGAGTAGAACTATGCTCCATAGGGTTTTCAATGGCTGTGAGCTTTCGGAAGTAGATTGCCAGGCCTTTCTTCTGAGGCACCTCTGGGTGAGGTCGAAGTGTCAACCTTTCAGTTAACAGCTGAGTGCTTAACCATTTGTGCCATCCAGGGACTAAGTGGTCACTGCCACCTCCTACCCCTGGGCCCCGGCTCAGACCCAGAACTCAGGGTACCCACCATCTGGCCACATGCTACACAGGGCCACTCACGTGGGCACTGGCCCAGGAAGGGCTGTGGATGGACAGTCCAACAGTCAGGGACAGGAAGTCCAGTGTCCCTTCCCAAGACAGTAGTAGGCTTTTTATTTTTAAACAGCTGTGTTGAGACATAAAGGAGCACTGGTGGCACAGTGGTTAAAGCACTCAGCTGCTAACCAGAAAGGCTGGCAGTTTGAACCTACCAGCCGTTCCATGGGAGAAAGATGTGGCAGTCTGCCTCTGTAAGGTTTACAGTCTTGGAAACACTATGGGGCAGTTCTACCTTGTCCTATAATGTCACTATGAGTTGGAATTAAGTCGATGACAGTGGGTTTGGTTCTGGACTGAGCTACCGGATTGAGCTATAACTCACATTGCATAAAATTCTCCCTGTTAAAGTGAACCAGTCAGTGGTTTTAAGTATATTCACAAGGTTGTGCAACCATCACCACTATATAAATTTACAATGCTTTCATTACCCCAAAAAGAACACCACCCCCAACCGCCAGCACCAGACAACCACTAATCAATCAATTTCTGTCCTGTGGATTTGCCTGTTGTAGACATTTCATATAAATAGGATCATACAGTATTTGTCCTTTTGTGTCTGACTCATCTCACTCAGCGTGTGTACAAGGTTCATGCATGTTGTAGCAGGTATCAGAACCTCATTCCTCTTCATGGCTGAATAATACACCTTTGTAGAGATGTACTACATTTTGTTTATCCATTCTGGTGATGGACACTTTCGTTTCTACCATTTGGCTCTTGTGAATAATGATGCAATGAACATTGGTGTACAAGTATCTGAGATCCTGCTTTCAAGTCTTTTAGATATATACCTAGGAATGGAATTGCTGGGTCATATGGTAGTTCTCATAGCGACCCTACAGGACAGAGTAGAACTGCCCCCATAGGATCTCCAAGGCTGTCAATCTTTATGGAAGCAGACCGCCACATCTTTCTCCCACACAGCAGCTGGTGAGTTCAAACTGTCGACCTCTCGGTTAGCAGTTGAGCGTTTAGCTGAACTACTAAACTGTGTTCCACAGTGGCTGCACCATTTTACATTCCCACCAGCAATACACAAGGGCTCTGACTTCTCCACACCCTCTCCAACACTTGCCATTATCTCTTTTTTATTAAAGCCTTTCTCATAGGTGTGAAGTAGGGGAAGGAGAAGAGAGAGGAGAGGGACATAGAGGAAGGGGGGAGGAGAGAGAGGAGGGAGAGGAAGAGGAGAGAGAGCGGAGAGGAGGGAGAGGAAGGGTAGGAGAGAGAGGAGAGGGGGGAGGAGAGAGAGGAGGGGGGAGGAGAGAGAAGAGGTGGGGAGAGGAAGCAGAGGAGAGGAGAAGAGGAAAGGAAGGGGGAGGGAGGTGGCCGACCAGTGCCAAGCCTGGCTGCAGCAAAAACTGGAAAGATAAGACCAGGAAAGGGGGTTGCCTCGGGACTGCGAAGGGCCCCCACAAAGGACAGAGGTTCACAGCCAGGAGAACGGGTTGGTCTGGAGATATTTGAGTTGTAGGATCTTCCAGAACTTATCAAAGGATCGCTTTTGGAGAAGAGCAAGTTGAGCACACTTTGAGCAAGTTGTGAAAACACAGAAAGAAGGTGGGGTGCCCCAATCCACAGGTTTGGATGTATGACCCCCATGCATGGCCTTAGCCCCACTCCACCCATCTTTTTCCTCCGCGTGAAAGGGACTTTTTAAGAAAGTTTACCATTTCGAAGAGCCACAAAGCAAGTCAAATGCTGGAAAATGATTAACATGTTTGGCTGCTGCCCAAAAGGTTGGAGGTTCAAGTCTACGCAGAGGCTCCTCAGAAGAAAGCCCTGGCAACCTACTTCTGAAAAATCAGCCATTGAAAACCCTATGGAGAATCAGTTGGTCCCAACCCACCTGGAGTAAAGGAGAATGAAGAACACCAAAGTCACAAGGGAAGCATTAGCCCAAGAGACAGAAAGGGCCACATAAACCAGAGACTGCATCAGCCTGAGACCAGAACTAGATGGTGCCTGGCTACCACCAATGACCACTCTGACAGGGAACACAACAGAGAGTCCCTGATGGATCAGGAGAAAGGTGGGGTGCAGAACTCAAATTCTAGTAAAAAGACCAGACTTAATGATCTGACTGAGACTGGAAGAACCTCAGAAAGGATGGCCCCCAGACTCTGTCAACCCAGCACTGAAACCACTCCAGAGGCCAACTGTTCAGTCAAAGATTAGACCGGACTATAGGACATAAAATGATACTCGTAAAGACTGTGCTTCTTAGCTCAAGTAGATACATGAGACTAAACGGGCAGCTCCTGTCCGGAGGTGAGATGAGAAGGCAGAGAGGGTACGGAGCTGGCTGAATGGACACGGGTAGAAAGAAGGAGTGTACTGTCATAGTATAGGGAGAGCAATTAGGGTCACATAACAATATGTATAAATTTTTGTATGAGAGACTAACTTGAATTGTAAACTTTCACTTAAAGTACACCAATAAAATAAAAAAAGAAAACCCTGTAGAGCACAGTTCTACTCTGACACACAAGGGGTCGCCATGAGTTGGAGTCAACTCAGTGGCAACTGGTTTACAAAGAGAATAAAAATGAGGAAATTTTTGGCCAAGGAAAAAAAAAAGGCTGAAATATGTAACTATAAGGGTTTCAAGTATGAGGGGCTATCACATTGGGGTCATCTGCCCCCACCACCGGCTCATCTGTCTTAGAGAGAACTACCCAAGAATGGAATTGGGGACTGCGTGGTAAGAATCAGCGTAAGTTCTGCTCTACTGTCTCTGCCTCTAGCCACCCAGAGCTGGGTCAGATCTCACAAGTTTAAAGGACGTCGTCCTTCAGACTGACAAATAGGCAGATGCCAGCCGCAAGTTTGGGGAGTCCACACAATACCCCAACTTTCTGACCTGCCGGCCACCAATTTGGGGCTGATATTCCACTGCCTCTTCAGGATGCCAGCCACAAGCTTGGGAGTCCACATGACACCCTTAGCTACTGACCTGCTGGCTCTCACTGCCCTTTTGGGTTCAATAACTCACTGAATGACTCTCAGAACTCACGGAGAGTACACCATACTTATGACTACAGATTTATTATAGCCAAAAAGGAGACAAACAAAGAGACGCATAGGGCAAGGTCCAAACACGGAGCTTCCATGTCCCAAAGGATGCACTACCCTACCCAGAGCAGATGTTCTTACCAACGAGGAAGCTCTCTGAGCCTTGCTCAGTGCTCAAGGCTTTTATCAGCCAGTCCTGCGTGAGAGGCTAAACTGTGCCTCCTGGGGCTAGTTGATATCGGCCTCCGGAGTGGGTACTTTCTGATCTGACCAGCCCCCATTCACCAGCACAAATTCTCAGGTGTGACCTGAAGTCCCAGACCAAGGCATCCCAACGATTCTGAGGGTTATTTCTCTGGAGCCAAGGACAAAGGTCGCCTTCCTTAAGGTAAACTAGGTCCTTTACCCTACAGGGACTTTGGCTTCACAGAGAGTGATTCCTAACCGAGGGCTGTCAGACCGTCGGACAACAGGACCAAAGAGCATGGGGTCGTGAAGGCTCCACAGGAAAAAGGTCGGTTCACTGCTTACTGCCTGGAAGCAGATCCAACGCCTTTGTCTCCATGGATTGCAGCAAGGCCGCCATCCCCAAGGCACAGCCGAGAAGGGATCTCTCAAGGGCACCAAAATATCAACGCAGGTTTCCCCTGAGTGGGTTCCCTCCCACTGTTCTAGCTGCCTGAAGTTTGAATTTATTCTATAATGAGCGTGTCTTCCTTGCTTCGATGTCACTACCATAATCAGAGAAACGTTATTTTCACTTTGCGCAAGAAGAGCAGTTTCCCATAGCATGGCCAGATCTCAGCCTCTGTCAGGGTGCACCTTGGTTGAGAAGTCTACGTCCTGAGGGAGTCCTCCTGCGGAATTCCTTCTCCAGGGACCAAGCAAACTCGTTCTTCTGTGGTGACACTACACAACTGAAAGTCACTGTCACAGAAGAATGCAGAGTCTTCTCTGTGGGAAGTGGGAAAGGCCAGGACACAGGGACATGGGGAACCACCTCAGCCTCAGAGAAACTTCCAGAACTCCAGACAGGGGCTGGACGACCCACATACCCAGAGCACCTCCCATGGACTGGCTCCTCCCAGAGGCACCTGGGGGTGGAGACAGGTATCCAGAGAAGGCACACCTGGGGCCGAGGGGCAGCCATACAGGAAGCTCCAGCTCAGACCCACTCCCACTCTGCTAACCAGAACCTTCTTTTCTCCCCAGGAGGCAGCCTGCCCCTGAGCCCTGCTCCTGCCTCCCAGATACTCCCTCAGCCAAGAGAAGACCCCACCGGGTGAATGTGGTTTCTACTTCTCCCTCTAGACCCAGCTGGCAAGAGGAACCCAAGCTCCACCCACTGACCAATCAGTGCCCAGAAGGGCTGCCAGGACAAGGGCACTGGCCCCAGAGGATGGGCGGCTGGCTGTCCCTCTATCACCACCTGCCTCCAGGGGCTCCTGACCTCCCGCAGCCTGAGACTGGAATGTAGGGAGCTGCCTCGGAATTTCCCTGTAGTGGCCAGGATGTCCCCAGCATCAAGGTCACTGATGAAGTGACCACCCTGCGGAGCTGGACCCATGGTGACAGTGTGTCCCGCCATCACTGACACCCATGAGGTGACCACCCTATGGAGCTGGCCCCATGGTGACAGTGTGTCCCCACATCACTGACACCCATGAGGTGACCACTCTATGGAGCAGGACCCATGGTGACAGTGTGTCCCGCCATCACTGACACCCATGTGGTGACCACCCTGCGGAGCTGGACCCATGGAGACAGCGTGTCCCGCCATCACTGACACCCATGAGGTGACCACCCCACAGAGCTGGAGCCATGGTGACAGTGTGTCCCGCCATCACCGACACCCATGAGGTGACCACCCTATGGAGCAGGCCCCATGGTGACAGTGTGTCCCGCCATCAC
>NW_004444047.1:5028408-5050475 GCF_000243295.1 Trichechus manatus latirostris | reverse complement strand
CCATGGTGACAGTGTGTCCCAACAACACCGACACCCATGAGGTGACCACCCTATGGAGCTGGAGCCATGGTGACAATGTGTCCCGACATCACTGACACCCATGAGGTGACTGCCCTGTGTAGCTGGACCTGTAGGGACAGTGTGTCCCAACATCACCAACACCCATGAAGTGACCGCCCTGTGGAGCTGGACCTGTGGGAACAGTGTGTCCCAACATCACCAACACCCACGAGGTGACCACCCTATGGAGCTGGATCCATGGGGACAGTGTGTCCCGACATCACCAACACCCATGAGGTGACCGCCCTGTGGAGCTGGACCTGTGGGGACAGTATGGCTGGCATCATGGTTAGTTTTATGATATGTGAATTTCATCTCAATTTAAAAGGAAAAAAAGTAATGCGCTAGAGGGCGGGCAGCTCTTCTAGGGCTGGGGGATCCCAGCAAGAAGCACCCGCCTCACTGCACAGCCAGCCTGGGCCCCGTGCTCCATGACCCGGGGGGCTGTGCCCTTGACCTTCTTCCCTCAGTAAGGAGTTTGGCACAATCACGTCATCCCAGATGGAGAACCCAACGTTTTAGTAAATTCTACACTAGAAACAAAATGGCAATTAAAAATATGCCCCAAAATATAAGATAGGCAGATTGCTCCAAAAAATTATACTGATGGGACGCTATTTTTCTTTTATCAAAGCTTACCATGTGTATAATTTGGAAAAGAGGTCATTGAAAGCCCATATTTACAAGCAGGTTCAGAAAGAGCTATCCCTTACAGTTAAATGAGAATCAATGAAGGGTCGTTAACAAGACTGGCTGACTGCAGTTGACCGGCTCCTCCATCTTACAGAATGATTGAAGGAAACCTACATGATGCAGCTCGCAATGCACAGCTTTCTTTCCTTCACCTAATCCTTCCCATGAGCCAAAAGAACAGCAGAGGACACAGCAAGTGCTCCCACCTCTCATGTCTCACCATCCCCAATATTTAAGCTGACACCACATTGAGAGGCTTACCTATATAAATTCAATGAGAACCTTGCTTTACACACCTCAGCTGTAAGGAATTTACAGAAATGCAGACAAATATGCCCACATGGAATCAATCCTGGAGTTCAAAGAAAAGAGAAAGAAGCCTTTATCTCTTTCCAGACCCAAACAAAACAAACAGGCTATTCTACTCCTATCTTGGAAGGAAGCAAATTTACAAAGTTTCTCCAAACAGCACCACAGGGCTCTGTCCTCGCCACCAAAGACGTGCTATTGATTACAGCAATTCAATTATTGCCCGTGTGCCAGGGCCCCAAGGAGTCCACTGCAGCCGGCTGTCGGAAGGCACCCGAAATCTCCAGCGCCCACTGCACAAAAGATCACCTCGTCCGCCTTCTTTTTTTGGACATGGAACACCTGCCTTCCCTGCTCATCACAGAATAATTTGACTCTATGAAAAGTTTGCACTATTTTAAACATATTGCTGTTGGGACCATTAATTTGAGACTCCTGGGCAAGGAATTCCCTGGAAAGAGGCAGGCCACATGGGCTCCAGAACAGTTCGATGGTGAGGGAGTTATTTTTGATTGTGCGATCAGCATCCAGGAACCCACTGCCTAGCGCACAGGTAGAATCCTGCCCATAACCCCCAGCCACCTCTTGGCCCTTCCTCCTTGCCCACCTCCCCGCCCAAAGCAAACCTCACCTGAATCCTGAGTCATTCAGCACTTCAATATAGCTATTTTTTTTTTTTCATATGCAGCCCCAAAATGTATTTTTGGTTGTTAACTCTATAAAAAAGGCATTGTGCCATATGTGAGTTTCTTCATTTAACTGCATACGGGTGTTGCGTACTGCTGTGAGTGCTGGTTTTACTATTGAACAAGAGCCCCTTGTGTGCAGCCACAGTTCATCCAGCCACGTTCCCGCTGAGCGGCATCCAGACACTTCCCGATCTTTGCTGTTGTAAACAGAGCTTCACGAACATTCTCAAATGTACCCTGGTTATATGTGCGCAAGAGCTTCTCCCGGGCATATACCCGGGAGCGGGGGAGTGTATGAGTTTCCAACTGCCGCCGTAGCAAATTGCCGCAAACTCAGTGGCTTAACACAGCACAAAATTTTTCTTATTTTACAGCTCTAGACTAAATTCAAGGTGTCAGCAGGCCTGCGTTCCTTCTGAAGGCTCTAGCAGGAATCTGTCTCCTGGTCCTTTCCAGCATCTAGAGGTGCCTGCAGTCCTTGGCTCGCGGCCCCTTCCTCCACCTTCAAAGCCAGCAACACAGCAGCTCTCTGGCCCTGCCTCTGCCATCACATCTCCTTCTCTGACTCTCTTCTGCCTGCCTCTGCCACTTTTTTTACTGTGGTAAAACTGCACATAACAAAACATTTGCCATTTCAACATTTTTTCCATGTACAATTCAGTGACACTAATTATGTTCATGTTGTACAACTGTCATCACTATCCATTTCCAAATTTTCCCATCAACCTTACCAGAAACTTAGTGCACCCTAAGCAATGGCTCCCCCTTTCCTCCTCCCTCCCACCCCTGGCCCAAAAAGCAAACCAAACCCGTGGCCTAAGGGTCAATTCTGATTCTGACTCATAGCAAGCCTGTGGGACAGAGCAGAACTGCCCTACAGGGTTTCCAAGGCTGTAATCTTTATGGAAGCAGAGTGCCCACCTCTTTTTCCCTGCAGAGCTGCTGGTGGGTTCAAACTGCTGATCTTTTGGTTAACAGCCGAGTGTTTAACCATTGCACCACCAGGGCTCCTTCTTCCTCTGATAACCACTAATAAACATTGATCCTATCCCTCTGCCTTTCTAGATATTTCACCTAAGTGGGATCGTACAATATTTGTCCTTTTGTGGCTGACTTACGTCACTCAGCATAATGTTTTCAAGGTTCACCCATGGCGTAGAACGTATCAGAATTTCATTTCTCTTTATGGCTGAGCACTACTCCACTGTATGGCTGGACCACATCTTGTTTATCCATCCATCCGGTGATGGACATCTAGGCTGTTTCTTCCTTTGGGCTACTGCCAAGAGTGCTGCAGTGACCGCTGGCGTACAAGTCTCTGTTTGCGTTCTGCTTTCAATTCCTCTTCCACGTTTAAGAACGCTTGTGACTATACTGGAGTCCCTGGGTGGTGTAAACGGTTAAGCACTCGGCTACTAACCAAAAGGTTAGCAGTTTGAATCCACCCCGAGGTGCCTTGGAAGAAAGGCCTGGTAACCTACTTGTGAAAACTCAGCCTCTGAAAGCCCTGTGGAGCACAGTTCTACTCTGAAACACATGGGGTAGCCATGAGTCGGAGCCGACTCGACTACTGCTTTGATTTTTTTTTTTCTTTTTTTGGTGACTACATTGAACCCTGGTAGCCCAGTGGTTAAAAGCTTGGCTACTAACCAAAAGGTCAGCAGTTTGAATCCACCAGCTGCTCCCTGAAAACCCTATGGGGCAGTTCTACTCTGTCCTATAGGGTTGCTGTAAGTCGGAACCAACTTGACAGCACATAACAACAACAACACGGGGCCCCCCAGGGGAATCCAGGCTACTGTCCCTATCTTAAGGTCAGCTGATTAGCAACCTTAATCCCATCTACAAGCTTATTTCCCCCTTGCCACATAAGGCCACACAGTCACAGAAATTCAGACACGGACGTCTTTAGGGGTCATTATTCTGCCAACCACAGGTGGCATTGCAGGGTCAAGCCAGCTCAGCCCCAGCAACTGTGCCTATGAGGTACCCAGAGCCACACCCTCTCCAATGCCTGGAACCAGAGGCCTTCTTCACGTTGCTGCCTGAAGGGTACAAGTCGGTGTCTCATTGTGGTCCTGAGTCACAGCTTCCAGATTCCAAGGGTTGCTTAGTCTCCCTTCATCAATCCGCTGACCACGTTAGAGGGTCATGCCCACAAACTGCAGTGGCTCCAGCTCTCTGCATATGAGGTCCTAAAACATTGACAGCTTCTAATGAAGGCCAAGTGCTCCCAGCGAGCTCCCAGTCCCAAGACACAGGCCTTTTGGGGGCGGGAGTGGTCTCTGTGGTGGCCTAGGGGTCAGGGTGGCAGCCACATGGTTTCTTTAAGCACATGACAGTCACCCTGCTGTGCACCTGTAATTGTGCACTTAATGCAGGTGTGGCACACCTCAACGAAAAGGTTTAAAGTTAGCAGCTCCCTCACCCGGACATCAACCACAGTGCCAGAAGGTGGGGGCTGTCGGCCCTTCTCCAGGGGTCCAGCCCCCAGCACAGCCCGCAGCACAGAGCAGGGGCTCCACAGACAACTGCTCCATGAAATACACAGAAATCTCTTCCACTCCAAGTGCAAGGCCAGCCCCCGGGACCTCTCTGACCTTCACACTGAAGATCCAACATCATTCAGCCGAGGTGAAGTTTCTATCTTTGATCCAGGATGGACTTGTCAATGACATGGAACGCAGTAGGGCCTCCTGGTGTGACGCCCCTTTTCTTCAAGGACTGTAAAGAATTCTACCCCATATAATGAGTCACCATTCTCTAATCAGTGTGGAATTTTCACGTTCACTCATATCAGATCACGGCGAAGTCACGCCAGCCCCCCTCGGGGACCCCACTGCTGCTACTTTTATAGAGCAAATAACAACTGCAGCTGTCTTAGCTACCTGGTGCTGCTGTAACACAAATACCACAAACAGCCGGCTTTAAAGAACAGTTATTTCCTCATAGTTCTGGGGGCCAAAAGTCCAAACCGGGGTCTCGGCCATGTCAATTCTTTCCTCGTCGGAAGTTCTGGGCGTTTCTTGGTTCTTGGCGATCCTCAGGTGGTGCCCCTGTGCCTGTTGTTGGGTGCCGGAGACCCCATGTGACAGACAGAACTGCCTCGCAGGGTTTCCTAGACTGCAATCTTTATGGGAGCTGACTGCCAGGTCTTTTCTACCGTGGAGCCACTAGGTGGGTTTGAACCACCAATCTTTTGGTTAGCAGCCGAGCAGGGCAGTCAGGAAGTCAGAGTGAGGCCCTGCACCCTTTCCACCTCCCTCTCAAGGCTGTTCGCTCCTCACCACCTGACCCCAGGGTGTCCGGCTCATCAGGGCCATGCCAGGCCGACTCGGAGGACGACCATCCCAGCTGCCGAACCAGTGAGGGGCCTCGGGATCTTCCAAGGCCCTCTGCATTTAGCTAAAAGCTCTGTGGAGTCCAGTCAGCAACAACCCCACAGAGGGCTTGTCTGTCACCACCTCACAGATGAGGAAATTGAGGCCTGAAGAGCAACCCAGAGCAGGACCCCAGGTCACTGAGCCCGAGTCCGGGGCTAGTCTCGACTCATATGCACAAAATCTGTTGTCAGGGGTCCCCAAAACCACCCTCAGGTTCAGTGATTCACAAGAAGGACTCACAGAACTCACAGTTATGGTCTGTTGCAGTGGAATCACACAGACTGGAGTCAGCAAGGGTAAAAGGCACGTGGGGCAGAGCCCAGGAGAGCCCCGGCACCAGCTTCCAGCTGATCTCTCCCAGTGGAATCGAGTGGATAGCACTTACTTCTCCCAGGAACAATGTGCAACAACATGCACTCAAGCCTGGGTACCCAGGGTTTTTCCTGGGGTCGGTCACATACGCATGGAATGCCCGTGAGGCTGACTTTAGTTACTCAGTGTCCAGTTTCCCCAGAGGACAAACTGATATTGCATGTCCCAAGGGCCTTACCAAAATGATACTGTTAGCACAGACTACCTGGCATGTGTACAGACACTCATCAAGCAGGATCCTCCAGGGGCTTAGAGGTTACCTCCCAGGAGCTGGGCAGAGATCAAACCTTTCTTTGGAAAGCGTGGGGTTTGGACAACCCGGGTCCACTGAGCTCGTCCTTCCCTGCACACAGCAGCCGTTGGGTGGTGCAGACTTCTGCTAACAGCAATTGCGGGCTCCTCGGAGCTCACTTCCAGGATTACAAGGAAGTCCTGTGAGGATGAGGTCACCGGAACGCAGATCTACCTCGGGAAGTGTCACTGTTCATTTTACCTTCATTTCAAAGTTGATGCAAAAGTCTGAAATTATTAGTACCATAAAAGAATGAATAGATACCGAATGGAGTGGAGATTTCCTAGGCCTAAGACATCCCCCACATTTAGAGTCCCATCCGTGTGTATCAGCAGCCACCAAGATCCATATGTGACAGACAGCTCTTCCTCTGCAAATGCACAGAGACTTTGTGTATGTGATCTTCAACACTGAGAAGAAAATGATAAAAAAAAAAAAAATTCACTTCTAATTTACACGGTGCTAAGCATCCAATTCAACAATATTTACTGGTTAATATTTATTAACCCGCCATCCATCTGTAGCTTGTCCTACTGTGGTGGCTTGCACACTGCTGTGATGTTGGAAGCTATGGCATCGGTATTTCAAATACCAGCAGGGCCACCCATGGTGAACATGTTTCAGCAGAGCTTCCAGACCAAGACAAATTAGGAAGAAAGGCCTGGAGATCTATTTCCAAAAATCAGCCAATGAAAACCTTATGGATCACAACAGAATACTGTCTGATACAGTGCTGGAAGAGGAGCCCCTAGGGTGGAAGGCAGTACACAATAGCCGCAACAATGGACTTAAACATACCAACGATCATGAAGACAGCGCAGGACCAGTGACATTTGATTCTGTTACACACTAGGCTGCCAGGGATTGGAGCCAACTCGACAGCAACTAACAACAACACGTCTCATAACCACCCACCAGGTGTGGGGCCAGCTACGGCCCCTCTTCAAGAAGCTCCTGGTCTCATGTGGAAGACAGAGGGCGCCGTTAGAGGTTATCACGGCAGGGGGGATGAGGAAAGGTTAACACTGGCACGCTGACACCACCACCAGGGGACGCCCCTACACCCCGGCACCGAAGGAGTCCTTGCACCATCTGCCAGCAGTGCCGTGGGCGGACAGCCCGTGACCAGCCCTCCTGGGAACTGCCCTCTGCTGAGGAAGGCTGCTCGCCCAGTGAGCCCTCCATGGGCAGCCGCATCCATGACTGGTCCATGAAGAGTGGAAAGGCCCAGCCGCCTCGCCCCAGCAGAAGGCTACTCTACCGGCCAGCCCAGCTGCTGAGGCCTGGGGGCCAGCCGAGCCCTTTGTTGTGACTGCATCACAGTCTAACTTCTCCCTCTGCTCAATCTTGCCTCTTTCCCTTCTCTTCCCTCCCAAAAAGCCTCCTCCACAAACTCCCTGCAGTCAAATCTCCATCTCGGGGCCTGCTTCTTGGAAACCCAGCCAGCAGCAGGAAGGCATGAGCTCCGCCCCACAGGGTCCTTCGCTGTGGGAAAACATGCAACATTTGGCTTCAGAGCCCTTCAGCGTGGCCACCTCCCAGCTAAGGTTAACACAGAGTCAATCCCCTACTTTCAGTAAGGAACTGCCTGGCCTATCTTTTTCTGGTCCATTTCATTCAACCCTTCTGCAGAAGCTGTTTAAATGGACATCATCTCTTGTCAACAGCACACAGCTGGACTCTTAAAATCCAATCCCAGGTCCCTGAACAGGTAGGCTTACTCCATTTGCATTTATTGCGAGTACAGATACATTTGCGATTATGTCTACAGCTTTAATTTTTGTGTTTGATTTACTGTGCTTTTGCTTTGTTGCTCTTTCCTTCCTTCCCCCTTTCCTTCTTTTAATTAGATTGATTACATTTTCTTCCTTTTCTTTTCCTCCGTCTCCCGGTCTGGAAGTTATTCGTTCTATGTCTATTATTCTAGTGTTTACCCTGTGTGGAGAGTCCCTGGGTGGTGCAAACAGATAAACAATTGGCTACTAACTGAAAGGTTGGCGGTTCAAACCCACCCAGAGGTGCCTTTGAAGAAAGGCCTGGTGATCTACTTCCGAAAAATCGCAGCCTTTGGAAACTCTACGCAGTGTAGTTCTCCTCTGAACCACATAAGGTCGCCGTGAGTCAGAATCAACTCTATAGCAACCGGTGGGACTCTTGTTGTTGATCCACATACTTAACTCACGGTCTGAAGTCAGCCAGCATCTTAAGTCTCACCCCAATCATCAAAGACCTTAAAACTAGCTCTGACCCACCTCCCTTCCAGTTTTTATTCCCCTGTATCTCCATTCACCTGTTTTTGAGGCCACTCTTGACAAAATCACAGTTCTCAGCGGCCTGTGCAGTGAAAGCTTGCTTCCATTTACCCACACACTCACCAACGTCAGAGTCCCCCACTGCTTCTTACCGCCCACTCCTTCCTTCTGACTTTGATTTCCTTTTGGAGTAAGTTTCCCAGAACTTCTTCAGCAAGGGTTTGGGGGTGGTTACTGTTTTGTCTTTGTCTAAAACTGCCTTCCATCTCACTTTCCCTTGTGAACGATAGCTCAGTTTAGCCCAGAGAGATGCGCTGAGGGTTAGCTCTCAGCTCCCCCTGGCCCTTGAGATCTCACTCCAGGGTCTTCCAGGGACAGTGCAGGTCTGTGGCTGGTCCAGCTGTGGTCGCTGGGAGATAATCACTTTCCCCTCTGGCCCCTAGGATGTTGATGTTCTGCAGTTTCACTGTGATGTGTCCGGCTGTGTATTTAGGATCACATATCCTGTTTGGGCAAATCTGCTGCAAAAGGCCTCTTTAAAGTTCTCAAAAGCGAAGATGTCACTTTGATGACTAAGGTGCATCTGACCCAAGCCATGGTCTTTTCAGTCAGCTGCAAATGCTGGATAATGAAAACAGAAGACAGAAGAGTTGATGCATTTGAACTGTGGTATCAGTGAAGAATACTGAATACACTACGGACTGTAAAAGGATGAACAAATCGGTCTTAGAAGAAATACAACCAGGATGCTCCTTTGAAGGTAGGATGGCAATACTGACTTAATTTGGACACATCATCAGGAAAGATCAATTGCTAGAAAAGGACATTCATGTTTGGTAAAGTAGAGGGTCAGCAAAAATGAGGGACACCCTCCGTGAGATGGATTGACACAATAGCCATAACAATGGACTCAAACCTACCAACGACCATGAAGATGGGCAACAGCTCGTTCTGTTATACATAAGGTGGCCACGCGCGGGAGCTGACTCAATGGCAACTAATAACAACAATCCTGTTTGGGACTTATGCTTGCTGAATTTGAATATTCATCAATTCAGTAAAACTCTCAGCATGAGCTCTGAAACCGCCTTTCTCTCTGGCCTCTCCTTCCAGAAGTTCCATTAGATGCATCTTGAACCTTCTCATCCCATCCTCCATGTCTCAGAACCTCTCACAATTTCTCTTTATTTCCCTGTGTTGTCTGCTGGGTGATTTCCTCAGAAGCATCTTCCAGATCACTGATTCCTCTTTCAACCATTCAACCCAGTTCCAATGACAGCTGTGGCATTTCTCCCTTACATGCCCTTTTCAATGTGACTTTGCTGCTCCCGCCACCAAGAAGAGGAGCTGACTGCCCCTTCCTTTGTATACTGTGAACACGGTGACTGTGAATACAGTGGAAATGATTTCCAAGCTGAGCCTCAGACATCCGTTCCTGCCCTCTTGCTGCCCTGAGACCATCGTATTAAAAACCTCGACTCACCCTCCTGTAGAATGAGAGACCAAGGGAGAGAGGAGCCCAAAGACAGCGACACCAGCCATCAGATGTGTTAGTGAGGCAACCCTGGAGCACCCCACCCAGCTATGCCATTAGCCAACTGCGGCCACAGAAGTGAGCCCAGAAGAGACCAGCAGAAGTACCGCCCAGCTGAGCCCAGCCCAGCAGGCTGACCCACAGAAAAGTGGGCAATTAAGACAGCAATGGTTTGAAGCACAAAGTACAAGGCGGTTTCTGGCAGTCATAGGTAAGTGGTAGCCACCACCATGCTCAGCTCTGGCTTTTGGGTCCGTCTTTGTTTCTGGTGCTTGGGGATACCCCCTTCTCTCTTGCCTTCTCAGGAATTAAAAAATCATTTGCATACATTGTATCCAACATTTCTGGGTACCTAAAGTTGGAAGAGAGCCCTGGTGGTGCAGTGGTTAAGAGCTGCAGCTGCTAATCAAAAGGTTGGCAGCTCAACTCCACCAGCCGCTCCTTGGAAACCCTATGGGGCAGTTCTGCTCTGTCCTGTAGGGTCTCTATGAGTCGGAATCGACTCTACAGTAACGGGTAAAGTGGCGAGGTCCACCTTCCCTTAGTCCACCATGAGGCTGGAGTAGCAGCCCCCGGTCCATCATCCTTTCCTTCCAGCTCCACATGGACATTCCACAGGCCCGTCGAATGTGACAGTTCAGAACTGGACTCCCCGTTCTCCCTGTCCTCACCACTCCTCACCCTGTGCTCCCCACCAAGCAAACAAAACCTCACATCCCCCTCCCCAACCTGGGCCCCACCAAGCCTGCCCAGGCCCCCTCCCACTCCAGGCCCCATCCACCCATTTCTCTCCACCCCAGAATCACCAACCACCCTCCTCCGCCTCAGTTACTACCACAGCTTTCTCACCAGTCCCAGCTTCCACTCTGCTCCCCACAACAGGCCGGGACGGATCCCGCACAGCAGATCTGGTCCCATCATGCTCCCCACTGTCCTCAGACAATGCCACAGGCAGGCCCACCACCCCTGCCATATGATCCTTCTATCTGCAGCCACCCCCATCTGCTCCCCAAGCTCCAGGCACATGGCCTCCCTCGGCCCTCGGATCCCCTACTTATGCATGCATCCATCTTTGCAGGATGTCCCCTCCCCTCGCTCTGCTGACCACCACCTGTCTCTCGAATCCCAGTTTCAACGTCACTCCTCTCCAAGTTCTGAGCTATGGCCCAGGCTCACGTCCACCTGCTCCAACAGCCCCCCAAGCTTCCCACAGTCCCCCGCAACCGTCATGACCTGCTTCCCTGTGAGGCCAAGTGAAGCCTCGAATCTGACCAGGTACGCGGGGTGAAGTTTGGTATTAGAAACTTGAGGGAATTAACCCTTCATGATCAGATCCCAGACACACAGAACTCCTTCCCCACTCTCTTCTGGAAGCCAGAAGATGGGGCCCAGCAGCGGCAGGAGGCTAGGATGGAAGGACAGACGTGAGGGCTGTCGGGAGAGTCCTGGAGAAGGGTGCTTCTGGGACCCACTCCTAGAGGTGAGGGGGTTACCTGCACGGGGAGGCTTGGGGCAGTCGGTGAGGGGTTAACAGCAGTTGTTTCCAAAAGGCCCTGAAATTAGCTGCCAGGCCCCAGAGCTCCACATGTACAAGAAACGCTGTCCTGAGTATCTTTCTCAGTTGTCAAACATCTTTTCACTTGACTATCTCATACCCTCGTGGCGCAGTGGTTAAGAGCTCGGCTGCTAACCAAAAGGTTGGCAGGTCGAATCCACCAGCCACTTCCTGGAAACCCTATGGGGCCGTTCTACTCTGTTCTATAGGGTCACTGTGAGCCGAAATCAACTCGACAGCAACGGGCTTGGTTTTGGTTATCTCATACCAAAACCAAACCCATTGCCATTGAGTCAATGCCAACTCACAGAAACCCCATGTGTTACAGAGTAGAAGTGTGCTCCATAAGGTTTTCTTAGCTATTATCTTTATGGAAGCAGATCACCAGGGCTTTCTTCTGAGGCACCTCTGGGTAGACACGAACCTCCAACCTTTTGGTTGGCAGCCAAGTGCATTAACCATTTGCAGAACCCAGGGACTCCACAGGGTACATCAGGATAGACTAAATGTTAGCAAACAAACTGGGTGGGTGCGTTTCAACCGCCAACCTTTACGTTAGGAGTTGAGCACAAAACGCGTTACCCAGGGACCTTGATGACCTTATAACCTCTCCAAATGCCACAATTCTTAAATGTGTATAAAACCTAAGTGACTGATTCTGCTTTTGGACTTTTTTGATAATTGCAACATCCCTAAAAATAATTGGAAACATTCTCAAAAACTGAAACTCCAAAGAAAAGAAAGATTGCCCTAAAATCACCAACCCTAAATGGGGGCATGGCAGCGCGGCTGGTGGGTGGCAGGGGACAAGGTCAGAGAAGAACGGTGAACAACCCTACCCACCCACAGCAGAGACTTGAGCACTCTAGAGAACTGCCCCTCCAGCCACAAAAGGAGCCCCACTCAAGGACACCCAACCCCCCTGCCTCCACCCTGCGTGAAAACAATGAGAAATAGAAGAGCTTCAAAATACTTGCTGTATTCATCTACTCAAGTCCTCTACATAAATTACCATAATATAAAATGTTCTATTCTACTTCTGCTTAATCTATTCAGATCAGTTTAAAAAAATTCACTTTTGTCTTTCTCCTTCAAATACTTGAATGGCCCATCAATATGGAAGTTTCTTTGCAATCCTCTGTGCAAAGTACAGAAGTAATTGCTTCACCAAACGGGACTCAAATGGAAGAAGTGATGACAGCTACGGTCCTTCCTGTAGAACAGAGACGGCAACTGACATTCCCAGCTCAGCAGACAGACCCAAGTTCAAATCCTAGCTCTGCCTCTTCCTGTGGCCTCTAGCAAGTTTCCTGCTGTCTCTGAGACTTCATTTGTAAAACAAGGTACGTTACCAGCTGCCCTCGGTGGACTCCAACACATGGCAACCTCATGTGCGTCAGAGTAGAACTGTGCTCCACTGGGTTTTCAGTGGCTGATTTTTCAGAAGTAGATTGCCAGACCTTTCTTTGAAAGTGCCTCTGGGTGGACTCCAACCTCCAACCTTTTGGTTAGCAGCCGAGCATGTTAACCGTTCACACCACCCAGTAATTCACAAGGATACATTTGTTGTTCTTAATTGCCAATAAGTCGATTCCACCTCATGGTGACCCCATGTGTGTCAGAGTAGAACTGTGCTCTATAGGGTTTTCAGAGTAGAACTGTGACCTTTCAGAAGCACATCACCAGGCCTCTCTTCCGAGGTGCCTCTGGGTGGACTTGAACTTTCAACCTTCTGGTTAGCAGCCAACTGCATTAACCATTTGCACCACCCAGGGACTCCACAGGGTACATCAGGTTAGCCTCAATGTTAGCAAACAACCCAAACCTCAGTGTCATAACTGTAAAAATAACTTCAAATATAAGAATCAGCGCAAAGCCAATTCCTAGGAGGCAGAGGTCAAGTAAATCCCAGATTTCCACATTCTCCAAGCTGCCTTACCACTCCATCTCTGACACTCTCCCTCCCCTCAGCACTCTTCCCTCCCCCCTTTGAGTTTGGCAGTTTGCTGCCACATCTCACAGAACTCAAAAACTGTAGTTACACTTCCGAGGTTTATTAAAGAACAGGGTACACATACAACTAGGGATCAGGATCAACAGGCTACAATTTAGGATCAGGATTAGGAAGCCAGCAGGCTTACTGCAGGACAGCTCTCTAGGCTCCTCTCGGCCGCTGAGGACAGGCCCCTCTCGGCCCCCTGAGGACAGGCCTCCCCTCGGCCCCCTCAGGACAGGTTCCACTCAGCCCCCACAGGACAGGCCTCTTCTCGGCCCCCTCAGGACAGGCCCCTCTCGGCCCCCTCAGGACAGGCCCCTCTCTTCCCCACAGGATAGGTTGCTCTCGGCCACCTCAGGACAGGCTCCTCTCGGCCCTCTCAGGACAGGCCCCTCTCGGCCCCCTCAGGACAGGCCCCTCTCGTCCCCTCTGGACAGGCCGCTCTTGGCCACCTCAGGACAGGATCCTCTTGGCCCCTTCAGGAGAGGCCCCTCTTGGCCCCCTCAGGACAGGCTCCTCTCAGGACAGGCCTCCTCTCGGCTCCCTCAGGACAGGCTCCTCTCAGAACAGGCTCCTCTCAGAACTGGCCCCTCTCGGCTCCCTCAGGACAGGCCCCTCTCGGCCCCCTCAGTTCAGGCCCCTCTCGGCCCCCTCAGGACAGGCCCCTCTCAGCCGCCTCAGGACAGGCCCTTCTTGGCCCCCTCAGGACGGGCCCCTCTCGGGCCCCTCAGTACAGGCCCCTCTCGGCCCCCTCAGGACAGGCCCACCTCGGCCTCCTGAGGACAGGCTCACCTTGGCCCCCTCAGGACAGGCTCCTTTCAGGACAGGCCCCTCTCAGCCCCCTCAGGACAGGATCCTCTCGGCCCCCTGAAGACAGGTCCCCTTCAGCCCCCTGAGGACAGCCTCCTCCCAGCCCTGCCGTCTGTCACCACTGACTCTGCTGTTGGACCCCTTCCGGACCTCTAGCAGTCTTCAGTGTTATAGCCCTTGACCATGTTATGGCTCTTTTAGAAGATTCCTTGCCTCCCCTCTCTCTCTGCTTTTTTCTTCCTTCTGCTTCTTCCTGCTGCTTCTCTGCCTGCTTCCTTCTTTCTTCTAAACCTTTGTGGGGCTGGTTGAGTATCTATATTTATATGTGTGTATATATATATGTACATACACACACACACACAACTCCTTGACAATTTCAAGGTATAATCCCTCCTAGCAGGGGGCCACAAACTGACCAATCCCCTCTCAGTAGGCCACAGACATTCATTTGCCTAGTAGGCTATATTCACCTCATCTGCATAGTACATAGTCACTTTATTTGCATGGGTGTATTGACCAACCTCTGCAAGGTGCATAAAACAGACCAATCACAGGGCAGGCTGTAGCCCAGAGCCAGACAAAAAGTCAAGTTGTTTACAGTTTGCCTAGGAAATGTCAATCAACCTGGACAAAAGTAACAAGCTCTCTGGGGTAGAAAACTAGGGCATAGGTAACACCTCAGGGCTTAGATGGAAAAATCTCTCAAGCTGTTTTTCCAAAGAACCAAGGCAAAAGGCCACATAAAGGAACTAATTACATCAGTTTATTCCACCCTCATATCACAGCACACTGGGGGTCAGCAGCCCAGGGAAAGGATGCATTCTAAGCTGTCGCTTAGGGTCCCAGCCCCTTCTCCTTCGCGTCTCCACCACCCCCTTGGCCTTGAAGCCCCCACCAGATCCCAGGCATCTGGCAACTAAGGGAGGATGGAGGCCACGGGGGATCACTCAAGAGGTTTAGGAGCCAACCTTGACGTGGTGGACCCCAGTGCTGCCCACCGTGGCCATAACTCAGCCCGTCCCTCTCAACAGCAGTGGAGGTGGGTGCCCAGGTCAGGAGTGAGCAGTCGGCAGCATCTCACCTCAGGAAGGCTCAGGGAGTACCATCATTATAATTCATCATTATTACTTATAACTGGGCCCTTCAGGATGCCAGGGGTGTCCTGAGTCAGGGTCTGTTCCCACAACCGACACCTAAAAAGAAAACCAAACCAGTTGCCATCGAATGAATTGACTCATGGTGACCCCATGTGCTTCACAGCAGAGCTGTGATCCAAAGTGTTTTCAATGGCTGTGAACTTCAGAAGCAGATCGCTAGGCCTTTCTCCCAAGACACCTCTGAATGGATTCAAACTGCCAACCTCTCAGTTAATACCTGTTATGGATTGAATTATGTCCCCCAAAAATATGTGTTGTAAATCTTAACCTCTATGCCTGTGGTTATAATCCCATTTGGGAATGGATTATCTTTGTTATGTTAATAAAGCAGGATTAGTGTGGGGTGTATCCTCAATCTCTTCTGAGATATAAAAGAGATTAAACAAGCAAGCAGAACAGAGACGGGGGAAGACAGATGCCAAGCCACATGGAGATCTCTAAGGAACCAGGAAACAGAAACTGGAGAGACATGGACCTTCTCCCAGAGTCCAGGGAGAGAGAAAGACCTTTCCTAGAGCCGATGCTCTGAATTCGGACTTCTAGCCCCCTAAACTGTGAGAAAATAAATTTCTCTGTGTTAAAATCATCCACTTGTGGAATTTCTGTTATAGCGGCCCTAGGTAACTAAGACAGTAGCCAAGCGCTTAACCACACAGGGGTTCCTAACAGCCCATCAAAAAAGGGGGTGTGCTGGATGTGTCTGTTGAGACCCTTCCACCCTCAAGTCGACCTGGGGAACAGGATAATAGAAGCCATGGTGCCTTCTGGGGCTCCATGAAATACTGATATCAAACCCCAAATGATGAGATATATGATTCTGGGATACATCCTGCAACCTCTTACACCACCTTCGAGTTCTGCTGATATTGCCAGCTGTCACTTGTTGAGCCATTACTATGAGCTAAGGAAGGCCTTCTGCAGAGATGGTCTCCTGAAATGCTCACAACAATTCCAGGAGGTAGTTCCCATCACCACCACCTGGCAGATGAGGAAACTGAGACACAGAGCTGGGAGGGGGCGGTGTGAGGAGTCCCACCCAGGCCTTGGCACAGAAGCCCCTGCTTCCCTAGCCTGGTGTACCAGGCTGAAGAGTGCCCCACTAAAACTCCTTTCTACCCAGAACCATAATACCCAGGTCTATGAATGTGCCCTTGTTTAGAAATAGGGTCTTTGCAGATGTGATCAGGTTAAAATGAGGTCATAGTGGATTAGGATGGGTCCTAAATCCCACAACTGGTGTCCTCATCAGAAGAGAGAAATCTGGACATGGACGCCAGTGGAGATAGCTGTGTGAAGTTGGAGGCAGAGGCTGCAGTGATGTATTCATGGCCAAGAACACGAAGAATTTCCAGGAGCCACCAGAAGCCAGAAGAAGCAAGAGAGAATCCTTGCTTCGGAGGGAGCACAGTGATTTGTTACAGCTCCAGAAAGCTACACACACTTGGGCTCCGACACTATGTAGACATGTAAGTCATAGCAGGCAGGTTTGGGACAACAAAAAAACTGGGAAAAATACTTAAAACCCACCATATTCTAGGCACTAATTTGTCTCTGGCCTGGAATCAGATGGCTGCTATTCACCCTCGCACAGGCCCACGGCACACTGGTTAAGAACGGTGGATACACAACGCCGCCAGCTCAAACCAGACAAAACCAGGGCTCCGGTGTTGACCACGCAGATGGCCATAAAGGCACTCACGTGGTCTTCAGTGTGCATTTTCACACCCTGGGAGCAAACATATCTGGTGTCCTGGGATTCATGGCCGCTCAAGCCACGCGCTAAAGCATCTTCAATTACTCTCCTCTCCTTGTAAGGACGGGTAACATTACCTAAAAGGCTCCCCACTTAAGAGTATGGGGCAGGACGTGGGGCCCGCGGTGGCTGACCCTCTCACCAAGGCTGTGGGTGCCCTCCCCATAGGCGACCCGCCCGCCGGACACTGTTGAGACCAACATCGATTAAGCGAAGCTTATGACTCCCTGCCCAGGACTGGCCTATTTAACAGAAACCATAGCAAACATTTCCAGTAAAGAAACGGCTCTGATTGTAAACCGTGTGCCCTAAGTGGTGACATCAGAGGCAACACAGACAGCGAGGGATGCCCTCCCTGCTTACAGTGCTTACGGCTCAGCCTCTCCTCTGGCGACCTGCAAACATCACCCGCACCCACTCCCCCAACCACAAGTGAAAACCAAGCCAAGCCTGGGGAGCGAGGAGTGAGTGCCTCCCTAACAGGTAGGGGTAAAGTCTACAAAACCACCCTAAGAGATGTCTCCCAGCCCACAGCCCAAACGGATGGATGTATGTAAAGGAAGGTTCTCCGTGAGAATCCAGGGAGGAGGAGCCGCAGGGCCCCTGCACCCAACGAGCTCTGCCAGGAACCAGGAACCCGTGGCTTCGGGGAATCCCTGTACTGCAGAGATGGACGGGCCAGCCAGGCCTGACGCTGCCCTGCTCTGACTCAGCGCCCCGAGCATCCCTCCAGGACGCCCAGAGTCTTGCCGAGCCAAGCACCCGGGGGACGGGGAGCTGACCCTGGCCAAGCATCACCGGCTTCCGGGAGCTTGTCAAGGACAGTATTAGCCGCATCTTGGCAGCTAGAGCTGTGCTG
Source organism: Trichechus manatus latirostris (assembly GCF_000243295.1). Taxonomy (NCBI): domain Eukaryota; kingdom Metazoa; phylum Chordata; class Mammalia; order Sirenia; family Trichechidae; genus Trichechus; species Trichechus manatus. The sequence continues at coordinate 5,032,761 of NW_004444047.1, read as the reverse complement.
CTGAAAACTAATAAATTAGAAAAGCAAACCTCTAGAGGCAGTGAAAAGCTCAGAGGGTGCCAGGAGGAGGGGGACTTTCAGGGCAGTGACATTATCCTGCAAGATACTGTCATGGAGGACACAGGATGTTATGTATTTGTCAAAGCCCAGGGGACTGTACAACATGACTGCGAACTTTAGTTACAATCCTGTGTCTGTGCTGGTTCGTCACCGTAACAAGTGTACCACAGGGACCCGAGACGTTCACATTATTCTGTTAAGGGTGATAGAAAAATTTGGGAATGGTTAACGGTGATGGTTGAAGAACATGGTGAACATGATTAACGTCACTGAATTGTACATGTGAAGAGTGTAGAAATGGCAAATGTTCTGTTATTTATATACTTTCCACAATAAGAAATAAATAAGAAAAAAAAAAGAATATGGGAATCAGTGAGCCAGGCGAGAGGGATTATATGGGACACTTCTGTATTTTCTGCCCAATATTTCTGTAAACCTAAAAAATAATGTCTATTGTTTTTAAAAACGTAATGAATTGGCATCTGGCTAGAATTCTGCACTGAAATTGCAAGCACCTCCAACAGTGGCTGGCCCTGGCCCAGGGTTCCAACACAGGACCATGGAAGGACACAGCTCATTTAACAAGTGTGTGGAGGGGCCATCTCTAGGTGGGGACATCAAGGCACATGCTGGTGGTCACCTCACACAGGTCAGGCTTCAGTCCAGATCCCCCAGAGTGCAAGACCAGGTTGTAGGAAGCCCACATGTCAACCACCTCCACTGGAGAGTACTCCAAGCCTCATGGGCTACTGACGCTGTGGCTGTATTTCTAGAGGTCTCTGTCATCTATGCCATCACTCCTCACCCTCGGCCATCTGGGAGCCCCGAAAGAAGGACCGGAGGAGCACACATCCGTGCACGTTGGGGCCATGCATGTACAGACCCAGGCCTTCCCCTTCCATTCTGGGACCTGCTGGTTTAATACATAAGCAGCCCCCACCTGACACTGCCCTTCCAGGCTGCTGTCCCCTTGGCCGGGTGGGCCAGGATACAGAGGGCTGGCCGCCAGCGGGAGGCTCCACACTAGGGGCCAGTGGCAGGATAGGCTAGGACCATGAAAACCAGGGGGACCTTAATGTACCCTAATGTAGCTCTCAACTCCCCACAGGCTGCAGCTGGGTTGACTCAACAGTAATGGGCAGAAAGTTCCATGCATAGGGCTTCTGGGTTTCCATAAAACACCCCATCTCAGTTTGCACCCAGTAACAGCACGTAATATTCCCCAAAGCTTGGGGGCTCTTCTTTAAAAACACACATACCCAGTAAGTCGCTCGGGCCTCTCTCTGCCGAGGTAACTTCACCTCTACTTTGAACCCAGAACGTTTATGGAAAGTGACCAGAGAACAAGCCCTCGGTGAAGCATGGTATTGAGAAGAATGTTCCCCTGCAGAGAGAGGGAACCAGGAAGGTGAATGACCCCCACCCAGAAGCGCTGGGGTGCAGAGAGCGCTCTTCCTGCAGCACATGGCTGAACACATAACCCACCCCCACCAGAACTATCCCTTCACGGACAGCATCATGGAGCACAGATCATTTCCCGTCCAGGGTGGAAAGTGCTCTTTTGATAATGGGCAAGAAATCACAGCCAGCATGAGGTCCCCTTGCCCTATCCCTGACTTTTAGCCTCCTCCTGCGCCACTCATCACCGGGGATAACATCCCTAGCAGCTCCGACAAGAAACCTGCAGCCAAAGGGCAAACACAAGCATTGATACTTTTGTTTCAAATGGCAACACCAATTCTACCAAAATACTTCACCTCGGTAAAGCATCAATTCTTTCTTGGAAAAGGTCCCTGGGTGGCGCAAACAGTTTGCACTCGACTGCTAACCTAAAGGCTGGTGATTCGAACCCACCCAGCAGCACTGTGAAAGAAAGTCCTGGCGATCTGCTTCTGTAAAGATTACAGCCTTACAGCCAAGAAAACCCTGTAGAGCAGTTCTACTCTGTAACACATCGGTTCGCCATGAATCAGAATCTATTCCAAGGTAACTGACAACAACAACAACTTTCTTGGAAAGGCTTTATAGTGAAGAAAAGCAGAAAAGTATTTCCCCAGCCTCAGTGTACAGGCTGGGCAGACGAGGGTCCTATATATTGCCTTTTCCATGGACTGGTCCGAGTCAGGATAACACATGAAAAAAAATCATACTCGTATCTGAAAGACTGATTTAAAGAAAATAAATGGAAATATAATAATTTGCAAATGTCATTTTAATGTTAAACTGTTGCATTATACATCAGGTTTTTTTTTTTTTTTACTCAACTTAGGTAGTTATTAATGATTCAGATATCAAAAAATTTGAGTGTCATGTAAGAATATTTTTAAGCATTTCCAATCCCTTTTTAGGACTACAGGAACAATGAATAATATCTTTTGTTCTAGAATATTTTCGACCGCATTGTAATGAACAAGAAGCTCAGTGTTCAGCTTTCAACCAAAGCAGGGATGGAATCAAGAATGTCTCTTGAAATGTACAGCTATCTAAAACCAAAAGAAAAAAGAAAAAATCCTAACTGCTGGCAACAATCTACCCCAGACCCCCGCCCCCCAGCTGACATTTAATACTCAGACTCTCCCAGGCCCAGAACCTTCCTGGAACTAATTGGGTGCTTACTTGTGCCGAAATGTGTTCAACTGGACAGGAAGGGGAACCCTGAGAGCCAGTTCATAAACTGAAGCAAAAATCCCAGCTTTGGCTTGAAAAAAAATGAAAGTCTTCCCACGTGACCAAACAGACCCCCAAGCCTTCAAACAATCTAGATCCCTGACTCTAAGGACTGAGCTCAAACGAGAAATGTCCAAATGCAGACAGACCCCAGAAACGGAGATCCGAGACGGGGCTAGGTGTCAAGTCCAGGGTCATGACAAACATCAGACAGTATGAAGAGAGGTGACAGCGAAGAGGAGAGGTCTAGGTGAGTCCCTGGGTGGCCTGAACGGTTAAGCACTCAACTACTAGTTGAAAGGTTGGTGGTCTGAATGCAACCCCAGAGGCGCCTCAGGAAGACAGGCCTGGCACTCTGCTTCCGGAAGGTCACAGCCTTGAACGCCCTAGAGAGCAGTTTTAGGACCACAAGCAAAATATCCTTCCCTGCCTTCTTCTGGAACACACAGCTTTGGGCTGAATTGCCGGGCGTATTGGTTGATTCCCCAGCTGTCCACTTTGCTGGGGTCAGCCTGGGGATCTGGCTTGGCAGTGAGACTGCCTGCCTGTGAAGGGGGCAAAGTAGCCACACACTTCTTCATTTTGAGGAACCACCACAAGGGTATCATGTCCCCCTTTTAAAGCTTTTTGCCTAAACTGAAATTATGCAGCTAACGATGAAACAAGGAGACGGTTCACAGTTGCCTTTCTTTCCCCTCCAATACTATAAAGAGGATGAGTCCACACACACAGCCCTCCAGATGACCTCTTCCACAGCCACCTTGGTGCCCTGTGCCCCGTGACAGAAGCATTTCCCCAGAGATGTGGGAATATTACTTGATACCTTTCTGCTGCCTGCCCACTGCCATTTGTCACTGAAAACAATGCTGCTGCTGCCCCCAAAATGACCTTTTGACAAGTGGACTTGGTCTTTGTTAAACCGGTGACAAAAGGTCACACAAACGAAAGCCACTCCAGTGCAGAGCCCCAATCCAGAGGCGGCCACCCTCCCCGCAGACCCGCAGAGGAACACGCAGGGCCTTGGGAGGGACTGCCGCAGGGGAGGGCGGTGCAGAAGGTGGGGGTCAAGGGCAGGGAGGCACCAAGCCACACCCAGCGCCAGGGGCTCCCGGGGACACACGGACCCCCGAGGAGTTTGAGGTGCCAATTAAGTAGCTACTACATCACCTGGGAGGCGGAGAGCACCGGCTGGACCGTGGCTCGGAGGAACCCTGGATCTCCTCAACCCAACACCCTGAGAACTCCCAGGTCCCCAGGGGCATGCAGCCCGAGCCCTTCGAGTCTCTGAACTCGCCCCAGGAAGCTTTGGGGCTGGTCAGGAATAGGCGCACTGGGAGGGAACGGGATTTAAGGAAACCCCTTCCCTGGGACATCTCCCATAGGGTGCGGGTAGGATGCCGTAACAAGAAAAGTGATCAAACCCGTGGAGTCGGTTCTGTGGATTGCCGACGCAGCAGCCTCGGAAGTTGGAGCCGCAGGAGGCGCCGGGACGCGAGGCTGGCCGCGCTGCCGCCCCGGGTGTCACAAGGACCCCACCCGAGCCGCGACTCTCCCCCCACCCCAAGACCCCAATCCCGGGGCCCTCTCGCAGCGGCGGCCCCCAACGTGCCGCCCCCGGACCCTGCG
>NW_004444047.1:5014836-5027156 GCF_000243295.1 Trichechus manatus latirostris | reverse complement strand
CGGACTGACAGGAGAACGGCCCCGGGACGCGGCTCCTCGCCGCCCTCCGCCGCCGGAGCCTTTGGCGGTCACGGCCGCCCGCGTCGCACATGCGCGAGGGCGCCGCGAGCCCACGGCCCGCCGCGAGCCACGGACGGGGCCGAGCCGGGAGGAGTCGCCCAATCACCGCTGCACTCCGCCCGGAGGCCGAAAAACTACAGGTCCCGAAGGGCATTGCGGGAAGGCGGTGCCCTAGGCGCGGCATATGCAGCCGCGCCGCAGGCGCTGTGCATTCTGGGGGTTGTAGTCTTCCTGCCCATGGCGCCGGCGCGTGCTGCCGGTTGCTAGGTGACGACGCCCAAACGGCAACCCCTCAGCCCGCCGCCTGTCAGGGTAGTTGACAAGGTTCTCACAGACAAGGAGTGAAATTGGGGACAGACTGCGATCCGGGAAGACCCCTTCCTCCGGCTGAACCTCGAAACTGCGGAGGCGGCAGGCGGAAGCGAAAAGGAAGGTTCTTCGGCGGGAGCGAAGGAAGGCAGGTGACGGGCGAAGGACCCTAAAGGGAATTGGGAAGGAGGGGAGAGGGACGCTGTCCTCATCACCAGCATCTTCTTACCAGCACCTTCCCGTTATCTGCAGGCTAATTTCATCTTCCTTGTCTCTCATCTTCTTGTTTTGCTAACCACCCTTTTGGTCTTCTTCCCTGCTGCTTAAAGTTAACGGTACTTTTTTTTTAAATCGCCACAGTAAATGGGGCTTTGTTAAAAGATATTCTCTCTTATTCATCACTTTCCCCTAACAGTGTCCTAATTTGGATCCTTAAAAACAGTTACTAATGGTGTGCCTATAATGTGGTACAAATGGTTAAAGCTCAACTACTAATCAAAAGGTTGGCGGTTTGAACACACCCAGAGGCACCTTGGAAGAAAGGCCTGGCGATCTGCTTCTGAAAGGTCATAGCCATAAAAACCCTGTGGAGCAGTTCTGCTCTGCACACGCCATGAGTCAGAATCAACTCGATGGCAACTGGTTTTTATGCTGTGCCCAGCACAGAGCTAACAACAAATGTATTATTTAAAATTCCCATTTATAGCTTTTGAAAAAAAAAACAAAATGAGGCACAAATTGACTAAGAAGCCTTGTCAGGTAGGAAGTGGATCCAGAATCAAGGCCAGGGCTGCCTGCCCCCAATAACCCATTGCCATCTAGTCAATTCCGACCCATAGCAATCCCATAGAGTTTCTCCAAGGCTGTAAGTCTCTACAGAAGCAGACTGCCACATCTTTTCCCCAGGAGCCGCTGGTGGTTTTGAACCGCTGACCTTTCAGTTAACAGCCAATAGCTTTAACCACTGTGCTGCCAGGGCTCCTTCCTTGCACTCTCCGCTGGTCCCCAGCCAGCATCACCTCTGGGCCCCTGTACTGAAGTGCACAGATTTAAGACCAGGCAGGAGAGAAAATTAGCTCCTCTCTTGAGACAAGATTTGGAAGTCTTCCAGTTCCTCCTTGTTATCACTGGCCCATGGTCTCAGGGCTCAGATGGTTCCCTGACCGCCTGTTCCACAGAACTCAATGTGCATCTCAATATGGGCCACGTCTGAGATTTCTCTTAGGTGGTGGTAGTAATTCACGTTTGTTTCTGAGTACATGATTGATCTTCCCCATGCCTTCTCTAGCTACCACCCCGTCACTGCTCCCCTAAAAGCAAAACTCCTCAAGAGTTGCCTCTTATCCCTAATTCCTTTCCGTCTGTTCTCACTCAAACCGACTCCAATCAGATTTTCACCCAACCACCCTTCAGAAGCTCTTTGTCCGAGTCATCCTGCACCACGATGTCGCTAAATCCATTGATCAGATCTCAGCCCTCCTCTCTGACCTGAACCATCAGCCTCAGGCGACCCAGCCAACCGCTCCCCCTCCTGAAATGCTGTCCTCACGTGGCCGGAGAGGATCACACCCTCAGCTTCTCCTCCTCCCCTGGCTGCTCCTTCTCAACCTCCTTGGCCACCCCCTCCCCCCACCTCCACCTGTTAGTGCTGGAGGCCCAGTACTCAGTCCCTGGGAGCTTCTCTATCCACCCCTCTCCCTGGCTGACTTCCTGCCATCGTGTGGTTTTATAAACAACCATTTTCTCCCCAACCTTTACAAAATTTCCATCTCCAGCCTGAACCTCACACTAGAACTCCAGCCCTGTTTACCCGTTCATCACCTCTTGGATGTCTAACAGTCCCCTCACACTCAACATGTCTAAACTGCCCTCTGAGTCTTTCCCATAAAACCTGCTCCATCCCCAGCCACCTGTCCTCAGCAGAGAACTCAGAGGAGGCACTCGGTGGACTTGGCGGATGACTGAATGACTGCTCTGGGTCTGTCCTTGACCAACTCCAAGGCCTGGGGCTGTTGTAGCTGCTCAGAGGCTCCCTTCCTGTGCCTCTGTCATCCTGAAGTGGGTGTGTCAGTTAGGATTAGGTTCAGCGGCATGTAACAGAAAACCCCAACATCATAGTGACCCAAATAAGAAATTATTTATGTCCCCGAAAAGAGATCCACAGGGAGGCAATCCCAGGAGGATAGGGTAGCCCCAAGGTTATCAGACTGTTCTAGCTTGCTCTTCTGCCAACCTTAACATGCTTCCTCAAAGCCCAGGATGGCTGCCCAAGTTCCTGCCATTCCCTCCTGAGTCCAGGCAGCAGGATGGAAAAGAGAAGAGGGAGATTTTCTAAGAGTCTCACACCTTTCCACTTCTTGGTGATGGAACAGCTCGGCCACGTGACCATACCCAGATGCCAGGGAGGGTGTCCTAACACCCTGAGAAACGTCACCTTCCATTTGGACAGCAGTAAGCCCAGCTAAAAATCGGGGTTTCGTTACTCCGGAGGAAAGGGAGAGGGAGATTGAAAAGCATCCAGCAGAATCTGCCACTTGGGGCTGTGCTTTGAGCCCAAGCCATCGGAGCATGACTTGGCAGAGATTCTCAGGAGACGAGCTCTAATCAGGGGAAAAGAACATATTTTAATTAACACACATTTGGGATCTTCTGTAAACGGAGCCTCTCAAGTGGTTGAGAGTGTTGTACTTGTCTGTCCCTGATAGAATTTAAGCCTCCTCATGTTATCTCACTGCTGTCTAGAAAGGATTTGCTAAGAAAAGAGAAGCTTTCGTTCAGCCCATCTTTAACATTGCCTTGAATACGAGATCACCAAGCCCAGATTAAACCCAAAACCCATTGCTGTCGGGTAGATTCCGAGTCATAGCGACCCTGTAGGACGGAGTCAAACTGCCCCATAGGGTTTCCAAGGATCAGCTGGTGGATCCAAACTGCTGACCTTTTGTTTAGCAGCCGAGCTCTTAACCACTATACTATCAGGGCTTCAAGCTCAGATTAGTGGAGTTAAAATCAACATGAAAAAAAAAGAAAATCAACATGGTTGGGAATTAAATCCCACTTCTGGATGGCACAAATGGTTTGTGGTCAACTACTAACCTAAAGGCTGGCAGTTCAAACCCACCCACCATGCAGCAGAAGAAAAGCCTGGCGATCTACTTCTGTTAATATTTAGAAAAAACCAAACCCGTTGCTATCTAGTTGATTCCGACTCGGGGAGACCCCATGTGTCACAGAGTTGGGTTTTCCATAAAGATTACAGCCAAGAAGACCCTGCAGAGCAGCTCTACTCTGTGACACATGGGGTCTCCATGGGTCGGAAGCAACTAGACAGCAATGGGTTTGGTTTATTCTTTTATTTTTTTGGTCCCATGTATATGGTTTTTCACCATTAAAATAAAGCTAAAGTGTTAAAAGCATAAATCCAAATTGGATGAGCCTTACTACCTATTTCCTTCCCAAAGATGTGATTGCTTTGACTAAGTTCACGGGCCAATGTCAGTGGGAGCTCAGCACCCAAGATCTCTCCTCCTGGTGCCCACCTTTGAGGTGCACCTGCTCTGTGCCAGGTGCGGGATGCAGAGCCTACTGGACAAATGCCTTCAAACCAAGGAGCCCCCAGGCCCCACAGTGAACTGGAGCTGCGTGGTTCAAGCCCCCGCAGGGGCCCCTCTCTCTTCTCCCTGCGTGCTACATGCTCTCCACACAACCCCTCCCCGTCTTTGACTCGGCCGCTGTGACTTGTCCTTGGCTTACCCATGCATTCCTTCTAGTTCTTTCCATCCCAGGCCACTCTGGGCTAGGAGAGGGCTTAGGGTGGTTGTTCCTTGCTCCTTCTTGATTTGGATCATGGAAGGGCCCCTTGGATTGTCATTTCTTCAGAATTTTCCAGGCTCCAGGACAGAAGGAGGGCAGGGAACCTGCTCATCAGGGGCAGGAGACCACCCTGTTCCTCCGGGCACAGCTGTGTCCAGAGCAGCCGCAGGAAGGCTGGGAACAAGGACTGGTCCCACCCAGGGGCAGTCCCCACCCCAACATGACCTCCACATGTGGGGCAAGGAACTCGCTCCTTAACATTGCTTCCATAAAAAAATAGACTTTTGTCTAGCTGTTCTCTCACCGCAGGAGAAAGATGTGGCAGTCTGCTTCTGTAAAGATTTACAGCCTTGGAAACCCTGCAGGGCAGTTCTACTCTGTCCCAGAGGGTCACTATGAATTGGGATCGACTTGACAGCACTGGGCTTGGTTTTTGGTTTTATTCTCTCATTTGTGCACCCCAGAAGCTGATGTGTGGATGTTACTTTCCTTTCTTACTTGTGTTGATGTGAGCGCTTCTCCATGGCAGAAATGGCTGAGCCCAAGAGGGCGGCCATCGGGGAGGACGTTAGAGCGCAGCCTGGGCCGCCCCCCAGCTCTGCCCGCCTCGCCCCGGGTGGCTAAAGGAGCACCCATCCTTCTGATCACTGCACACTCCCAAAGTCCGTATCACACTAAAATCAAACCCGTTGCCATCAAGTCAATTCAGCCGCTGGTGGGTTCAAACTGCCCACCTTTCAGTCAGCAGCCAAGCACTTAACCACTGCACCGCCAGGGCTCCTTCCACGTTACACTGTGGAGTTTTAAAAAATGCCTCAATGTGGTGACCCCCTGGGTGAAGACAGGAATCAGGGTTGATGAACCACCGGGTTCACCCCATTTTCTGTGGCCGCAGAGAAACCACCTGGAGGGGAAGCCGCGAGTCCCCCTTCCACACTAAACGGTGCCCCAGAAAAGGGCCTCCTGTCCCAGCACCCTCGTTCCTGCCCCTCTGGCTGTGCTGTGTCCCCAGCAGGCCCCTTGTTGACCCTGCCCTGCCAGGGCCCCCCAGGGAGAGAGCAGGCCTTCAGGGAGTGGCCAGAACAGCAACAGGGTCAGTGTCAACCTGTAAGACAAAGGCCCCACTCTGAACTGAGCTCTGAACTGACAAGAAGACCCAGCTGGAGGTGATGGCAGTGAACGACCCTCAGGGGCAGGTGGGCTGGGGGAGCCCGTTGCAGTGCCCGGTGGAAGGTCCCCAAGAGGCCAGCTGTGGAGGGCGGCAGAGTTAGCCAAGGGTGCAGGGAGGCCCCCCACCCCAACAGCTTTACTTCTTGCGCTCAAAGCCAGCCCTGACTCCAGAGCGCACATCTCAGCATCGAGTTCTTGGACTCAGACGGCTATGGCTTGGTCTCGGATCCGATGGGTTTGAATCTGGTGCCATCTGAGCCACGGCGAGTGGCCCATCTCCCTCTAACCCTGCACGGTCCTAACGCACTGACCCAAAGCAAGGTGCCTGCTGGTCTCAGACACACGAGAGGGTGGCCAGGGCTCTGTCACTGTTGCAAGCCTGAGACCACTCTGCTTGGCCGTTCTCCAGGGGCAGTGATGGCATCTTGGGCCAGCAGCTAACTTGACGAAGTACCAAAATAAAATGGATCACACAGTCTTTGGGGCAAGAATTTTTACAGAACCATGAACTCCTGGGCAACCATTATCCTCCTTCATTGTTGTTAGCTGCTGTCCAGTCGGCTCCCGACTCAGGGCAACTCCATGCACAGCAGAAGGAAACACAGCCTGGTCCTGTGCCATCCCCATGATCAGTTGCAGATTGGACCATTGTGATCCATAGGGTTCTCGCTGGCTCATTTTCAGAAGCAGATCTCCAGGCCTTTCTTCCTAGTCTGTCTTAACCTGGAAGCTCTGCTGAAGTCTGTTCAGCATCATAGCAACGCACAAGCCTCCACTGACAGATGGGTGGTGGCAGCACATGAGGTACATTGGCGGGGAATCCAGCCCGAGTCTCTCACGTGTAAGGCGAGAATTCTGCTGCCGAACCACCACCTCCCCCTCACAGTGCTCAGCCATTGCCTCGTCCAGTTTGCTAGCTGTCGACAGAGCGCAGCTTCTGAGTCCATCAACTCCCTGGGAATGGCCTCCAGGGCCTGTGCTCAGCACCAGGGCTTCAGGCCACATTCAGCAGATTTCCAAATTCCCAGAGGCCTTTCTACTGGCCTCATTAAAGAGCACCTCCTGCTGGCTCTGCTGTAGCCAGGGTAGGGCCCCTAGAGGGAAGCCTGGCAGACAAGACAGCCCCCAGTTAGGGGTGGTGCAGAGGCCCAGATGTGCATCCTGGTGCAGTTCTGGAATGTTCAATCCCTGGCAAATTACCAGCTCTGCTTCCTCTCTGGGTCCGGGTCCCCTCTTCTTTCAAATGGGGGTGTTGAACCTGGTGACTCCCAGGGCTACTTCTTGCCCCAGCGTTTTGATGCACTCCTCGAGAGTAGGGCTGCTGAGCAAGCCGGCCCCTTACCCGGGCTGGGCAGGGGTGAGGGCATAGAGGCCTTCTGCAAGACCTGCCTGCCAGGTGTCCCCACCCTCAGGCCTGGCCCCCCCGCAGGTGAGTCATTCCCACCTGCAGCACAGAGGTGGGACCTGGGGTCCTGGGAGCAGCTGGAAGGCATTGTGCACAGTGGGGGTCCTGGGTCAGGGAGGTAGGCTGGGGTCGCCGAGCTGGGGTCCCCTCTCATCCCATGTTCCGCACCCCACTGGGCCCGTGTCTCCACCCTGGTGGACCTCCAGCCGTGTTGGTGAAGGTCCCAGCAGCGGCAGCCCAGCGGGTGAGACCTAGCAGGAGCACTCCGCAGTGGAGGCCGTGACCTTGTAACGTTGTAACCTTGTGACCTCGTAGGGCCCGCCAGCTGGCACGCCCATAAGATGGCCTACTACAGAAAATGCATCAAAGCCGTGATTGAGCAGCTCAGCAAGTTCAGACCTGAGAAGGACAGTCCCGAGCAGTTCCTGGAGGCGGAGTCCCTCGTCCTGCAGGTAGGCTGGAAGTGCCCTGGGCCCGCCAGGCGGCCGAGCTGTGATTCCTGCCGGCTCGCTGCTGACTCTCTAATCCATTCCCACTAGCCCTTCTCCTTCCTAAAGGAGGAGCGGACTGGGCCACGGTGCCTAGATGCCCCAGACATCTCGATTGCACGCTCAGTCACAGTGTGGTGACAGGGTTTTCCCTGGAACCCCCAGGGACGTCACCCCCTCTGTCCCGGGAGATGTTCCCAGCACCCTGAATGTGGCAGACCCGACTTTTATGAACAGTAACTCTGGCACTGTGACTTATGGACATGTCCCCATGTCGTGCCATCTTCAGCTACCAATAGATCAGAAGAGCCACCTCCCAGAGCACCTCTGTCTCCACCTGTGCCCACTGGCATCTTAGGAAACTAGGAGAAGCCTTGCAGAGCGGCGCTCCTCGGGAATCGTGTCCCCTGCCCTGAAAACTATGCTAGGCCTGGAGCAGCGAGGATGGCACAGCCATGTCTCGTGCTGTCCTGGTGTAACGGGACCCTTATCTGGGACTCAGGGGCCGCTGGCCAGGCCTCCCAGCCCTGGGGCCCTCATCTGCTCTCGGCTCGGATCTCAGTCTGCTCCTGGGAAACTCGAGCCTGGAAGAAAGCCACTTGCCCTGGAAGGTGGCAATGTCGAGGTCACAGGCCAGTGTCGGCCACTGCAGGGGGCTGCTCCGCAGCTGGAGGTAGGAGCCCCACCTCAGGGCTGGGAAGGTCTTGGAACAAGGACCTGGGGCCCAGTGTATCACTCAGGACAGCAGACCAGCCATCACAGTCCCAGCCTTGCCCAGAGGGCAGCTCTGGCAGCCCCGTGGGGGAGCCCTGGGGACAGTGCCACACTGTTGCTGTTGTTATTGTGTGCCATCGAGTCAAGTGTGACTCATAGCGACCCTGTATAACAGAGTAGAACTGCCCTGTGGGGTTTCCTGAGTTGTTATCTTTATGGGAGCTGATTGCCGGGTCTTTCTCCCATGGACCAACTGGTAACGGGTGGGCCTGAACCGCCAACCTTTCTGTTAGTAGTCAAGCACTTAACCATTGTGCCACCAGCACTCCTTAATGCCACCCTTGAGTGTCCCAGTCAGGGACAAGGCCTCCCACCTGCACATCCCACCAGCTACAGGTGCTTCTGTAGGCCAGAGAGGCAGGTACTGGCCCGGGGGTGGAGAAAGGCCTCACCTCCTCCATCTCCCACCTCCTCCTGCCACCCGCACAGGGAGCCCTCAGGCTGGCCGTGCAGCTACTCAGCTCTGGTGCCCACACCCTCCGTGGCCCCTGTCCTTGTGTTCTCCTCCATGGCCCACCCCACTTCAAGTGGCTACAGAGGGGCTGCTGGTTCCAGGCCAGGACAGGAGCAGGCTGGTCCTCACTCCAGCGCCCCTCCCACCTCGGCAGCCCCCACCGGAGGCCCCCACCTCTACAGCAAGGTGTGACCAAGTCCATCCAGCAGGGCAGGTGCCGAGGGAACAGGAGCCTTGATTCCGGGGTTGCTCCTTCAGGACTTCGGGGTGCCGGCCCCATGGGATGGTCCAGCCAGAAGAGGCTCAGTGCCTAGAGGATCCCTGCACCTCCAGTATGACAGGCACACGCGCGGCGAGCCCTGCACGCCGGTGGGAAGCCCCATGGCCAGCTGCAGGCAAGGCTATAATGGCAGATGTGGTAATGACAGAGCGCTGGCCTCTGACTGCCAGCTGCAGCCTGTCTGTCACCACTGCCACTCATGGTTAACATAGACACTAAGCCAGTTCACCGTGGCCAGTGGCACTCCACGGGGGCTGGCCCACGTCCCCTGCCTGTGTGTCCGCCTGCCTCTGCTGGGCCCCCAGGCCGTAGCCAGAGTCCAAGCAGGGCTGGGTGGGTGCCCCCCTCCTGTGGGAGGGGCCGGCCCTGGGCAGCCTGTGCAAAGGCCGGTTCCAGGGGCCCCAGGGACCAAGGCTTTGCCCACAAGAGAAGACATGGGACTACTGACCCAATCCCTGCTCCCCGACTTCAGGAAGAAGTATCACCGGCCGGAGCCTGGGAGTCAGCGAGGACAAGAGCAGGGGAACAGGGCTGGGGTGGGGGAAAACAAGGCCCGTGTACAAACTGCTGGGTTGGAAACAATGCAGGAAGGGGTCCCCGAATGTGACTGTGAAAGACGAGATCCCCGGCTCCCCGGCCCGCACCACAAACCACACGGTGCCCCTTGGCGGTGGCAGGGGCAGTCAGCATCACAGCCTCACACGAGGCCCAGCTGGTGGTGTGGCCCCACCGTCCCCCTACCCTCACCCACAGCAGAGGTCACAGAGGCACGGAGGGGGCGGTCTCTTGTCCTCGTCACACGGCACATCCGTCAGGACTGGACGCGGGCCGCCAGCAGGGTCAACACCATCAGCATGGTCGAGTGGGGTCAGAGACGCGGGGAGGCTGTCTGGTAGGAGAGGGGGCTGCTGGATGGGTGCAGTAGATGAGGGAAGGGCTTGGAAGGGGTTTCAGCATGGGCAGGCAAGGCGGATGCACATGGGCAGGCAAGGCGGACACAGTGGGCAGGCAAGGTGGATGCACGTGGGCAGCCAAGGCAGACGCATGTGGGCAGGCAAGGCGGACACAGTGGGCAGGCAAGGCGGATGCACGTGGGCAGCCAAGGCGGACACAGTGGGCAGGCAAGGCGGACACAGTGGGCAGGCAAGGCGGATGCACGTGGGCAGCCAAGGCGGACACACAGTGCAGGCATGGCCACCCAGGGTGAGCCACAGGCTGGGAGGGACTGGGCTGGACCTGGTGCCAGAAATAGGATTCCTTGGGAAAAAGGGGGTGTCACGGGGCGCTGCCCTGGGGACGAACCCGGCATGTTGAAGAGTGGAGCCCTGCAGGATGTGTGGACAGAGATGGCGGAGCAGCCAGGAAAGGCCCCGAGAAGGTTCCACCCTGCTCGCTGTCCATCTGGCCCTGCACAGCAGCAGGTGGGACCAGGGGGAGGGGCCGGCATCCTCCTCACCCCTGGTTGCGCTGGCCTTCTCCCTCCCGCCCTAAAGCCACCCCCACCCCTGCTCTGAAGCTCACGTCACAGACCGTACCCCTATTTTCCTCGTTACTGTCATGTCCTGACCCCGTCACTCCCCTCACCTCTGGCTCCAGTCCATCCCCAACCCCACAACCCTGTAACAGCAATGTCCCAGACCCTGCTGCCACCTCCTCACAGCTCCGGGGAGGGCGCCTCCCCTGACACCCCACGGGCTTCCAGCTCCCTCCCTGAGACCCTGAGCGTTTTGAAGAATTGATGGAAACAGCCAAGGCCCAGCCCCCTCATCGTTCTCTTTCCCAGGTGGAAACGGGGCAGCACCCCAATGCTGCCAACACCCCCACAGCTCAGAGTACCTCCTGTCCCCCCACCCAGCCTGGACCCCCCTGCATCGCCTCTCTGGGGGGACTTCCCGTCAGCATACAAGCGTGCTGTTATTTCTCATCTTCACGAAAACCTCCAGATCACCCTGCAGCTCCTGCCCAGCCCCCTCTCAACAACCACCGGCAAGAAATCACCTCCCTGCTCACTCACTCTGCCTCCTCCTCATTCTCCTCCCCTGTCAGCCGCCCAGCCCTGCACTGGCCCAGGACCTCCGTGTCCAATCCAGCCTCCTCGGCCCAGCTAACCCGTCCCAGCTCTGGAAGCTGGGCCTGGGCTTCTCTCCCCCCATCACCCCCATGTCCACTCTGCTCCAACCACACCAGCCTTCTGGTGTTTCTGGACCATGTTCCTCCCCGGACCCCTGCCTGGAACACACTCCCCAGCTGCTCACCCGGCCTGTTCAACTGTTCAGTACACACACTGGGGGTGGGGGGAAAGTCTTCCCCAAGCAAAAAATTGTAAAGTTGACATTTCTATTTCTTGAGCAACAACGTCTCTATTTCTCGGATCCCTTGGCCTGCGCCCCCCACCCCGGCCTCAGTGACTGGGCTGGCCCAGAAGTAGGGCCCACTGCTGCATAGAGGGTCTTCTCAGGAGATTTGGGCCTCACTCTGCCTCTCCTGCGAGCGAGCAGGGTGGCCTGGAGGAGCCCCGGGTCAGGTGAACCCTCTGACTGGGAGTGTCTCCTCCCTGGGCCTCAATCTCCTCTCTGTGGACAGGGCTGGGCACCACATGTCCCCGGCGGCAGAGGCCTGGCTGTGGGCCCAGCTTGGTGCTTGGGCCTGGGTGGCACTTACTGGTACCCACCCACTTCCCGCTGGGCCCTGCACCCTCCAGGACACCTTGGCTCTCCTGGGGGCTGACAGCATGAAGGCCTGCAGCTGTGGGCTCCAGGCTCTACCCTTACTGAAAATGTATGCACACAGTTCCCAAACCCAGACAAGATTAAGGACAAATGGAGCCACGGCTGTCAGACATGGGGTGTGGGATGGGGGTTGTTGAGAGGTGCCCGCAGGCCGTCCACACCCCAGCTGGTGACCACACTGACTCAATGCTTTGTGGCCTGCTGGCCCACGTCTCTGTGCTTCCTTCCACAAAATAGAGGAAGTGAAAGGGTGGGGCCTGGGGGTCAGAGGAACCCAAGAGGGAAGCTGAGGTGGAAGCCCTGGTGCTGAGGCCAGAGCCGACCCAGAGCAGGAACGCCCACTTGTGTGCCCGGTGGGCAGCAGCTCCCAGGAGGACCCTCGCCCACTGGGCCCACTCTGTGCTGGCCTGCACTCAGAGGTGTCACTGGACCCACGGAACCTCCCCAGGCAGGCATTCCATGCCTTCGCCCAGCAAACGTCCACGAGCACCCAAGTGACATTCTTGGGGTGTTACAAGCAAACAGCTTCTATTTGGGTGATGTAAAACTTTCCAAAGTGCATAGTGGTGATGGCAGCACGGCATGGTGAAAGCGGTTAACGTCACTGAATAGTGCACTTAAAAATGGTTAAAATGACAACTTTTTTGTTACGTATATTTTTTTAACCACAATAAACTAAAAAATAAAGAAAAAAAGTCACCCAGCATCCCACACTGTTAATAGTGTGTTTCCTTCCCTCCATACATGTTTTACATCTGCTGGGATCCTGGCGTACATTTTCATGTTACATTGCATTAACAACTGCTGGGATCCTGGTGTACGTTTTCATGTTACATTG
>NW_004444047.1:5001036-5014166 GCF_000243295.1 Trichechus manatus latirostris | reverse complement strand
GGTGTATATTTTCATGTTACATTGTATTAACTACTGCTGGGATCTTGGTGTACATTTTCATGTTACATTGCATTACCTACTCCTGGAATCCTGTTATACATTTTCGTGTTACATTATATTAACTACTGCTGGGATCCTGGTGTACATTTTCATGTTACATTGCATTACCTACTCTTGGGATCCTGATACGCATTTTCATGTTACATTGTATTAACTACTGCCTGGATCCTGGTATACATTTTCATGTTACATTGCATTACCTACTGCTGGGATCCTGGTGTACATTTTCATATTCATCGTATTAACTACTTTGTCATCTCATTATGGAGCCCTGGTGGCATAGTGATTAAGAGCTCGGCTGCTAATCTTGAGGTCAGCAGTTCGAATCTACCAGCCACTCCTTGGAAACCTTGTGGGGGCAGTTCTATTCTTTTCTGTGGGGTCGCTATGAGTCGGAATGAATTTTTTTGGGTCATCTAATCATATGTTTTCCAGAAGCATTATTTTAATGGCTGCATGATACTCATCCCTGACACGGAGATGTTGTATTTGATCCAAACCAAACCAGTTACCATTGAGTCAATTCCGACTCATGGCAACCCCATGTGTGCAGACTAGAACTGCTCCATAAGGTTTTCGTGGCTGAGATCTTTCGGAAGCAGATTGCCAGGACTGTCTTTCAAGATGCCTCTGGGTGGTTTGAACCACCAACCTTTCAGTTAGTAGCTGAGCACTTACTCGTTTTTTCCACCCAAACCAAAGAGAAACAAACCCATTGCGGTCAAGTCGATTCCGACTCATAGTGACCCTATAGCAACCCTGTAGAACAAAGTAGAACTGCCCCATAGAGTTTCTAAGGAGCATCTGGTGGATTTGAACTGCTGACCTTTTGGTTAGCAGCCATAGCACTTAACCACTATGCCACCAGGGTTTCCTTTTGCCACCCAGGAACTCCATATATTCGACCCAACAATTCCCCTACTGTTAGATATTTAGGTTGTTTCCACCTCCCTGATGCCTGCTTGTGCTTGGATATGGCCTGCATTCTGGACAATCCTCTTGGATTCCCAGAGGTGTAATTACAAGATTAAAGGGCATGGAAAACACAAGTTTCCTGACACCCATTCCAAATCGCTTTCTGGGAAAGCTGACAGCATCCATCCCCATCAGCCTCTCTCCTACTGTGCCGGCAACATCCTCATTCTTTGTTCTTTTCCAAAACCCAGTTCTGTTTCTGAATAGATGGCACACCACATGCGTGGGACATAAACCCGAGATTGTTCCGAGGAGTAAACAGGAGATCCCCGCCCTCACTGCTCCCCTTCCGAGCTAGTTGGCACCTTGGAGCTCACGCTTGGCAGGCTCGAGAGGAGACCTCCTTGCTCGGCTCCTGCCTCCTTTGTAGTGTCTCACCTCGTCCGTGTTTGTTTCTGTCTGCACCCGCCTCACTGTTGCGAGTGGAAGGGAACCTGGGGACTCTTGGAGCCAGAGGCTCCTGCGTTCATGACTGCGTGGCCACTGCCACCTGCTCCTTCCCAGTGGGCTCGCTTCCTTCCCTGGCGTGTCAGGGAGCGTCCTGCGAGTGGCCTCCTCTGCCTGTCTCCCTCCCAGACGCTGAGCCCCCTGAAGCGGGCGTTCATTCTGGAGGTTCTGTCCGGGTGCCTTGAGTACCAGAAGTTACTGAAAATTGTGGTCGACGCCTTCTACGTGCGGGACGGGCAGTTCTGCCTGTGGGCCGACTACAGCCTCTTTGAGGGTAGGTAACCTGTCCCCTTAATACCAGCTGCTGGCCTTCCTGTGACTTCAGCCCTCTGGGGGGGCTCCCACAGCCCTCACTTCACTTGACCCTCAGGGTTGCCCCCTAAGTGGGTAGGCCAGGGTGTGTGTTACCACACCTTATAGTCATGCAAACTGAGACCCCAGGCTGGCTGAAGGCCATTTAGCATCCTTGGGACTTATGACCAGCCTCAGGGCAGACAGACCTGGGCCCCAGCTGCCCCTTTCTAGAGCCACCTCTGGCCCCCTGAGAAAGGCACAGTCTGGGTTGAAAGAGAATGGCCCAGAAGGCCAGCTTGAGTGTAGTGACAAGCCCTTCATAGGTCGAGTTCCTGACCTCCAACCCCAAGGCTCATGGGCAGGGTGGACTGTCCTGGAGGCGGTTAATATGAGACGATGTCCCCATTGAGCTTCTTCAGGCCTCTGATGGCCACTGCTTCATGGGGCAGGGCGGCCAGTACCTCCACTGGGTGAGGTCCTTCTGGCCTTGGAACCCTACCCTGGAAGGAGTGAGGGTGGGAGCATGGGCTGCGGGGTGCCACAGCCACCATTGGCATCCTTGGCCCACACACCAGGTGGCATAACAACAGTCCCTGGCTCCAAGGACTCTAGCCAAGCCTGGGTACATTCAAGATCCAGTTGCCCTTAAGGTCATTAAGAGTCTCCACGTTGATAAACTAGAATCCAGAATGATGTAACTTGTCACCCAGGGAGTATATAGAATGTCTGAGAACTTTCTGGAATCTGTGTGGAAGGACTTTGAAAGCCATGCAGAGCTCTACGTGCCTAAGACGAGCTCACTCATATGTGGTTGTCACTGTAATCGGGGCGGCAGGTGGAGGCTTTGCCCCATCGCCATGCACACTGTGACAGCGCGCTGTGCAGCCCTGGGTCTCCGCCTAGATTCGGGTGGCCCTCTGTGGGGATGGGCTCGCCCACCCCACCCTCACTCCGTCCGCATTTCCTCAGTGATCTGCTACCTGGCCACTTTCCAGCTGGAGGAGCTCGGCTTCCAACTCTTCTGTGAGATCATCAAGTCCCAGCCCCCGGACAAGATGCGCAAGGTGAGCCCACCGCCCTCCCTCCCACCTGCATGGCTGGGGCAGGAGAGCGGCCACCTGGTGGGGAGCTGAACTTCTGTTCCTAAACCCTAGAGACAAAGCTCTATCCAATCAGTCGCCGACCTGTAGCCTCTGTGGCTCATTTTAAGGAAGGAAGCACTGGGGGATCACTCTGTGTTGAAAAGACACTGGCACCCTCTCCTCTCTGCAAATGTGCTGTTTGTCCTGGGGAAATGTGATCCCAGGTCCTGGGGGTTGCAGTGGGCAGTCCTGACCGATGATTAGTTATAAGCCTGTCCTGTCATCAGCTGGGCCTGGGGAACCTTCTCCTGCCCCTTCTGACTCACGAGCAAACTCCAGCCTGAGGGTTGGCAGGCAGCAAGGGGAGAGCCCTCAGGGACCATCCACCTTGCCCTGGCCAGGCCACGCCTGTGTCTGCCCGCTCACGTCTGTACAGAGCACAGCTGCAGGCCTGCAGGCTCTCTGTGCCTGAGCTTGTTGCCATGTACAGCAGCACCCATCAGCTGAGTGGGCACTGTTGTAACCAAACTGTTCCAGCTCTGCTCAGGCTACTCTACTAACAAGTTGGGGGTTGGTAGTGGTGCCCAGAGGCTAAGATCTCACTGTGGCCTGGCTTCCTCCACGCTCTGTGCTTGTGCTTGCTTTGTCCTCACAAGGACCCTGTAAGGTCACTCCTCGAGGAAGCTGAAGCACAGAGAGGTTAAGTAACTTGCCCAACATCACACAGTGAGTAAGTGGAGGAGCTGGCTTTCGGGCCCAGGCATGGAACCCGGGCGTGCTCCTCCTTAACCACCTTGGGAGTGAGCGGTCATCAAGCCAGGGGAGCAACTTGTTGGAGGAGAGAAGAGAAGACCTCAAGCTCAGGAGTGCTTCACGGACCCCTCTGGAAGGAAGCAGCCAGCTCTGCAGGGGCAGAGCAGGGCATGTGTGAAAACGGTGTAGGGGCAGTATCTGACCTCCTCCAACCGCACAAGAGGGAAGGAGAACCAAGATCAACAGCGCAAGGCTGACTCCCACAAGGTGGAGGCAAGACATCCTCTCTCCACCATCTTTACTAATTCTGACACCAACCGTCCCTCGCACAGCACTCTCCTCTCTTCTGGATTGAATAATTCATTGCAATGGCCACACAGAACTCACAGACCATACTCACGATTATGGGGTTTATTAGGGAAGTTACAGTTACAATTCAGGCTCAGGAACACTCAGGATACAGTTCTTCCATCAGGACAGCCTCTCCCCAGCTGTGCTCGCTGGCACGCCGCTCCCTGGCCCTAGACCTCTGCCCAGAGGCACTCAGCTTTCTCTCTCCGTGGGCCTGGAAACCCACCTCGCCATCTCCTGCTGCCGGGTCTCTCCTACCAGGTCTTTCCTGTCATCGCTTCTCACCATTTTCAGGGTTGCAGCTTATTCTCTCTCTCTCTCTCTCTCCGTCTCCATCTCCTGCTTCCAGGAGCTTCTCAACCCAGGGATCCAGGGTCCAAAGGACGTGCTCTCTGCTCCTGGTTGTTCTTCCTTAGTGGTCATAGGCTCCTCCTCTCTGCCCTGGAATTGGCTCTCTTTTAAGGCAAAACTGACCAGTCCCCTTGTTGTTGTTGTTAGGTGCCATCGAGTCAGTTTTGACTCATAGCAACCCTATTGAAACACTGCTTGGTCCTGTGCCATCCTCACCGTTGTTGTTATGCTTGAGCCCATTGTTGCAGCCACTGTGTCAATCCATCTCATTAAGGGTCTTCTTCTTTTTCACGACCCTCTACTTGACCAAGTGTGTTGTCTTCTCCAGGGACTGATCCCTCCCGATAACTATCCAAAGTATGTGAGACGTAGTCTCGTCATCCTTGCTTCTAAGGAGTATTCTGGTTGTACTTCTTCCAAGACAGATTTGTTCATTATTTTGGCAGTCCGTGGTATATTTAATATTCTTCGCCAACACCACAACTGAAAGGGGTCAGTTCTTCTTGGGTCTTCCTTATGCGTGGTCCAGCTTTACATGCATATGAGGCAATTAAACACACCATGGCTTGGGCCACATGAACCTTAGTCTTCAAGGTGACATCTTTGCTGTTTAACGCTTTAAAGAGATCTTTTGCAGCAGATTTGCCTATTGCAATGCATCTTTTGATTTCTTGACTGCTGCTTCCATGGGTGTTGATTGTGGATCCAAGTAAAATGAAATCCTTGACAACTTCAATCTTTTCTCCATTTATCATGATATTGCTTATTGGTCCAGCTGTGAGGATTTTTGTTTTCTTTATGTTGAGGTGTAATCTGTACTGAAGGCTGTGGTCTTTGATCTTTATCAGAAAGTGCTTCAAGTCTTCACTTTCAGCAAGCAAGGCTGTGTCATCTGCATATTGCAGGTTGTTAATGAGTCTTCCTCCAATCCTGATGCCCCTTTCTTTTTCTTATAGTCCATCTTCTCGGATTATTTGCTCAGCATACAGATTGAATAAGTACAGTGAAAGGATGTAACCCTGATGCACACCTTTCCTGACTTTAAACCACGCAGTATCCCCTTCTGTTTGAACGACTGCTTCTTGACCTATCTACAGGTTCTTCAGGAGCACAATTAAGTGTTCTGGAATTCCCAGTCTTCAAAATGTTATCCATAGTTTGTTATGATCCACACAGTCGAATGCTTTGCATAGTCAATAAAACACAGGTAAGCATCTTTCTGGCATTCTCTTCTTTCAGCCAGGATCCATCTGACATCAGCAATGATATCCCTGGTTCCACATCCTGTTCTGAATCCAGCTTGAATTTCTGGCAGTTCCCTGTCTATATACTGCTGTAACTGCTTTTGAATGATCTTCAGCAAAATTTTACTTGTGTGTAATATTAATGATATTGTTCAATAATTTCTGCATTCTGTTGGATCACCTTTCTTTGCAACGTGCATAAATATGGATCTCTTCCAGTCAGTTGGCCAGGTAGCTGTCTTCCAATTTCTTGGCATAGACGAGTGAGCACTCCAGGCGCTGCATCTGTTTGTTGAAACATCTCAATTGATGTTCCATCAATTCCTGGAGCCTTGTTTTTTGCCAATGCCTTCAGTGCAGTTTGGACTTCTTCCTTCAGTACTGTCAGTTCCTAATCATATGCTGCCTCCTGAAATGGTTGAACGTCGACCAATTCTTTTTGGTATAGTAACTCTGTATTCCTTCCATCTTCTTTTGATGCTTCCTGAATCATTTAATATTTTCCCCACAGAATCTTTCAGTATTGCAACTTAATGCTTGAATTTTTTATTCAGTTCTTTCAGCTTGAGAAATGCTGAGCATGTTCTTCCCTTTTGGTTTTCTGTCTCCAGATCTTTGCACATGTCATTGGAATACTTTACTTTGTCTTCTGGAGCCGCCCTTGGAAATCTTCTGTTCAGCTCTTTTACTTCATCATTTCTTCCTTTTGCTTTAGCTACTCAACATTCAAGAGCAAGTTTCAGAGTCTCTTCTGACATCCATTTAGGTCTTCTTTTGTTTCCTGTCTTTTTAATGACCTTTTGCTTTCTTCATGTATGATGTCCTTGCACAGCTCATCTGGTCTTTGGTCATTAGTGTTCAACGTATCAAATCTATTCTTAAGATAGTCTGTAAATTCAGGTGGGATATACTCAAGGTTGTATTTTGACTCTCATGGACTTGTTCTAATTTTCTTCAGTTTCAACTTGAACTTGCATATGAGCAATTGATGGTCTGTTCCACAGTTGATCCCTGGCCTCGTTCAGACTGATGATATTGAGCTTTTGCATCATCTCTTTCTACATATGTGGTCGATTTGATTCCCATGTATTCCATCTGGCCAGGTCTGCATGTATGGTCGTCGTTTATGTTGGTGAAAAAAGGTATTTGCGATGAAGAAGTTGTTGGTCTTGCAAAGTTCTATCATGTGATCTCTGGCATCGTTTCTATTGCCAAGGCCATGTTTTCCAACTACTGATCTTTCTTCTTTGTTTCCAACTTTTAGATTCCAATCACCAGTAATTATCAATGCATCCTGACTGCATGTTCAATCAATTTCAAACTGCAGAAGTTGGTAAAAATCTTCAATTTCTACATCTTTGACCTTAGTTGTTGGTACATAAATTTGAATAATAGTTGTATTAACTAGTCTTCCTTGCAGGCATATGGATATTATCCTATCACTGACGGCGCTGTACTTCAGGATAGATCTTGAAATGTTCTTTTTGACAATGAATGCGACGCCATTCCTCTTCAAGTTGTCATTCCCAGCATAGTAGATCACATGATTGTCTGATTCAAAATGGTCAATACCAAACCATATCAGCTCACTAATGCCTAGGATATCGACCTTTATGTGTTCCATTTCATTTTTGATTATTTCCAAGTTTTCTAGATTCATAGTTCATACATTCCAAGTACCAATTATTAATGGATGTTTTGCAGCTCTTTCTTCTCATTCTGAGTTGTGCTACATCAGCAAATGAAGGTCCTGAAACCTTGACTCCATCCACACCATTAAGGTCGACTTTACTTTGAGGAGGCAGCTCTTCCCCAGTCGTATTTTGAGTGCCTTCTAACCCGAGGGGCTCATCTTCCGGCACTATATCAGACAGTGTTCTGCTGCTATTCATAAAGTTTTCACTGGATAATTCTTTTCAAAAGTAGACCGCCGGGTCCTTCTTCCTAGTCTGTCTTAGTCTGGAAGCTCAACTGAAAGTTGCCCGCCATGGGTGACCCTGCTTGTATTTGAATATCAGTGGCATAGTTTCCAGCATTACAGCAACACGCAAGTCCCCACAGTACAACAAACTGACAGACACATAGGGGGTGGACCACAATTACCCTATCACATAGTCCCTCCCAATCACCTGGGTGGGAGTTACAAGACCATAGCTAGAAAGGCCACACAAAAGTAATCAATCACACCACAGCATGGAATCAACCACCCAGGACTGCAGTCCCCAAAGACCTTGGCCCTTAACAAGGTGAAACAAGAGAGCACACTGGCCCAAGCCAATATCTTATTTTTAATGATATTTTTCCTTATCTACATATAAATATAAGTAATTCCCAGTGAATAAATACTTTCATATTTTCTTAAGCAAGGCTTCATTTAAAAAAAAAAAAAAAAAAGGAAGCAAAGTGGAAGGCATTCCTGAGAGATCTTTGAGACTGACCCAGGGGTGGCTCCACAGCGTGTGAACTGTGCAGGAACACAGGCCTGCCCTCGGGAAGACCCCGAGCTCAGAAGGACCCTGCACAGGAGAGCCTCATGGTGTTTGGGAGAACTTCACGTTCAGAAGGACTTCATGTTCAGGAGGACACACGCTAGGGAGGACCTTTACCCAGTGTCATGGATTGAGTTATGTCCCGCAAAAAATGTGTCTATCAATTTGGCTGGGCCATGATTCCCAGTATTGTGTGATTGTCTACCATTTTATCATCTGATGTAATTTCTCTATGTGTTGTAAACTCTATCACTATGACGTAGTAAGATGGATTAGCGGCAGTTATATTGATGAGGTCTACAAGGTTAGGTAGTTGTCTTAAGCCAATCTCTTTTGAGATATAAAAGAGAGAAGCGAGCAGAGAGACATGGGAACCTCATACCACCAAGAAAGCAGTGCTGGGAGCAGAGGGCATCCTTTGGACCTGAGGTTCCTGCGCTGAGAGGCTCCCAGACCAAGGGAAGATTGATGACATGGACCTTCCTCCAGAGCCGACAGAGAAAGCGTTCCCCTGGAGCTGACACCCTGAATTTGGACTTGTAGCCTACTAGACTGTGAGAGAATAAACTTCTTTGTTAAAGCCATCCACTTGCGGTATTTCTGTTAGAGCAGCTCTAGATGACTAAGACACCCAGGAAGACCCTACCTCTGTAGGGCCCACACTCAGAAGGACCTGTGCTCAGGAAGACCCTCACTCAGGAGAACCTCATGCTTGGGAGGACCTGCATGTGGTTAGTGCTCTGATGTCGCCATCTTGAAACCCTTATGGAGTCCACACACTCTGGGGCTTTGGGGAGGAGGCCAGCCTAGGCCTTGAGGATGGGAACAAACTGTCGGGACCAGCTGGCCTCCTTCTGTCACTGCTGTGGTCAGGAGTGACCCAACCAGCAGTGTATGCTTGTTCACGGTGGCCTCAGCCCAGAGTGCAGACAGACGGATGGCTCTGGCTGGACTTCCCAGCCCACCATTTGTGGCCTCCCAGGAGGTGGTTGCCTGCCATTGTAGTGGGAGTGGCCCTGGGACAACACCTGAAGGGGGCCACGTGGTCCTGCTGGCCTCAAGGACTCCCACGTTCACATGCTTATGGAATCAGCTCAAAAGACAGAAGGCTTTTTCAAACCCACTCCCACTCCAGCACGTTCTCTGGTAGGGCTGCCCCCACCGCACCTCCAGTGTGAATCACGGCCTCATTCCGGAAAGCCCTGTTTGTGAGCTGTATTCCTGGTGGGCTACCTGGGAAGAACCAATGGCTGTGCCCGAGTGAGGGTGGGCTGGAGGACGGGGAGTAGATCCAGGGGTGCCCAAATAGTAGGAGCTACTGCCCCTTTCAGGCAGGAGGTGGAACAGCATGGAAAGATCGAAATGAGGTGGGGAGGGAGCCAGAGAGAGAGAGTGGGTGGGGGGCCAAGCCGTGGGGGCTTTGCACTCCTACAGGGAGAGAGGGACTGGCCGGGCTGTGCCTGCTCCAGAGGCCTCTTCCTCCCTGGTGTGTGGGTGGCCGTCTCCTCCCACGGATTCCTGACCCCCTGCAGTGTGACTGTGCCCCTGGCCAGTCTCCCCCTGCCTTGACTGTGTTCCCGTGAGAAGGAGGTCTGGGCCTGAGGCAGCCGAGCCCCCCTGAGGACTCCTGCTCCCCCCGCCCCCAGTTCCTCGGGTTCTTCTTCAACCCCCTGCACCTGTGTTCCTGGATCAAGGACGAGTGGAGCCTGGTCTATGAGACGGCCCACGTCAAGGAGAACTGGATCGACCCCCTGATGAGGTGGGTATGGACAGTAGGGGGCGTGGGGGTGCCGAGCAGACAGAGGAGGGCAGGGGCCGGGCCGGGTGGGCAGAAGGGCACACGTCACTGCCCTCCCACCCCAGGTGGCTCTGTGGGACGGGTGTTCTATGAGGGATGGGAGGGGTAATTGTGCCATGTTGGGATGAGGAGCTGCAGGCTCAGAGGACCCCCAAGTACCCAACTATCCTCCATGCCAGGTGGCTGACTAGTGGCCATTTGAGGAGCTGCCAGGTCAGGGGGCGGAGAGAAGCCCCCTCTGCTCTGGAGCCCACCCGCTGAGTAGGGGACTGGGGTGGTGGCTGCTGGTGGAGAAGGGAGGCAGACACTCTGGACTGTGCAGCCCCCAGCCCTGTGGGGACCCTCCCAGGCTCTGGCCCTGCCCTGGCCTCTGCAGATCCCAAGGCAGAAGGGGCAAGGAAACTGGCAGCTGGGCTTCCAGTGGATTCAGGCCTAGATCCCTCTCTGGCCTCCCAAAACACCACTCCTGGGCCTGTTGCCCCAAAGCTGCCACTGCTGCCTCCCCCTGCCCCACAGGCCTGGGACAAACCCTAGAGGTTCTCTTGGTACAGACAGACTCACGGGCACAAGAGCCAGCATAGTCACCTGGGGCCCCTGCCTTTGGCCCCCATGGAGAGGCTGCTGGGCCCAGGGTGCCACTGGACGCACTTGGGGCTGTGCTCCAGGGAGCGGGGGACACCTTACCCTGCAACTGATTCTCTTCTGATAGGGCTCGGGGACAAGCCACCTTACCTTCCTGGGGACAGACAGACTGACTATTCTGGCATACGCAGACTATTTGCAGGAGACCTGGAGGCCCAGGGGAGGTGGGAGTCCCTCCTATGGGGAGGAGGCCCTGGTCCCCAGGGAGGTTGAGTGTCCCCTGGAGCTGCCCCTTTCCCCAGTGGGGCAGTCCTCTGTCCCAGCCCACCACTGCCAGTCTTGGGAGAGCCACCAGGTCAGGCAATGGATAAACTTGTCATCTGCTGCCCATGGGGTGCCCACAAGGGCCTAGGTCTGCAGCGTCCCCCACCTTCTACCCTGCCACCCCCAGATGTGGGCTTCTCTGTCCTCTGGGACCCAGCCCATCACACACCTTCCACGCCACCCCGTACCAGCCAGACCCTGGAGGGAGGACCTCAACAAATAGCAGACTCCCTGTGGCCCTCAGACAAGCCCTTCTTCCTTCTTGGTATCTGTGGTTCTCACGGTGGGCCCAGGGGAGTGACACCAGGCAGGGCTGGTGTGGAGGCAGGGAGAGGGGAACCCCAACCTTGGCGTGGCCCCACAAGGCCCTTCCCAAAGCCCTGATTCAGAGCATACCGGAGGCTCTACCTGGGGACAGCTGGGTCTCCCAGGGAGACACAGGGTCCGGGCTCCAGGCTCCTCGCCCCGCCCTACTCCTGCAGCTTCGTTCCCACCTGTCCCCACAGTGCATCTCTGGAACGTTCCTTTGCAATGGCTGCTCCTCCCACTCCGGCTCCCTCCCCTGTGCCATCTGCTCTGCCCAGATTAGCTCCGTATCCCAGCTGCTCCTCTTCAGATCCCTCCCATCCCTGCGTGGTGCCTGCCTTGCCTCCTCCCCAGCTCCCCATTCCCCAGTGTGGCCTAGAAGGATGCCTCTGGACCTCAGTTTCCTCATCTGAAAAAGTGGTGTGCTGATGTGTGTGTCACGGGGGTGGTGTTGGCTCCTGGCCTGCAGAGTGGTGCTTCCCAGTAAAGAGGGGCTGTTGGTTCCATTATTACCCCCCATCCTGAGGCAGGCCCCAAGTGCTGGGCATCCCCCTATCCCAAGGGCCCAGCCCCCGTTCACCTGCTCAGGCAGCAATCCTGAACCATGTTTCCCACTTCCGGCTCCAAGGTGGCAGCCAGAGGTCCAGGAGCTGATCAACGAACTGGAGGCGGTGTCAGCCAATCGGGCCCACCTCACCAAGGCCAAGGCCAAGGTCACAGAGCCCAAGGAATTCAAGCTGACTGCCCCCAGGCCCCGCGCCATCCCAGTGCCCGAGCCAGTGCCCGTCATGGCCAAGCCCAGGCCAGTAAGTGCAGATGCCACGTGTGTGTGGGCTCACCACTGCCCCTGACAGTCTTGCTGCGTCACCACGTCCTGGCAGGGAGAATGGACCGCGTGGGCCAGTGGGGTGCTGTACTCCTCCCTAGGGCCACATGGGTGGACCTGAAGCCTATCCAGTGGACACCTGCCCTCCTGTGCTGGGTCCCGTCAGCAGACACTGAGTGAAGCTGTCAGGCCACGGGGCTCAGACCCATCTGGAGTTGGAGCTTGGAGCCCACTTTTAACTCTGTGCCAATGTACTCTCCCCTCACCCTCATTAAATATCACCAGTATACTCTTCGGGCTGTGGGCAGGCAATAGTTCCTGTCTGTGTGAGCCTCAGTCACACTGGCCTGCCCCCACCCCAGGCCCTTTGCACATTTCTGCCCTCTGCCCAGAACCTCTCCCTCTCTCTGCCTCACTGATTTCTTGTGTCAGGATGCCTTGTATTACAAGTAAGGAAAAAGTGCAGTTCAGACTGGCTTAAGCAATAGAGAACTTACGGACTCTCATGACTAAAGTAGGATAGACATCAGGCATGGTTCAATCAGGGCTCCAGCTCTGCTTCTCTGTGATCCTCTCCACCGTGTTCTCTATGAGTCAGCTTCATCTTTGGGATAACCCCCCACATTATAGCAAAAAGTCCAGGCCTCACACACACATTCTACACCATCCAGGTAGAAGATGACATCTAGGGGCAAGAATTCTTTGGAAAAGTCTGATTGGATCAGCTTAGTTCACATGCCTACCCTTGAAAGGATCACCATGACCAGAGTGCAATGTTCTGACTGGTTATGGACTCTATCCTGAGAGCTTGGGGTGAACTGAGCTGCCCAGAACCAATCTGCTTCCCCAACAGAGCTGAGAACTCTACAGAAGGGTAAAGAGATGGTGCTGGGAGGTCCTGGAGCCCACCCCATTCCCACTACCCTTCAGGACTGATAATCTTTCTTTCCAGAAGGCTTTCCATGAACCCCTCAACTGAATCCATTAGTTTCCTTCTCACTGACCCTAGCTCCCTTCCTTCACAGTATCAATTAGAGTTGTAGTTGTTTAGTTATTTCTGGCTCTGTTTATTGTTGTCTTCTCCACTAGACCTCATCCATCTTATTTGCCCCATATTCCCGACACCTGACACAGTCCTGACTCAGAGCGGGCCCTTAGTAATTATTTGTTGGATAGATGGATGATTGCATGGATAGGTGGATGGATGGAATGATGGATGGATGGATGGATGGATGGATGGATGGATGG
>NW_004444047.1:4988494-5000859 GCF_000243295.1 Trichechus manatus latirostris | reverse complement strand
TGGATGGATGGATGGATGGATGGATGGAATGGCAGATGGATGGATGCATGGATGGATGGATGGAATGGCAGATGGATGGATGGATGGATGGATGGATGATGGATGGATGGATGGATGGAATGACGGATGGATGGATGGATGGATGGATGGATGGAATGGCAGATGGATGGATGCATGGATGGATGGATGGATGGATGGATGGATGGATGGATGGAATGGCAGATGGATGGATGGATGGATAGATAGATGGATGATCAGGGCCTCATGGCTGAGCAACCCAACAGTTACCCCATCTGCAAGATCTTCAGCATTTCATACCTCAGATTCTCCAGGCTCTGTGTGTTGGTCTCAGGTCATCCTGACAGCTGTATCTCTCTCCCTCTCTGCTTGGTGCAGCCTGGCCCCTTGCTATGCACCTCTCCATAGCTGTGCACCTCTCAGCACCAGCTATAAGAAGTCTGTGGACATTCACCTCCCCTGGGGTCTGCAATGTGGCTGTGCTGGAACCTCAGACTCACTCTCTCTACCATCCCTGCCCTGCCTCATACCCAGGACCACTTCCCCCTCCTCGGTTCAGGGCCACTTCTATCTACTCATTCATTCAACACATTTTTTAAAAATTTTATTTATTTTGTTGTTGAAAATATACACAGCAAAACATACACCAATTTAACAGTTTCTACATGTAGAATTCAATGACATTGATTACATTCTTCAAGCTGAGCAACCATTCTCACCTTCCTTTTCTGAATTGTTTCTCCTCCATTAACATAAACTGACTGCCCCCTAAGGTTCCTATCTAATCTTTCGAGTTACTGTTGTCAGTTTGATCCCATATAGATAGTTCTTAAAGGAGCGTAAAGCTGAAGGCAGACATTTCTTACTAATTAAGCTAAACTATTGTTTGGTTTTAAGAAGACTACAGGGGATATTTTTGGTTTAAGGTTTAAAGATTATCTCAGGGCAATAGTTGTAGAGGTTCATCCAGCCTCCAAGGCTCCAGAAAGTCTGGAATCCATGAGAATTTTAAATTCTGTTCTGCATTTTCCCCCTTTTGATCAAAGATTCTTCTATAGAATCTTTGATCAAAATGTTCGGTAGTTGTAGCTGGGCATTCAATAAATATTTATGGAGTGCCTGATAGATGTCAGGCATAGTTCTAGGTATTGAGGATACAACTGCAAAATAAAAAGACAAAAATTTCTGTCTTCATGGAGCATGCATTCCAACAGGGGACTCACACAATAAACAGGATAAGTAAAATGTATAGCATGTTAATTGGTGATAGATGCTAAGGAGAAAAAGTAATGCAGGGAAAGGGCATAAGAAGCGTTGGCGGTTGTGATTCTAGATATTGGGTGGCCAGGAAAGGCCTCCTGAGAAGTGCCTTTGGAAGAGATGAACGAGTGAGCCATGGGGTGACCTGGGGGAAGAGCGTTCCAAGTAGAGGAACCAGCATGGGCAAATGTCCTGGGGCAGAGACTTGCCCGAGTGTTACGGCCAGCTAGGAGGCCAAAGTGGCCAGAGTAGAGTGAGGAGGCTAGAGGGGAGAAGAGGAGGTAGGTTACAGGGGCTGGATCACCCAGCCACCGGAGGGAACTTTGCACCTATGTAGACTTACAGGGTCCCACTGGGCCAAGGGGGTGGAGAAGGGCAGTGAGGGGTGGTTTCTGGAGATGTTTTGAAGCAGGTGGACAGGATTTGCAGATGGACATGGATGTGGGAGACAGAGAGGCACCAAGGGGGGACTCTGAGAACTTGGCATGGGCAAGGAATGGGCAGGAATCAGGGTCAGGGAGGCTGGGGGATGGAAGGCGAAGGTTCCGATTTGGATGCGATGCCTGTCAGGCTTGCAGGTGGGGAAGGCATGGCGTTAGGAGTACGGATGTCAGACTCTAGAGTTCAAGTGTGTCTAGGGCTGGCTCCCATCCACCCCTCCATGGACACTGCTCCCGCCAGGGTCCCTGAGGGCCTCCCAGGGCTGGGCCCCGTGGACACGTCTTAGGCCACCCTGGTCTCTGCAGTGTTGAGTCAGGACCTCCCCTTCATGGAGTCCAGGACACTCCCTTGGCCTCTCCTCCCCCTCAGCCACTCTCCCTCGTCTGATGCCCAGTCACTCCTCCTGGGCCCGTCCCTCTTGTCAGCTGCCTTCCCTTCTCACTCTTTGCCCAGCCTCCCCCATCCCCTGCTAAGCCCTAGACTCCTGTATCCACTGCCAGCCGGATGGTCTTGCCTTCCCCTCCCCTACCTGGATGACCCACTGACACCCAGTGGATTCAGGTCTGAGCTCAGCAGCTCCCACAACAGACCTGCTTTTGCTACGGCTCAGGCCCCATGTCCATCTCCTCCCTGTCTGAACCCGGGGTTGCCCTGGGCACCACCTCCCCTTCGCCCACACTGGCTGGCCACCAGCCCTGGCATCCTAGACACCCCTGCCATCTGCAGCGGTCTGACCCTGGGTTCTTCCTCCCGCCACCCCGCAGATCCCACAGAGCACCTATCAGCTGCCCAAGGAGCAGCAGCTGCTGGAGATGACCAAGAGGTATAACCGCTGGAAGGCTGAGGTGAGCGCGTGCGGCCCTGCCCTCTGAGACCACCGTCTGTTGATGTACAAGGGCAGGAGCACCCTCCCCAGCTGATTGTCCCCAGAGTGGAATGAGGCCATGGGACAGGTCACCCAATGCAGCTGGACTGTCCAGCCCTCCCAGGGACAGTCTCAGCATGTTGACACCTCCCGACCCGCAAACCCCCACAGCATCAAAGAGCAGGGGGACTCTTTGCTGAAGGCTTCGTGGGATGACGGAGAATGGGGGTGAGGCAGGGAGGAGGAGGATAGGGAGGGAAGAGGGAGGAGGGAGAGGAAGGGGAGGAGGGGGACAAGGTGGGGAAGATGAGGTGGGAGAAGGAGGTGGGAGGGGGAGAAGCAAGAAGAGGAGGAGGAGAGGAGGAGGAGAGGGAGAAGACGAGGGGAGGAGGGGTCGGAAGGGGGAGGAGGAAGTGATGAGGAGGGGGAGGGGAGGAGGGGGCAAAGCAGGAGACTGGGAGGAGGGAGAGGAGGATAAGCACAAGGAGCAGGAGGAGGGGGAGGAGGAGGAGGTGCTGGCTGGCACCTTCATCCCCGGCGGGGAGGCCCAGCCACGTGTTGCTGCAGGAGCTGCTGCTGAAGGCAAACCTGGAGGAGCTGCGCTGCGCCATGCCCAGGTCCCGCGGGGAGCCCCCGAAGCAGGTAAGGCCCGGCCCTCCGCGCCAGCCTCCACGCAGGAGCGTGTCCTCATGGCGTACAAAAGCTCTTCCAGAAGCCAGAAGGCCCTTATTTAGCATTTCTCCATCCTGGGCCATGGAAGGGCCAGTGTCCGTGCTGGTGGGAAAGCACCCCCCACGGCCACACGTGTTCCTGCTGGGCAGGGTAGACACAGGCAGGTGTAGACAGGGCAGGTGTAGACAAGGGCAGTTGTAGATGATGTGGGCAGGTAGAGATGCAGTAGGTGTAGACGAGGGCAGTTGTAGATGATGTGGGCAGGTAGAGATGCAGCAGGTGTAGATGGGGCAGGTGTAGAGGCAGGCCGGTGTAGATGTAGATGCAGGCAGGCGTAGATGGGGGCAGGCATAGACTGGGTCAGGCATAAACATGGGCAGGTGTAGACGGGCAGGTATAGATGTAGACACAGGGCCAGGTGTAGACAGGGCAGGCGTAGAGGTGGCAGGTGTACATGGGGACAGGTGTAGATGATGTGGGCAGGTGTAGATGCAGCAGGTGTAGACGGGGCAGGTGTAGAGGCCGGCAGGTGTAGATGTAGATGCAGGCAGGTGTAGACGGGGCAGGTGTAGGTGTAGACACAGGCAGCTGTAGCCTCAGGCAGATGTAGGGGCTCATCAGAAACAAAGGGGAGGAAACTCACCGGGGAAGGCCGCATCAGGCGCTGCTGTCTCTGGGTGTCTCTGAATTTCCCACACTGAACACTTAGTACTTCTCTGAGACTCCCCATCCAAGTAAGTTTGTGAAAAAACACAACGCAAAGGGAGCAGGACGAGGAAGGACTGGTTGCCTGTGCCCCCCCCCCCCTCACCAAGGAGCCCACCTGAGTGCCCTGAACAGGCAGAAGTGGGCTCCCCTCTGGAGCAGCTGGGGCGGGCCTGGGCAGTGGGCCCCCGCCAGCAGCAGGCCCGGGGGGTGTGATGGTGGAGTTCCCGTGGGGGCGGCCCTTTACCAGCTGTCCCCCAC
The DNA here is from genome assembly GCF_000243295.1 of Trichechus manatus latirostris. Taxonomy (NCBI): domain Eukaryota; kingdom Metazoa; phylum Chordata; class Mammalia; order Sirenia; family Trichechidae; genus Trichechus; species Trichechus manatus. Next base: position 4,996,637 of record NW_004444047.1, on the reverse strand, counting down.
GGGAATCGTGGTGTCCCCTGGGGCGTGTCCACACAGCACTGGCGGGCAGACCTGGGAGCAGCCCAGGACCGGTCCAGGGGCTGGCCAGACCCCAGCCCTCAGGGCCGAGCGGTACTGACCAGAACCTTGTCCTGGGTCCAGCAGACCCTTCACCTTCCCTCTTCCCCGCTTGGGCAGGCCAGCGCCTCTGCAAGGCAGGGAGGTGCTGGAGGACAGAGGTGCTGCCCTGCGGGGACCATATGCAGCCGGGCGGGAGGGGAACAGTGGAGGGCGCTGGAGTCAGGACGCTGGGGCCCCCCCTTACCCAGGGACATTTTCTGCTGGGATTTGGGGGCACCTGGTGGGCACAGGGGCCAGGCTGCTCCCTCTGCTCTGGTCCTGCAGGGCTCCAAGAAGAAGCTGAGGTTCCAAGTCCCACCCCGGATCCGCAGGACACCGAAACTGACCTTCTACAGGGTAAGGGACGCACAGACCATCGGGGCAGGCACGGAAGAGGAGGGAGGGTGTGAACCTGGCACCCAGACGCTGTGCCTGTTCTGCTCTGGGGGTTAGGATGGCCAGTGCTGGGGGACCCGAGTCCCCCAGGACAGGCCTCCCCCTTGCAGGGGGCAGGTGTGGAGGGCAGGAGGGCAGGAACCCTGCAGCCAGCCCCTGCACTCTCCTGCAGCCCGACAACGTCCCAGTCAAGCTGAATGCGGCTGCCATCCTTCGAGAAGGGGCCTTGTACCAGCGGCAGGTGGAGAAAGAGCTGCAGAGGTGGGCAGTGGCCACGTGAGGCCAGGACGCTCCCCAGGGGCCGATGCCCACGGGGCCCCTCCCAGCCCCCAGGCCTTGGGCAGCAGCTCAGAACCCACAATGTGGTGGGGGGGCACAGAGGGTGGTGGGATCAGGGGTGGGGCTGGCTTTTCCGGGAGCGAAGGGGGTTGACAGGCAGAGAGAGGGGGCAGAGTGCAAGCAGGGTGCTGAGGCTGCAATGCTGCAGGGGTGGGGGTGCTAAGCCAGACAGCGACAGAGTCATGTCTGCCTTTTATGGAGATTGTCCCAGCTCAGTGAAGGTGACGAACTGGGGTAGGAGACGTAGCAAATACCCAGCCCACCCAAACCTTCCTCAGGGGCCACCTCCTCCTCAAACCCCTTTCTGCTGCCTTCTTCTCAGAGGACAAACCTCTGTGCTCACCCAGGCTGCTTTCCACATCTGTGCATCGGGCTCTGGGTGGGAGCTGAGGTGGCTAGCCAGAGGGATGGACAGAGGGGTGGGCGGAGGGATGGCAGTGGACAGATGGATGGATGGAGGGATAGTAGATGGACAGATGGATGGATGGAGGGATGGTGGATGGACAGGGGTAGATGGAGAGATGGCAGTGGACAGATGGAGGGATGGAGGGATGGTGGATGGGCAGGGGGTGGACAGAGGGATGGTGGATGGACAGAGGGGTGGACAGAGGGATGGTGGATGACAGAGGGGTGGATGGAGGGATGGCAGTGGATGGCTGGATGGAGGGATGATGGCTGACGGGTGGATGGAGGGATGATGGCTGATGGGTGGATGGAGGGATGGCAGGTGGACAGGTGGATGGATGGAGGGATGGTGGATGACAGAGGGGTGGATGGAGGGATGGCAGGGTGGCAGGTAAGCAGATGGGTGGACAGAGAGATGGTAGATGGGCAGATTTGTGGACAGAGGAGTAGACAGAGGGATGGCGGCTGGACATATGGGTGGACAGAGGATGGTGGATGGGCAGATGGGTGAACAGAGAGATGGTGAATGGACAGACAGGTGGAGAGAGGGATGTAAGATGGACAGACAGGTGGAAACAGGGATGGTGGGTGGGCAGACAGGTGGACAGAGATAATGAATGGACAGAGAGATGGTGAATGGGCAAATTGGTGGATAGAGGGGTAGACAGAGTGATGGCAGGTGAACAGGTGGGTAGACAGAGGAACATGTTTGGACAGAGGGATGGTGGGGGAGCAGACAGGTGGACAGAGATAGTGTATGGACAGAGAGATGGTGAATGGACAGACAATGGGCAGAAGAATGGCAGGTGGCAGATGGGTGGACAGAAGGATGGTGGATGGGAAGATGGGTGGTCAAAGGGGGATGAGTAGATGAACGAAGGGGTGGACAGAGGTGACTGATGTGTGGATGGTGGGTGGGTGGGTAGGCGTAGGGGTGGGTAAGGAGGAGGGCAGCCCACACCTGTGAGGGCCCGGCAGGGCTCCCTGGGCAGCGCAGGCCCTGACCACAGGAGGAACCCCAAGCCATGCTTCTGGGCCATCCTCCCCAGGGTTGACAAGCTTGTGGATGGGGCTGGGGACTTCTCCGAGTTCCTGGAGTGGCAGAAGAAGATGCAGGCGAAGGACCGGGAGGAGCAGCTGGCTGTGGAGGAGTGCCGGCGGCTACAGGGGAAGCTCAGCCACGAGGAGGCCATCCTGGCCCGGCAGAACCTGGTGCAGGAGAATAAACAGAAGGCAGAGCAGAAGAAGGAGGAGGTGAGGGGGCTGAGCTCCGGGCCAGCAGGGCATGGGGGCCAGGCCGCTGAGCTGTCTGACTGCCCTGAGCCGTGGCCCACAGAGAAGCCAAGTGCACAAGCTGTGGCTACTGTGGTCACTGGCTTACAGGCCGCCCCCGGGTCATTTCCTCCTAAGACCCAGAGAGTGGCAGTGGTTTCCCTGTCCCCTTGAGTCAGCTGGGCTGAGTGCACTTCTGGCCCAGCCCGCAGAGTCAGTTGGTCCATACACACCTTGGATGTCCCTCAGGGAAGACCGGCGCTTCTGGCAGAAACTTCCAGAAGGCTGACATGTTTAGGTATGGTATCTTCTCCTACAGAAAGGTTTGTGGATATCAACTTTACTACTTTAGAAGTGCCTGATGTATCAGTCCTGGCTTCTCCTCCTCTGAAGACTGGCTGCCAAGGTGGGGGGTTCCCAACCTGTGGCCCCAAAAGCTCATTCCTTCCAGCAAGCCTCACAGTGACCAGGCTAAGGAGAGGGCATGCTGGGCAGGACGTGCGGCTCTGTCTGTCCTGAGAATGGGTCCCTCTGAGTGCAAGCAGTCAGGGACGCGATCACGGGGCACACGAATGACTTCCTTTGATACACTCATTTGTGTCTGTTTGTATTCAGTTTTAGAGTTTGGTTTTCCTTTCCTTTCTGTTGTTGTTAGTTGATACCGAGTCAGCCCTGACTCATGGCTACCCTATGCGCAACAGAATGAAACACTGCCCAGCCCCACACCATCCTCACCGTCATTGCTACGTTTCAGCCCATTGTTGCAGCCACTGTGTCAATCCATCTCATTGAGGATCTTCCTCTTTTTCACTGACCTTCTACTTTACCAAGCATGATGTCCTTCTCCAGGGACTGATCCCTCCTGATAACATGTCCAAAGCATGTGAGATGTAGTCTCGCCATCCTTGTTTTCAAGGAGCATTCTAGCAGTACTTCTTCCAAGACAGACTTGTTCATTCTTCTGGCAGTCCATGGGATATTCAATATTCTTCGCCAACACCATAATTCACAGGCATGAATTCTTCAGTCTTCCTTATTTGTTGCCCAGTTTTCGCACGCATATGAGGCAACTGAAAATACTATGGCTGGCTTGGGTCAGGCGCACCTTAGTCCTTAAAGTGACGTCTTTGCTTTTGAACACTTTAAAGAGGTCTTTTGCAGCAGATTTGCCCAATGCAATATGTCATTTGATTTCTTGACTGCTGCTTTCATGGACGTTGATTGTAGCTCCAAGTAAAATGAAATCCTTGACATGAAAACCTCTGTTTATCATGATGTTGCTTATAGGCCCAGTTGTGAGGATTTTTGTTTTCTTTACGTTGAGGTGTAATCCATACTGAAGGCTGTGATCCTTGATCTTCATCAGTAAGTGCTTCAAGTCCTCTTCCCTTTCAGCAAGCAAGGTTGTGTCATCTGCATAATGTGGGTTGTTAATGAGTCTTCTTCCAATCCTGATGCCCCGCTCTTCTTCATATAGTCCAGCTTCTCAGATTATTTACTCACCAGCAGATCGAATAAGTATGGCGAAAGGGTACAACCCTGACGAATACCTTCCTGATTTTAAACCATGCAGTGTCCCCTTGTTCTGTTCAAACGGCTGCCTCTTAGTCTATGTACAGTTTCCTCAGTTAAGTGTTCTGGAATTCCCATTCTTCACAATGTTATCCATAATTTATTATGATCCTCACAGTCAAATGCCTTTGTATAGTCAATAAAACACAGGTAAACGTCTTTCTGGTATTCTCTGCTTTCAACCAACATCCATTTGACATCAGCAATGACATCCCTCGTACCAACAGGCTTTTACTATTAGGTACCTTAAAACTCTTCCAGCTTCTACCTGTTAGGCAATTCCAAAACCACTCCCATATTTTAGGTATCTACTAGAGCAGCACCCCACTCTTCTGGTACCAAATTCTGTCTTAGTTATCCAGTGCTGCTATAACAGAAATACCACAAGTGGATGGCTTTAACAAATTTATTTTCTCACAGCTTAGGATGCTATAAGTCTGAATTCAGGGTGCCGGCTCTAGGGGAAGGTCCTTGTCTCTTCTGAGCTTCTGCTCCTGGGCAGTCTTCATGTGCTTGGCATCTCTCTTCACCATCTCTCCTTGCTAGCTTTCATTTAATCTCTTTTATATCTCAGAAGAGATTGACTCAAAATACACCCTACACTAATCCTGCGTTATTAACATAACAAAGACAATCCATTCCCAAATGGGATTATAACCACAGGTAGTAAAAAAAAAAAACCCATTGCCATTGAGTTTATTTCAACTCACATCGCCCCTATAGGACAGGGTAGAACTGCCCCAGAGGAGCAGCTGGTGAATTCGAACTGCTGACCTTTTGGTTAGCAGCTGTGCTCTTAACCACTGCATCTCCAGGGCTCTGATTTACAACACATATTTCTGGGGGACACAATTCAATCCATAATAGATAGAGAGCCTCATGTGAAGGTCTAGGGGGCAGCCAGTTCCCAGTGCTGTGTTTGGGCCTTCCAGACTACTGTTAAAATTAGGCCACATGAGGGTGGCGTCCCAAACCCAAGAATTTCATCCTTCCAAGTCTGGCTGGCCTGGCTAGGTCGGTCTTTACATGCCCAGAAGCTCCTCTACACATCTGTGATGACCAATATTTCCCCTTAATAAATTAGCCAGATTGTTGTTACGTGCCACCTAGTCAGTTCCGACTCATAGCGACCGTATGTACAACAGAACGAAACACTGCCCGGTCCTGCGCCATTGTTGCAGCCACTGTGTCCATCCAGATTAGGTGGCACTAAATATTTGAAGAGAAAAGGAATTTTAATTTTTCTTGTGCCTTCATTTTGGACTCATTGCTTTTATAGCCTAGTGCTGCCATGACAAAATACCACCAAGTGGACAACCTTAAAGAACAGAAGTTCATTCTCTCACAATTCTGGAGGTTAGAAGTCCACATTCAGGGAGCTAGCAGGGCCATGCCCTGTCTGTCCACTCTAGGGGTAGATCCTTCCTTGTTTCTTTCAGCTTCTGGGGGCCCCAGGTGATTTTTAGAGTTCCTTAGCTTGTAGATGCCTGGTCATATGGCACCCCTTCCCCGTGTGGACTGTCTCTCCGGGTCTGTTCTCTCCTTTTATAAGACACCACTCAGAAAAGGTTAGCACTAGGACCCACCCTACTCTGATAATACCCTCAAAGAAAGACCTATTTCCTCAAACAAGGTCATATTCACAGGTACAGGAGTTGGGACTCAAACACACCATCTTTCTGGGGGACACAATTCAATTCATAACACAACCTTCACCTGTTTGTTTTTAGTAAGTCCTTCCGCCTGTTGTCCTCTTTTTCTTAATAGTTTAATTTTTTTTTTGTTTTTGAGAATATACACAGCAAAATACATACCCATTCCACAATTGCTACATGTACAATTCAGTGACATTAATTACATTCTTCAAGTTGTGCAACTACCATCCTTTTCCAAATTGTTCCTCCCCCATTAGAATAAACTCACTGCCCCCTAAGCTTCCTATCTGAACTTTCAAGGTGCTATTGTCAGTTTGATCCCATATAGATAGTTCTTTAGAAGACCACAATGCTCAAGGCAGGCATTCTTTTTATTATTATTATTATTATTATTTTATTGTGCTTTAAGTGAAAGTTTACAATTCAAGTTAGTCTGTCATGCAGAAATTTATACATACATTGTTATGTGACCCTAGTTTCTCTCCCTGTACTGTGATAGCACACTCCTCCTTTCCACCCCAGATTTCCCATGTCCATTCAACCAGCTCCTGGCCCTCTCTGCCTTCTCATCTCACCTCCAGACAGGAGCTGCCCATTTAATCTCATGTGTCTACTTGAGCTAAGAAGCACACTCTTCACAAGTATCATTTTATGTCCCATATTCCAGTCTAATCTTTGTCTGAAGAGTTGGCCTCAGGAATGGTTTTAGTTTTGGTCTAACAGAGAGTCCGGGGGCCATGTCTTCTGGGGTCCCTCCAGTCTCAGTCAAACCATTAAGTCTGGCTTTTTTACTAGAATTTGAGTTCTGCACCCCATTTTCCTCCTGCTCCATCAGGGACTCTCTGTGGTGTTCCCTGTCCCGGCCATTGGTGGTAGCCGGGTACTGTCTAGTTCTTCTTTCTGGTCTCAGGCTGATGAAGTCTCTGGTTTATGTGGTCTTTTCTGTCTCTTGGGCTAATACTTTCCTTGATGTTCTTCATTCTCCTTTGCTCCAGGTGGTTGGGACAAACTGATGCATCTTAGATGGCCGCTTGCTAGCTTTTAAGACCCCAGACGCCACTCACCAAGTGGGACGCGGAACATTTTCTTAATAAACTTTGTTATACCAATTGACCTAGATGTCCCCTGAAAGCATGGTCCCCAGACCCCCGCCCCTGCTACTCTGTCCCTTGAAGTGTTTGGTTGTATTCAGGAAACTTCTTAGCTTTGGTTTAGTCCAGTTGTGCTGACTTCCCCTATATTGTGTGTTGTCCTTCCCTTCACCTAAGATCATTCTTGTCTACTATCTAGTTAGTGAACACCCCTCTCCCTCCTTCCCCACCCTTATAACCATCAAGGAATGTTTCCTTCTGTGTTTAAACCTTTTCTTGAGTTCTTGTGATAGTGGTCTTATACAATATTTGTCCTTTTGCGACTGACTAAATTCACTCAGCATAATGCCTTCCAAATTCCTCTGTGTTATGTTTCACGAATTCATCATTGTTCTTTATCATTGCGTAGTATTCCACTGTGTGAATACACCATAATTTTGTTTATCCATTCATCCATTGATGGGCACCTAGGTTGTTTCCATCTTTTTGCTATCGTGAACCATGCTGCAATGAACATGGGTGTGCATATATCTATTCGTGTGACAGCTCTTATTTCTCTAGGATATATTCCAAGGAGCGGGATTGCTGGATCATATGGTACTTCTATTTCTAGCTTTTTAAGAAGTGCCAAATCGATTTCCAAGGTGTTTGTACCGTATTACATTCTCACCAAGATTGTATAAGTGTTCCAGTCTCTCCACAACCTCTCCAACATTTATTATTTTGTGTGTTTTGGATTAATGCTAGCCTTGTTGGGGTGAGATGGTATCTCACTGTAGTTTTGATTTCCATTTCTCTACTGGCTAATGATCGTGAGCATTTCCTCATGTGTCTGTTAGCCACCTGAATGTCTTCTTTGGTGAAGTGCCTGCTCATATCCTTTGCCCGTTTTTTAATTGGGTTATTTGTCTTTTTGTTGTTGAGGTTTTGTGGTATCTTAGAGATTTTAGAGATTAGACGCTGATCGGATTTGTCATAGCCTAGCCAAAATTCTTTTCCCAGTCTGTAGGTTGTCTTTTTGCTCTTTTGGTGAAGTCTTTTTATGAGCATAAGTGTTTGATTTTTCGGAGCTTCCCGTGATCTAGTTTTTCTTCTGGCGTTTGTGCATTGTTAGTTATGTTTTGTATTTTGTTTATGCCATGTATTAGGGCTCCTAGCATTGTCCCTATTTTTCCTTCCATAATCTTTATCGTTTTAGATTTTATATTTAGGTCTTTGATCCATTTCGAGTTAGTTTTTGTGCATGGTGTGAGGTATGGGTCTTGTTTCAGTTTTTTGCAGATGGATATCCAGTTATGCCAGCACCATTTGTTA
>NW_004444047.1:4900125-4987807 GCF_000243295.1 Trichechus manatus latirostris | reverse complement strand
ATTTGGATGCCCTTTATTTCTTTTTCTAGCCTAATCTCTCTGGCTAGGACCTCCCGCACAATGTAGAATAAGAGTGGTGATAGAGGGCATCCTTGTCTGGTTCCCGTTCTCAAGAGGAATGCTTTCAAAGTCTCTCCATTTGGGATGATGTTGGCTGTTGGCTTTGTATAAATAAGCAGGCATTCTTTACCAATCAAGCTAAATTATTGTTTGGTTTAAAGAAGACCGGTGAATTTTTTGGTTGAAGGTTTAAAGATTATCTCAGAGCAATAGTTTCAGGGGTTCATGCAGCCTCCATGGCTCCAGAAAGTCTGGCTTCACGTGTTTTAATGAACTATCATTTTTATTTCCCTGTGAGGTTCTATCACAAGGACCTGGCCCCTTGGGGGCCCTTTATGCTACCCTGCTGTCCTTTGTGCTCCACTCTTGGGCCTTTGAAAGCATCTTTTCTTTTCAGAAGCGAGACGTTTCAGGCCCGCCTGCATTTTCTCTGCTCAAGACACAGAATCAGTTATTCTCCCAGGACCCCTTCCCCCGGTCACGGAGACCAGCATTAAATTCCAATTCTGGGTGCTGGGGAGCTTTTGTGGATTTTTCCATGGTGACCGGTGTTCAAGCGTTCTAGCAACAGGGCTAAAAGGGGATATACTTTTAAAATCATGAGTGTAACATTGATATTTTTAAGTTAGCTCTAACATTGTCTTAAAATAAACTAGTTGAATATATTTTCTTCACTTAACTAATTTTATCCCCTTTTAGGAGTCCCTGGGGGGCACAAACAGTTAAGCAGTCAACTACTAGCCAAAAGGTTGGTGGTTTGAACCCACCCAGAAGCCTGGTGATCTGCTTTTGAAAGGTCACGGCCTTGAAAACCTTTTGGAGCAGTTCTGCTCTGCACACAAGGGGGTCACCAGGAGTCAGAGTCGACTCCACAGCAACTAACAGCAACAACAACATCCCCTTTTAAAAATAATTTGATGAGCCATGCAAATAATTAGATATATTGAATAATAAAGCTTACATTATTATTATTATTAATATTTGGTCCATCCTCACCATGAAATGAAATTAAGCCAGAATAGCAGTACCAGTATTCACACCAAATCTACCGGGGTCAAAGGTGACCGTTCTTTGAGTACATGTTACCAAAAAGAGTGTAAAATAAATTACAAATCTAGACTTAGATAAGAAGAGGCTTTATTGAGAAAGACAATTGCAATAGAAAGAACACCCCAATCTCAGAAATCCGCAAGTGTCTCAAGAATTAGGCAAAAAGGGTGTTTCTTTTATGGAGACGAGAGTGAACAAGCCTGGAAAGAACCAGGTGGGGAAGTGGGATGAGAGGATGGTTAGATCAGAGACTGTTCATGCAGAGGCCAGTCTGTTCCCCAGGAGGGCTCCTGAAGGAGGCGCTGTCTGCTGGCACAGGCTGAGGGTGGCCGGAGTTTAGGGACCTGGGGGAAGGAGAGAAGCTTCCTAAAGTTTGGTGAACAAGCATTTTGTTTTGGCTAATCAGTGGGGACAAGTAATTCTCATTTATGAAGTGAGGGGTAGAATGTGGAGGGAATGGCCAGCCTCCTCGTAGGTAAACCGGGGCATCTGTGAGTCTTATCTCAGTCACATGGGGAGGGCAGTTCTTTGCAGTAAGCTGTTTTCCAGAGCACAAAGATTGGGGGTACTTCTTTAACCCTCGCTAATTTCCAGGATCACTGGGCTCAGGGAAAATTTGTCATTGTTAGTATGCATTCAGATTCCATGTGGCTTTGGTTGCATAACACTGCTCAGTGTTCCTGATCATTTTCACCATGTAGGTGTCCCTGCGAGGACCATAGAAAGCTCTTACCTGGTGCGTGCTAGGTGAGCAGGCCTTGCGGGAGCCTGTTTAGCTGCAGAAGGGTGGGGAAGTGTGTGGAAAACCGGTTGGACCTCCATAAAAATCTCTCACTGCCATCAAGTCAATTCTGACTCATAGTGATCCTATAGGAGAGAGTAGAACTGCCCCAGGGGGTCTCCAAGGAGTGCATGGTGGATTCGGTCTGCTGACCTTTTGGTTAGTAGCCGAATGCTTAACCACTGTGCCACCAGGGCTCCTGGACCTCCATAGGAGGTCCCAAACATGCATCAGGCCATCTCTGACCCCGAGTGGACTCCAGGCAGGACCATAGGTCTGAGCTTTATGTCAGAGTACACAGAGCTGGGCATCTGACCCTGGACTCCTGCCAGCCAGCTAACCCACCATACGCTGCCCTGGTCATCCAACTTCCCCTCGGGCCTTGCCAGCCTTGCCAGCTGGCCACACACTCGCCCTTCCCCAAACACCACTGTCTGCCCACTGCTCCTGACATTTGCACCTTCTTTTCTGTCTTCTTTGTGTGCTCAGTGCTTGTTCCCCACTCTCTACTGAGTCCTGAAGCTGTGCTGATTTGAAGGCTACAGGGGTGATGTCCCCTTTTCTATGCACTGGCCACAGCAGCTAGAGGAGCCAGATGGCTGGCCTCGTTTTCCAGCAAAGAACTGAAGGCCAGAGAGGCAGAGGGGTTTGCCCAAAGTCACACAGCTGTTCGAGCGGAGGCAGAACTCAAAGTCCTGTGGGTTCTACTGCCCAGCTGGGCCTTCTCCATTGACCCGTCCTGCCTCCTGGATTCTGTGTGTTTCTATAAACAGCTAAGAGATTCGGCCTCTTCTCGTCTTCTGCCCCTCATTCCCAGGACAAGGCTCCCTGGCGCCTCCGCTCTGTGGGCCACGCTGAGAAGCCCCAGAGCGAGTCCCACCCAGAAGGGAGGACTCAGCTTGGGCTGGAAGGTGGACCACACGGGGACCGTGTCTCCTTGGTCTAGGCATTCCTCTGTGTTTGCTCATTGACCTACTTGGGATAAGACTCGTGCTATGTTCTAGTAGCCCACTTTTTTTCCACCCCATGGTTCCACACAAGCATTTCTCCAACTTATTACAAAGTTGTCAAAAGTATGTTCTTAAGTAAACGTTTTGTTTTAGAACAGTTTTAGAGTCACAGAAAAGTTGCAAAGACAGTACAGAGATTTCCCATATACATCACACCCTATCCAGCTCCCCTAATTATTAACATCTTGCCTTGCTGTCAAAGTGGGTGGTGAAAGCAGTTAACACTTTCAGCTGCTGACCAAAAGTCTGGAGGTTCAAGTCCACCCAGAGGAGCCTGGGAAGAAAAGATCAGCCATTGAAAACCGTATGGGGCACAGTTCTACTCTGACACACGAGGTCACCATGAGTTAGAATCGCCTTGACCCAACCAGTAGTGGTGGCCATTGCTATAGTACATTTGTCTCAACTGGTACATTACTAGTAACTAGGCTCCACTGTTTATTTAAGGAGCCCTGCTGGCACGATGGTTAAGTGCTTGGCTGCTAACCGAAAGGTCAGTGGTTCAAACCCACAAGAGGCTCCTCAGAAGAAAGATGTGGCAGTCTGCTTCTGTAAAGATTATAGCCTTGGAAACCCTATGGGGCAGTTCTGCTCTGTCCTATAGGGTCCTTATGAGTTGGAATCAACTCAACAGCAATGGGTTTGGTTTGGGTTTGGTTTGGTGGCACAATGGTTAAACTCTTGGCTGCTAACCGAAAGGTTGGTGGTTCGAACCCACCCAGCCATTGCTCCTTTCCCTGGCCATCTGTTCCCATAAAGATTAAACAAAAAACCAAACCCATTGCCGTCAAGTTGATTCTGATTCATAGCAACCCTACAGGACAGAGTAGATCTGCCCCATAGGGTTTCCAAGGAGCAGCTGGTGACTCGAACTGCCAACCTTTTGGTTAGCAGCCAAGCTCCTTAACCACTACACCACCAGGGCTCCTAGAAAACCCTATGGAGCATTTTCACTCTGTCATATGAGTCAAAAATTGACTTGACGGCACCTAACAACAACATACTTTATTCAGATCTCACCAGCTTTTTCACTAATGGCCTTTTTCCGTCCCAGGATCCCAGCCAGGACACCACATCACATTTAGTCATCGTATCTCCTTAGGTTCTTCTTGGCTGTGGCAGTTTCTCAAACTTACCTTATTTCTGATGACCCTGACAGTTTGAAGGAGTGCTGGTCAGGTATTTGTAGAATGTCCCTCTGTTGGGCTTTGTCTGGTATTTTTCTCATGATTAGACCGGGGTTACGGGTTTTGGGGAGGAAGACCACAGAGGTGAAGTGGCCTTCTCAGCCCATCTTCAAGGGTACATGCTTTCAACGTGATTTCTCACTGTTGGTGTTGACCTTGATCACTCAGCTGGGATAGTGTTGGCCTGGTTTCTCCACTGTAGTTATCGTCCCCCTTTCCGTACTCTACTCTTTGGAAGCGAGTCAGTAAGTGTGGCCCACACTCCAGGGGAGGAGGGCTTAAGCTCCACCTCCGTGAGGATCATGTATCTACTTGGAATCTTTCTGCACAGCAGATTTGTCTCTCCTCCCCCGTTTATTTATTCATTCAGTCATTTATTTCTGTCAGTGTGGACCCACAAATACTTAGTTTATACTATTTGTTATAGTCCAGTGCTACCTTATTTATTTTGTTGCTCATATTGTCCCAGCTTCGGCCATTGGGGCTCCTTCATTTGGTTCCTGGGTCCCTTTGACCTGTACCCATCATTGGGTCTTTTTGAGTACTTCCTCACCTCCTGGTACTGTAAGATGCTCCAGGCTCATCTTGCATTTTCCCTGCCTCAGCCCTAAAATAGCCATTTCCCCAAGGGCCCTGGTTCCTTTTATTGGAGGATGGTACTAAAGTAATCTTAAGAGTATCCTCAAAGCCCAGCGTGGGGCTCTAGCATGAAGTCTCGCGTTTGTGTCAGATTGCCTGGAATGAAATTGTACAGGGTGGAGAGGAGAGGCCATTTTTAAGGCTCCTTGATCCAGGCCAGCAAACTGCTTTACAAAAGGATTTCTTTATGCACAGTTTCTAAGCCTGGGGGCCACGCTGCCTCAGACCATTTCTCTTGGCTTATGGTACAGTTGAAGAGGAGCTCCATGAAGCTGGGTTTCCAATGGCTCCCTGGCAGTGCTGGGCCAGTGACAAGAGTTACAGGTCCCACACTGTCCTTCATAGCATCTTGAGCACTGAAAATACCGTTCTGAATTGTTCACAGTAGCTTAAAGCGGAAACACTGTGGTTGTCCACCAACCAGCATTAGAAGGGATCGGAGTTGTGGTATACACAGAAACATACACCAAACTACAATGACAGGCCAGGCATGGGTGAATCTAAGCACAAAAGAAGCAAGACACAGAAGGCAGCGTGCGGGACCACTGTACTTATGTAGGGCTCAGAGCACAAAGCCACATTCTGTTGTTTAAGGACGTGCCCTTCTAAGGCACAACGACGAAGAAAAGCATGGAAATGACTGTCAGGACCAGCCAGGAGTCCTTTCCTCCAAGAGAGGGGACATGTGATGGGGGAACTAGGTGCTCCCCAGGGCCTGGCATATCCTACACGGTGATCTGGGCACCCGGCCCCACCCAGCATACAAGCATTGAGTAAATACACTGTCATGTCTCATATCTGGGGACCAGGAGTGGGTGGGCTTCAGGGTGAATCCAGCGCCTCTGACTCGGTTTCCCTGGGACTCTCTTGACTCCACCGCTAGCTTTATCCTCAGATCTGGGGGGGTAGCTGTGTGGTTCTGGGGCTCACACCATCCCCCATGACCACACTGGGAAGAGTGCGGGAGGTGGGACTTCTTGGGTGGCCCAACCTCAAGGGGACCGCCTGGAGTTGACTGGCTGAGACCCAGGTTCCTGAGTGACTCAAGGTGAAGGACCAGATTAAGCCCCCAGACTTCATGCCTCTCCACTGGGCCAGAGCAGGGCAGGCAAGTGGGACAGGCCCATGGGAGCAGCCCTCACCGCGTGGCCCGTTGTCCGGCAGACAGTGGAGCTGATGCAGCAGTATGCCGAGAGGCGCCTCCAGGAGGAAAGGTCGCTGAAGGAGCTGGTGGAGCAGGTGATAGAGGCACAGAAGAATGTCAAGGTGGCGCAGACGAAGCTTCTGAAGGGCCGCCGGCAGGCAGGTACGGTGGGCAAGCCGCTGCATGGAGGCCATGCCCAGCTGTGCTCCCCACGCGGGGCCCCAGGCTGGCACCCTGCCCACTGCTCCAGAGCAGGCCTGGTCGGCAGGTAAGCCGCTCCCCAGCCCACTCAGCACCCTACTTGGCCCCCAAGCTCAGGAGGTGATAGAAGAGAGCCGGGGGCTGCTGGAGCGCAGGGCACAGGAGGCCAAGGAGCAGCAGAGGCAGCGGTGTGCGCTCAGCTCCCAGCTGCGTGCCATGGAGACGCGGCCCACACGCAAGGGCAAGCTTGTGGACTTGACCCAGGTGGGGACCCCCGCCCCCAAACCCTCCCCGATGGATGACCTAGAGAGCCCTCCTGTGTCTTACCATGCCAGGCATTGACCTGGAAGGGCATGTCCAGAACTCCACCAAGGCCAAGGGGGGGGGGTCTCACCCCACCCCAAAATGCACCTATCCACTCATCACTAGCCATAGGCTGGGCACTCACCGTGCTGGTGACCTGGGTCTGGCCCCAGGAGTTCATAGTCCTGCTGCGGGACAGACATTGCCCCAGGCCTCTGCAACCCTGGGGAGGGGCAGGGGGCGGGAACTAGGCCCCTAGGAGTGGGCAAGGCAGGCTGCTTGGAGGAGGCCAGGCTGGCTGTTGAGCTGGTGGGTGGGCCTGGGAAGGCCATGTGAGCTGGCTGGGGACCTAGCCCGGTCCCAGGGAATGGGGGCTTCAGGGGGTGGGGACTTGCCCCAATGGAGGAGCCTTTGGGACACCCAGCTGGAGAGGTGCAGTCAGCCCGAAGTGAGGTCTGCGGGGGCAGGGGGGGCAGGGAAAGGGGCTGGAGAGGCTGGATGGGGGCTGAGGGAGCCCAGTCATTATATAGGCAATATTGAAGCCAAGGAGGGCAGGGGGCGTCCGGGGCTGCTGCCCGGAGCCCAGAGAGCTCCCCCGAGCCTGTCCTCTGTGCTGCCTGGTGACCCTCTCAGGGACTGTGCTTGCTGGGGTGGAGTCTGAGTGTGGCCTCAGAACTGGGGCAGCAGAAAGGCCAGGGCTCAGCAGCTGGCCAGGGCAGGTGGGGAGTGGGCTGGGAGGGACTGGGTGAGGCCGGGCCATCTGAGCCCCAGGTCTGGACTGGCTCACGCTCCCCACCTGACCTAGCACACTGCCAGCCTGGGGCCTCCTGCTACCCCACAGATCCCCGGGTATGGCCTTGAGGGTGAGATGTCCATTGTGGAGCTGCGTGAGCGGCTGGCGCTGCTCAAGGAGACCCAGCAGCGCACACAGGAGGAGAAGCGGGACCAGATTATCCAGGGCAAGCGTGCCCGGAGCCAAGAGCTGCAGGACACCGTGGAGCGCATCTCCCTATGCCGCGCGGCCATGGGCAGGGCCGCAGCCCTGAGGTCAGTACCAGGGCCAGGGGGGCACCGCCAGCCGCATCCTCCCGGGTGGTAGCTCCTTGCAACAGCCCACCACCCCCCTGCCTGGGCAGTGCCTTGCAACAACTCTCCCCATCCCTATGGTTTTATTAGACAATTTCCAGGCACCCAGAAATGGTGAAAAGTCGTGCAGCACCAGCTTGGATACCCATGACCTAAATGCAGTCCTTTTGCATCTAGGTCAAGGCTATGACCTTTTGCTCTATGTGCTTCATCTAGCTAGCTAGCTATGTGTCTTCACCAACCCCCTTGGAGATAGTTGCAGGTAGCAGACACCTCACTCCTAAAATATTTTAGCATGCATCTCCTTAAAAAAAAGGCATTGTCCTACATAATCACAGCACCAGGGTGCATCTAGGAGAATGAACAACAGTTCCCAACATCATTGAATAGCCAGTTCGTATTCACATTTTCCAGGCATCTCAAGACTTTTTGTTTCAAACCAGGATCCACCTGAGGCTCAAACATTGCATTTGATTGTCAGATCTCTCCAATCTCTTTCCATCTAGAGCCTGCGCATGCCCACACACACACATTTTGTTTGTTTTGGGGACACTGTGGTAACTTTTTCAGCCCTGCATGCCTGTCCTGTGACAGCCTGGTCAGGCATGGGTCTGTGCTACCCCCAGAGTCAGGCAGGCCTGGGGGCCCTGGCCTAATCTTATGGGGAACACAGCTGCTCCAGGGGAAGTGGCATCCCAGACATGCTGGAGCACAACCTGGTCCAGAGAAACTGTCTGCGTGGGCTGGGGTGGGGCAGAGTAACTGGTGGATGGAAGGACGGACGGTCTAATTCATTGTCAATGGGTGGGGAAAGCCTTCATTTTTAGCCCTTTGAGTGACTGTTAGGTCCCTGGGTGGTGTAAACGTTTTACGTTTGGCTACTAATCTAAAGGTTGACAGTTCACACCCACCCAGCAGTGCCAAGGAAGAAAGGCCTGGCAATCTGCTTCCACAAATATTACAGCTTAAAAAACTCTATGGAGCAGTTCTACTCTGTGTCATGTGTGGTCCCCATGAACTGGAATAGACTCCACAGCAACAGGGGGGTTTTTTGTTTTCGTTTTTGTTTTTTCTGAGTGACTGCTGCTCTGTTTGCAGTTCAGAGGAGGCACGTGACAAGCAGATCGGGGCTGGCCGGGCAGGGCTTGCTGGCCACCCAGCAGGTCTGGAAGGCGGCAGTCCCCAGGGGAGACTTCACCACTTCCTCGCTGCTGGCTCTCGGCCTGGCAGACCCCAAATGCAGTGCTGGGGAGCCTCCAAGAGTCCAACCTAAGCTAACAGTTCCTGAAGCCCCTGCCTGCAGCCAGACGCCACTGGCAGTAACTCACAAGGAGCAGTTTAGCCGGCAGGAGGCTGGACAGCCCTGGGGTGGTGGTGAAGAGGGACCAGGCACAGGGAACAGCACGTGCAAATGCCTGAGGCTGTGAGGGGCCCTGAGTCAATAGAGCATGTCAGCGGAGTTTCAGAGGGAAAACGTCTCCACGTATGGAAAAGATTTGGAAAGATACCGAAATATTACCACAAAAACCAAACCCACTGCCGTCAGGTCCATCCCGACTCATAGTGAGCAGATAAGGTTTCCAAGGCTGTAAATCTCTACGGAAGCCGACTGCCACATCTTTCTTCCGCAGAGCGGCTGGCGGTTTCAATTGCTGGCCGTTTTTGGTTAGCAGCCCATCGGTTTAACCGCTGCGCCGCCAAAATATTAGCAGGGGTTACCTTTAGGCAAGAGAGTGGCAAAGGGTGTGTGAGATGAAACGGGTTTTCACTTTTTTTACATCCAACACATGTATACACGTGTAATACTTTTTAAATTTTAAGTAAAAAGAACAAAAAGGCAGAGGCACTGGCACGGCCCCACCCAGCCCCTACCTGAGATCAACAGCGGCTGGCTCAGGCTCCTGGACGGGAACATTCAGCCGTCCTATGGGTCTCGCGCTCGATACCAAAACGCTTCCTGCTTAACCTCAGCAGAAGTAGGGGTTTCCCTGGGGCGGCCGCCGCGGCCTGTGTCCGACCGGGCTCTGGCCGAGCGTCCGACCCGGCTCTGGCCGAGCGTCTGACCCGGGCTTTGGCCTCCGCCGTCCGCCCTGTCGCCCTGACCAGGTGGGAGGAGAAGAAAGGCGCCGCGGCGGCCCGGGGCTCCCAGGACAAGCGGGTGCTGGAGCTGCGGCGCCGGATCGCGGAGAAGGCGGGCGAGCGCCAAGGGAAGGCTGCTGCGCTGCGCGTGTCGGCGCCGCGGGCCGCGCGCCCCAAGCCCCGGGTGAGTATGGGGGGGCTCGGCGGGCGGGACGGCAAGCGGGGGTGGGGCATGGGAGTTTTCGGGGAGCCGGACAGGGTGCTTGAGGCGGGGTGCCGGGGTGGGGAGCGGTGTCCGGTGCAGGAGTGCGGAGTACACGGTGGGTAGGGGAGTGCGCGAGAGGGCAGGAGGTATGCGGACTCAGGGACGGATTATTCAATAAGCAAGGTAAGACGGGTTTACTTGTGTTTATTTACTAATCCGTATGCACAATTTCACCTGATCTTATGTGGTGAAAATTAGTAAATAAGCACAATTATGCCTGTGGGTATCCTGCTTAGTGTTAGCGGGTGCATATCGTGCTTACTGGTTAATCCGCCCTGTTGCGGTAGGTGGGCCTGGCGGTGCACTGGGGAGGCGAACACGGTGGGGGACCCCGGAGGGGTGCGTAGGGGCCGGGGGTAGGGTGGGGGGAGGCCGGGCGGTATGCGGCTGTGGGTGAGTGCTGTCCGGTGCGGGGCCAGGCTGTGTCCATGGGGGGCACGATGTGCTGTGGGGACGCGGTGTCCAGTAGGGGCTCTGTGCCCGTGTGTGGTGGGGGGCGCGGTGGGGGGATCCGGTTGTGTCCGTGGGGGGCGCGATGTGCGGTGGGGACGCGGTGTCCAGTGGGCGCGCGGTGTCCGTGTGCGGTGGGGCGACGAGATGTCCTTTGGCGCGGGGCGCGATAGGGGGACTTGGCTGTGTCCGTAGGGGGCGCGATGTGGGGTGGGGACACGGTGTCCGGTAGTGTGCAGTGTCCATGGGGGTCGCGGTGTCTGTGGGGGGCGCGGTATGCGGTGGGGGGCGGTGTCTGGTGGGGGCACCGTGTTCGTGGGGACCCACGCTGATGCCCGCCCTCTGCAGGCGCAGCTGGAGGCACAGCACTGGCTGGAGCTGGAGCAGAGCCGCGAGCGAAGGCTGCAGGCCGTGCAGCGGGAAGGCCCGGCGCGCCGCTTGGAGGCCGCCTGACTCGGGAGCCCTACCGGCCTCCTACTCTTCCCCGGAATAAAGCGTGCGGAGGGCAGACCGTGCCTCCTTTCCCTCCGCTACGGCGCGCGCCCCCTGCTCGCCACGCCCTCCCGCCGCCCAGCCCCCTGCGCTCCCTGCGCTCCCTGCGCTCCCTGCGCTCCCCGCCCCCCCGCCGCCACACCCCGCCCGTGGCCCCGCCCCGCCGCAGGCTCTGTCTGCCCTGGGGAAGGTTGCAGATCAAATACTGTACAGGCCACGCTGTTATGACATGGTACTAAGCTACGTTAGTTTCCGTTGTTTATCTGGAATTTAAATTTAACTGGGCGTCCTGTATTTTTATATGCTAAGTCTGCTACCCTCGCCCAGATCCTAGCCCTTCCCCTGATCCCAGCCCAAGGCTGCCCCATTCCACCGCCCCCACCCCCTGACAGGCCCCTCCAGGGCCCTCAGCCCCTAACAGCTCCCTCAGCATACACAAACCTGGAATCCCTACCACCTGGTGGAAATCCCGACCCCTGCCCAGCGCTAGGTGACTTCGCCTGGGGACCCCCCAAGACTGGAAGTGGCCAGTCACAATGTAGCCCTCACAATGACCCTGGGGATTAGCAACTGTCCCCCATCCTGATGATGAGGCCACGGTGCTCAGAGAGGTGCTGTGACCGGTCCAGAAACAAGACACAACGCTGAGCTTAGGTGACTCTAGCCTAGCTGTCCCAGCATCCCCACGGAGCCAACACCCAACAAGGTACTGGGGCGCAAACTCCCCCCAGTTGGGACCAGGACAGATTCATTCGCCTGGGCCCCCAGCCCCAGCACCTGGGCGTGGCCTTGAGGACAGGGCTTTGGAGTGAATACAAAGGGAGGAACTGCTGCCTCAAGAATGAAGCACATTGTGTGGCGGGACCCCAGGAAGGAGAGAACCGGACAGGCCCATGGGGACAGGGGAAGAAAGGGAGGAGGGCCTGGAAACTCCCAGAACAGGTAGACATCCTGGAGAGACTCCCCCCACCCCATATCCTCCGTAGGCCTTCAGA
Source organism: Trichechus manatus latirostris (assembly GCF_000243295.1). Lineage (NCBI taxonomy): Eukaryota > Metazoa > Chordata > Mammalia > Sirenia > Trichechidae > Trichechus > Trichechus manatus. Next base: position 4,976,065 of record NW_004444047.1, on the reverse strand, counting down.
GGTGATGGCACCTCCGAGGGGGTGGCTGTGTGATGTACCCCAGAGGCTGGACCCCAGGGCACATTCAGACCAGGAAGGTGGGCATCTCAGCAGTGACAAGAGGACACCAAAGGCCACAGGTATCCCCTAATATTCTGATCTGTGTCAGAACCCCAGGATTTCCCCACAACCCAGGCTAGTAAGGAGAGGAATGTCCCACCTTTCCATAGAATCAGGGCTGGCAGCAGATAAAATTTCACTGAAAGAAATAAACATGGCGTTTCTTACATGCTGTGTCGGGCAATAAAATTCAAATCAATTTCATGTGATGTTGAGGAAATGCATTGACGATAGCCATCCAGAGAGGCTCCCTCTGGGCTCTGAGCGAACTCAGGCCCGTTCAGATGGGTTTCAGGAGCAAGTAACACATCTCCATCTGGCTTTCAATTCATTAGCTCACATAAGTGGCGATCCAAAACTCAGTGGGCTTCAGGATGTGCCTGATCCAGGAGCTCTGTCTTCAGACTTGTAGCAGTTCCAGCCTCACAATGTCCAGAAAAAGAAGGACCATCTCTCTCTGGCCTCTCTCCTAGGAGGGAAACATCTGTCCTCGAAGTCTCCCTGAGAACATCTGCTGCAGTCTCACTGGGCTGAATCAGACATGCCCAGGCTAAGCCAGTTCCTGCAGCAGGAGAAAAGTTTGATTGGGTGTCTGAGCGAGCACTGGGGCAAGTGGGGGGAATTACCCTTCAGCTATCAAGCTGGCCTCTGGAGCAGAGGGGGAAGACGGTAGCCAAACAAAATCTGGATGCTATTGGCAATAACAATGAAGGGAGTGGTGGTTCAGCATAGAATTCTCGCCTTCCATGTAGGAGACCTGGGTTTGATTCCCAGCCAATACACCTCATGCACAGCCACCACTCGTCTATCAGTGGAGGCTTGCGTGTTGCTGTGATGCTGAGGTTTCAGCAGAGCTTCAAGACTAAGACAGACTATGAAGAAAGGCCTGGAGATCTACTTCTAAAAATCAACCAAAGAAATCTCGATGGATCACTATGGTCCACAACCGATCCTGGAGGATCAGGCAGTCTTTCGTCCTGTTGTGCATAGGACAGCCACAAGCTGGGACTGACTCAGTGGTAGCTAACAACAATATGGGCAAAGATGCTGGTTGGCAGTCAACAAGGTCCCCGACCATGTCCCACACTCCTGAACCTGGACAGCTGCTCAGAGCTGGCTTGCCAGCACCTGGGGCCACTCCCAGGTACTCTGCTCCTGCAGAGCTGAGTGGGAGCAGGCCTTGGGTCATCCCCTAGAGGTTGTGGCCTGAAGGCAGGCCTTATGTGGTAAATGACAAACGTGTCTCCTTGTACCCACGTCCCTTGCCATATGACTTTACACCTCCTCCCACCAAGACGTGGAATCTGATTCCCCCAGCCCTTGAATCTGACTTGCTTTGGCCAACAGGGTACAGCCGAAGTGGCTGTGTGCCAGTACCAAGCTTGCACCCCACAAGGCCCAAGCTTCCACTTGCTCTCCGGGAACCCACTCAGCTACCACATGAGCAGGCCCAGGGTGGTCTGCTGGGGAGAGGGACCATGTGGAGGAGTTGTCCCAGAGAAGCCCATCCTAGACCACCCTACAACCACCCAACATGTGAGTGCAGCCAGGAACCAGAACCACCCAGCTGATTTGTAGACTCATGAGCAACAATAAATATCTATTGTTTGAAGCACAGAGCTTTGGGGTGGTTTTCTTGCAAAGCAATAGCTAACTGATATACCCGCAAGGGGTCCTCACTGTAGACCCCTGCCTCCCGCTTTCTGTATGAGCCATTAGAGAGAATCAAGCTACCCCTGGAAAGGGAATCAGCCAGGGGGAGATAAGGTCCAGCTGGTGCTGAGAAAGCACTCTCTGAACCTTTATTGGCTGGACGCCTGGGGAATTGACATTCTGCTTAAGTGAATTTTCTGAATAAGTGCAGGTTAGCCGGAAGGCCCCTGTTGACAATGTCTGAAACCCCCTTGGGCAGAGGTTCTTATTTTGGAGTTGAAAAGCAGATTCTCATGCCCCCTCTGAGTTCTAGTGTGAAGCCCAAGAATCTGCTGCTAACCAGCTTCCAGGAGGACTGTGGGCGTCCCAAGAGGCTAGCGTTTCCTCCAACCTGGGGACATTCATCGGCAGAAGGGAGCCAGGGATACTCACACTATAAATTCAGTGTCAAGTGAGGTTTGGGGAAGTCTTGAAGGGAGCTTCTGGGCATGCGAGTAACATTTGTAATGACTGTTTTTCAACATGTATTAAAGTTATAAATAGAAAACTCTAGCTTTTCCTTAAGCTTTGAAATTCAAATTACTAATCTTATTCTATTTATCATTCTGATTGTTTTTAACTGTCGTTTTGATTAGTCACAGATGGGCCCATTTATATTAAATATTAAATATTAATATTTTAAACTGCATTTATAAATGTAAAATCTGATTTTATTTTTTAACATGTCAGTTGTTTGACCTCTCAAGTATTTAAATAATTCAAATAGACAAATTAAATGTATACATTTCTCTTAAATTTATAAGTTCTCTTAAATATTCTAATTATGATCACAAACATTGGAAAAAGCTTTTATTTTTCAACTTAAAATCACTGTCAAAATCAAATACTCAGCCACATATTCTACATTGGAATCAGGAGATTTGTGTGTCAGGTATTCCAACATGCCGAGTTCCCTTACAATTAAATACAATATCAACACACAGATTGTTCATAAACAACACAAAAATATTCATGCTGTTTTTCATAAGAAGGAGCCCTGGTGGCTAACCAAAAGGTTGGCAGTTCGAGCCCAGCAGCCACTCTGAGGGAGAATGATGTGGCAGTCTGCTTTTGTAAAGACTGCAGCCTAGGAAGCCGTATGGGGCAGTTCTACATTGTCCTATAGGGTCGCTATGAGTTCGAATCAACTTGACGGCGATGGGTAACGGGTTTTTGATCTGCTTTGTCGCTTCCATGCATAGCTCAATTTTCCGGGGTTAAAGACACCCCCCAGAAGTAGTAGTCCATCCCAGGGCATTTGGGGTGAACTTTTCACTGCCTGAGGGTGCCTAGGGACCGGAGATGATGGCCATGGCCTGAATATTCTCAGGACAACAGGACAAGCTGGGCTCTCTTTTCTGGTTGCCATGCCAACAGGAATCCCAACCCCATGTCCAAGTCCAAGCCTGGGACCTGGGCTCAAGCCCACCACCTGATGTACTAGTCCAATTCTGGTCTGCAGCCCTCACCCACCAAGGGGCTGGCATGCACCTGTGCAGTGCAGCATTGAGTCTGCCCCCAGATTCCTCCTCTGAGGTAGGTATTATCCCCTGTAACAGGTGAGGGAATTGTTGAGACAAGCTTAAAGGATAGAGCTGCGATTCCAACTCAGGCAGGAAGGGTCCACTTTGCGACCTCTTGATCCCTGGATATCCCAGAGGCCACTGAGCTCCAAGCTTCTGCCACCAGGCTTGCCTCAGCCATGGCCCCTTTCCCAGGATCCAACTCAAGCAGAAGTGCTTCTGCACAGGTTCAGGTCTTCCTTTCCCTATGATTTAGGAGATAATATTGGAGCCATTATTCCCTGTCCTAGAATGTGACCAGAAACCCTGGTGGCATAGTGGTTAAAAGCTATAGCTGCTAACCAAAAGGTCAGCAGTTCAAATCCACCAGGTGCTCCTTAGAAACTTCCGACTATCAGTTGGAATTGACTGATGGCAATGAGTTTGGTTTTGGTTTTTGGAGAATGTGACCCAGCTGGAGCTGGACTCACAAGAACACATCAACTGGGCCCTGAGCTATAAAGACAATAGCAAGGACAATCTTGGAAAACATCTTTTAGGGAACTTTCACATAAACAAATAATAAATAGAACACAAAAGACCCACATACTTTCCACTCTTATATTTTTCTATTAGCACTTAGTGAATAGTAAGGTTTGTTGGACCAATGAAGACTCTCCTGACTCTCGTTACTGAAACCTGTACCAATGATTGTTAAGAAAGAATTCAAAGTGTAGAGTCACAGTTTCTAGCCAATCTGTGAAAAGGTGAAGCTTTCAATGGTTTTGCCCATTTGTAATGTTAATATATACTGATGATTTAAAAAAAAATTTTTTTTACTGTGCTTTAAGTGAAAGTTTACAGCTCAAGTTAGTTTCTGATACAAAACTTTACACACACATTGTTATGTGATCCTAGTTGCTCCCTCTATAATGTGACAGCACACTTCCTCCTTTCCACCCCAGATTTCCCGTGTCCATTCAACCAGTTCCTGTCCTTTTCTACTGTCTCCGGACAGGAGCTGCCCATTTAGTCTCGTGTATCTACTTGAGCTAAGAAGTACACTCTTCATGAGTTATCATTTTATGTCCCATAGTCCAGTCTAATCTTTGTCTGAAGAGTTTGCTTCGGGAATGGTTTTAGTTCTGGGTTGACAGAGAGTCCAGGGGCCGTGCTTTCTGGGGTGCCTCCAGTCTCAATCAGACCCTTAAGTCTGGTCTTTTTACTAGAATTCGTGTTCTGCACCCCACTTTTCTCCTGCTCTGTCAGGGACTCTCTGTTGTGTTCCCTGTCAGGGCAGTCATTGGTGGTAGCCAGGTATACTGATGATTCTGTAACGTTCCTCAGACAGATTTGGCTCTGGCAGCATGCTTGTCCGTTTTGCAATTCTTGCCTATTCTGTAATATTTCCCTGGACTCAGGCAGACATGACTCTAGCAGCATGCTTGTCCATTTTCCCATTCTTGCCTATTCTATAATATTTCCTTGGATTTGGGCAGACATTAGCTCTGGCAGCATGCTTGTCTGTTTCCTACTTTTGCCTCTTTGAATATATGCTGAATAAAACCTTTCTTTTTGCTTTACTGAACTTTCTGATGTTTCTACCCTATAACACCTACACCCATGGACCTCAGGATAGTCTACTCTTAACCTGGCACCTGGGCCTTCTAAGACCTGAGTATAACTCCCCTCCCCATCTCTGCTCCGGGGCACTAGGAAGGCTTCAGTTTCTGGGTTTGCCTGTCAACCGCTCCTCCCTCAGTCCCCCACTCGAGGCTCTGGGACACATGGCTCCCTCTTCTGGAACTCTCTCCTTCGAGTCCTTCAGTTCTCAGCTCCAGCCTCACTTTTCTCCCAGAATCCCTTCCAAATGTCCTGGTTAAGTCTTCCTCTGGCTTCCTTAGGAGACCCTGAGACCCCTCGAAGGGGCTGCAGATCCAGGCCCGGTTTCCGGTGGAAAGTCAGACTCCGGGCCCCGCCCAGCCTGGAGGCCCAGCTCCAGGTACTTTCCTCATAGGCCTAATTCACAAGCCAGGAAATCGAGGCCCAGAGAGAGGCAGGAGTGGACCCGATATTCTGGCCGCGGAATGGCTGGGCTTGGGCTAACGTCCGGCCGCGTCCGGCCAGGAGCACGGCGGCTGGTGTGCGGGGCTGTCACCTAGACGGGCACTCGGAGCCCGCATGTCTCCGGAAATCACGAGTGGGGTCGGGGCTGTCGAGAGAGCACCCAGTCCAGCGCTCTGCGCGTCCGCAGACCACAACTCCCGAGAGGCCTTGCGGGCGGGCTGGAGGCCGGACGGTGGCTCGAGACAGGCGGGAGCTTGAGCACGCGAGCGTGGGTTGGGCCGGAAGGAGGCCCGTTTCAAAGTAGTAATAGATGGTTCTCTTATCCAATAAGACTGAAAATACCCCCACTGAACCGATTGACCGAGGGCACAGGGGCGGTGGCGGCCAATAGGGACGCGAGAAGGGCGGTGCCGCAGCCCCTAGAGCGGAAGTGGACCGCTGATTAGGCGGCGGCGTCTTGCTTGAGGAGTTGTTCTCAGCTGCTACCGACGGGCTCCTTCGTCCAATTGCGCTGGTGGCAGAGGTGCCGGACTAAGCCAACTCCAAGTAAGGCGAGGCCTCGCGGGAAGGGAGCAGCAAGTCAGGGCCCGGGCAGATTCGGGGTTCAGACGCCTCGCGGCCTGCGGAGGCCTCAGCGCCCGCGGCTCAGAACCGCCTCGGTGCGGCGCTGACCAACTCAGGGCCCGGCCCCGGGCCTTCCCCCCGGGACCCTCGGGGCCACGCGGACGCCGGCTCCGCCGACTGCGCGGATGGACCCAGCCTGGCGCGTAAGCGGAAGTGGGGAGGCCTGGGTCTGCGTTCTGCTCTCCGGCGGGCAGCTGCCGCGGGGCTTAGTCTGTAATCTGGGAAGGGAAGCTGAGGCTCCGCGAGGGCGAGGGACGCGCCCAAGGTCACTCGGGGAGTCTGGGCAGGGCAGCCAGGGCTCGGGCCTGTGCGGCCGCCCGCGGAAACCTCCCCCACGGTTTTTGTGCCCCACCGGAGGCGCCTCCTTTGTGTGCTTGCGCCATCGCGGGCCTGCGAGTCGGCCTGGGCGCCTGGGCCCCGTGGGGAAGCCTTTTCAGCGCTTGAATGGGGCCGAAGACGTGTGGGCGGCTGCTCGGGAGGGCTGGGGGCCTGGCACCTGGTAGGGCCTCGGCACGGTGACCGCCCTCCTGACCCCGCTGGTCGCCTGCGGCCAAGCCTGCCCGCCCCCCGCCGCCCACACCGCCCTGCGCCCCTGCAGACAGGTGTCGGCAAACGGACCGAATTAAGGCCGTAGACCCCAAACACCGTACTCCGTAGACAGTTCTTCTCCGCCTTTGGAGCCATTGAGGAAGAAAGGACTAGACGGAGCCCTTTTTGTGGATGTTGGTTTTTTTGTCTTAGCCTTGCAGCTCCTCCTCAACGTTCACGGTCACAGCTCCTTCTGCCTCTGCACCCAGTTGTGGGAGCTAGTCCTGCGGTCTCGGCTCTGCAGGCTTACCATGAGCTTAGCCGGCCTGGATGATCGGGGAGACTGAGGCCCAGAAAGGCGAGGCGATCCGCCCAAGGGTTTCCTGACTGCAGGACTAAGCCTTCGAGAGCAACGACCAGGAGTGCTGGGGCCGCTTGCGATCAAAGGAGATATTGAAGGGGGAATCGTTTCTTCTAGTGGTTTGGTTTGGAAGGGGTGGGGAGACTTGTTTTTCTCAGTTTTATCTGTGAATTTGAGATAAAAATGGGAACATTCAAATGGAAACATACTGCTGCCTTTTGTATTTCCTGAACTTGAGCTTCCAACTCTGATTCAAAAATCTTAGTTTAATACAGTGTTCCCTAAACCTTCTTTTGTTTGTTGTTATTATTAGTGGCTCCCTAAGGAGCCTTTTTAAACGTGTTTTTCTTCTAATCATTTTCCCCCATGAATTTTTTTTTTAATATGTTTTAGGTGAAAGTTTACACAACAAATTAGGTTCCTGTTAGTCGGAATCGACTTGATGGCCACAGATTTTTTCAAAAAAAAAAAAACAATTTTTAGAGAAATTGTTGGAGGTGGCATTGGTTACAGTTTTTACCATGTGTTGGCATTGTCGTTATCTGCGTTGTTTGTTTTGTTTCCATTGATCTAGCTTCACTCCCCCGCCTGCCTTCTCATCTTTGCTTTTGGGTAAATGGTGACTGTGTGGTCTCATGTAGTTAATTATTTAAGGGAGCACAGTACTCACGGGTGGTACTGTTTATTTTATAAACCAATCTATTATTTGTCTGAAAGGTGACCTGCACAAATAGCTTCAGTAACAAGTTTAAAGGGTATCTTAGGGTTACAGTTTTGGGGGGGTTCCTCTGGTCTCTGTACGTCCAATAGGTCTGGCCTTTTTTAGGAATTTGAGTTTTGTTCTACATTTTTCTCCCATTCTATCCAGGGCGTTCTGTTGGGTCCCTGGTCAGAACAGTCGGTAGTGGTGGCCAGGCACCATCTAGTTCTGGTCTCAGGTTAGAAGAGGTTGTGGTTCATGTGGACTGTTAGTCCCGTGGACTAGTTTCATCTTTGAGACTTTGATTTCCTTCATTCTCTTTTGCTCTATATGAGTAGAGGCTAATAGTTATATCTTAGATGGCAAGCTTTGAAGACCCCAGACGCTACTGACCAGACTAGGATGTAGAGCATTATCTTTGTGAACTGCATTATGCAGATTGACTGAGTTGTCTCTTGAGATTACGACCCCAAGCCTTTTAATCCAGTAAGCCAATCTCGCAAGTTATTTAGATGTCTAGGAAGCATCTGAAAACTGTGCCCCCTACGGGGTTTGTTCTATATGTGGATATACATGCAGCACCCACAAATGCATGTATGTGTATGTATGTGCCTACAGCTACACCTGTACGAGCACGTGCATCTATTCGCATGCGCCTTCCTGTACACATATCCGTATCTGCCTGCTTTAGTATACTCGGTTCCTGTACACATATCCGTATCTGTCTGCCTTAGTATACTCAGCACATTTTTGAGGTCTTCTGAGGTCTGTTCTTGGAAATGGTTCTGAGAGATATGTGGCAAGAGATGGGACTGGAGAAATAAACAGGAACTAGATCACCAGGGGTGTTTGGTGTGTCCCCATGTTGAGGAGTTCTGAATTTATTTTAAGGCCAGTATATACCACAGGTATTTGCACACTTTTCCCACAAAGACTGCTGTGGCCGTTTAAGAATAACTACGATTACAAAAGAGGAACACCAGGAACTTTTCTGAGGACTGTTGGATATAAGGTCTGAGTTGACACTAATATGAGGGAGACCAAAATGCCATTATGGTTCACTGGTTAGATTATATTACAGAGAGCTGAAAATGAACATGGCTCTAGCAAAGATAATGAACGTGTTTTGCTCATGGAGGGAAAAGGTAAATGGAGTTCTGACCCAAACCCACCTCAGAGTGGGCCTAATGGCTCTGCAGTTTTAAGCACAAGGAAGTGGCACACAATCATATTTTAGAAAAAGCACTGTGCTATGAGAAGGCTGGATTAGAAAGGTGGGCAGGACTGGTGGCCTAGGGACAGTTAGGAGGACCCGCGTAGTGACTGTGGGGATGGAGTGAGATGGGTGTGTTTGAATCAGTGGAACTTGGTGTCTGGTTGTCAGCTGGCCAGTCACTGCAGTTCATCACTGGCTCTTAAAGGCTATGAGCAAAGCCCACATCCAGTAGTTCATACCCACATTGATTTCAGGGTGCTACTCAGTAATTGGTTTATATGCTATATAAAAGTGAATCTGTAAATTCTTTATATGTGTTGCTAGTATCTGTCTTTATTGAAATGGTTTACCTATGTCTTTAACTGTCCTCAAATCAGTAATTTTTGAAGGGTAAGGTGGCTCATGTAGAATACTACAGGGTTGACTATTTTTATTGTTGAGATATAATTCACATCTAAATATCTTGTTTTTCAGCTGGACTCAGAATTGTAGAGCAAGGCATTTTGAGGTTTCCTGTCTGAGGAGGAAAGCCTGGAGCAGAGATAGTGCCTAACCCTGAGGTTGGGGTTCAGGTTTGAGAAAACATGTTGCAAGGTTTGGGCAGAGGGATCTGGAATGGCCTTTGGAAGTATTTTCCGGGCATAAGTCAGAACTGGCAAGCTAGTTGAGTTCCATATGATGAAGGGTAGGAAAGGCTTGGGAACTTTTCAAAATGAGTGCTATCATTAGCCTGCTTTGCAAATAGAAAGTGTGACCATAAACCTTTACTGGAGTCTTCTTTTTTTTTTTGAGATTTGGGGATTGTTTATTATACAGCGTTATTTAAAAAAAAAAAAAAGCTAGCCGAGGATGGGAAAAAAACCTAATACAGTATGTGACTCAATATAGAAATTTGACTGATAACTTATATTATTGATTCAGTGTGTGCTGCTATATGAACCCTCAAAGTTTTTACAAGCTTGTTTCTTTTTTTTTTATTGTTATAGTTTAAATGAAGTTTACTTTTCAAGTTAGTCTTCCACATAACAATTTATATATACGTTGTTATGTGACCGTAATTGCCGTCCCCATATTGCGACAACACACTCCTCCTTTCCACCCCGAGTCCCCACGTCCATTCAGCCAGTGGAGTCTTCTTTTAAGCCGCCTGGTTTTCTGGTGTGCCCACTACGCTACATTAACTGTGGGCTATACTTCCAGGTAGCTGAGGCAGTTGGCTTGCTGTATAGATTTATTTTTAACATGCAAATTTAAAATTGAAGCGTGTCTGCTAAATGTTACCTCTTTAGTTTGGAATGGTACTAGCAGTCTTTCTGCTGTTAGCCATGTGAATCCTGTGTCCCTGTGGGTTACTCTTGGTTTGTGATGTAATGATACCTACTGTATAGCGAGTGCCTGCTTCTTATCTGTTACTGAGTCACCTGCCAGGTAGGCGTGGTTATCCCATTTTGCATGTCCTGAGGCACTTGCCCAAGGTCACACGATTAGTCAGCTGGAGTCTTAGCCCCTGTCTGGCTCCAGTGACCCCTCCGTGCTGGGCTTTCTTGGGCCGCCTGCATTCTTCCGTGGTGGGGAAGCAAGCAGCCACTTTCTCTAGTAGCTCCAAATAGTGAAAAATAACTTAAAAGCAGAGGATATTATCCTTATTTTATGTTTCTTTTTCAAGTAAGTTACCCATGGAGGGTTCAGATCATAAATATTCTCAAGAAACTTCTCATTTTGTGACTGCTTTATATTCCTGAAGAATCTGCTTATTCCTGAGTAAGTTCCCTCCCTTCAGCAAGGAAGGTGGTCTTCTGCTGCACCTTACCTCTGACTTAGCCAAACTCTTGCCCATTTCTGCTGCTGGCTCTGCCATGCTAAAATGGGCTTCCTTTCTAAGCACCTTCTTGATGTTTTTCAGTTCTTAACTATTAGTTCAGAACCGTTGGTTCTGGCCTCCTCCTCCCTCCAAGGTGAAAATGCCTCAGGTAAAAATGTTCTCTCCTGAGGATCCTGTTTTTAAATCTCTCTTCGGCTATCTTTTGACTTGCAGTGTTAAGGCTCCATTTTTCATACTTTTTCATTTTATTCTCAAAAACACTGCCATCTCTTCCAGGAAAATGAAACAAGGATCTAATGAGCTTGTTAATTTAATTTCAGCAGAAAAAAATCTGTATTTATTCACCGTACATGTTTGTGCCAGGTACTGTGAGGGGACAATTTTTTAAAAAACGCTGTCATTAGGTGCCATCAGGTCAATTCCAGCTCATAGCAACCTTATGTACAACAGAATGAAATGTCGCCCAGTCTTGCGCCATCCTCACAATAGTGGGTGTGTTTGAGCCCGTTGGTGCAGACACTGTCAGTCCATCTTGTTGAGGATCTTCCTCTCTTGACCCTCAAGTTTACCAATTCTCCAGGGACTGGTCCCTCCTGATAACCTGTCCTCCTGGGACTGGTCCCTCCTGATAACATGTCCTTCTCCAGTCCCTGATGTCCTTCTCCTGGGACTGGTCCCTCCTGATAACATGTCCTTCTCCAATCCCTGATGTCCTTCTCCAGGAACTGGTCCTTCCTGATAACATGTCCAAAATAAATGAGACGAAGTCTTGCCATCCTCACTTCTAAGGAACATTCTGGCTGTTCTTCTTCCAAGACAGAATTTTTCGTTCTTCCAGCAGTCCATGGTACGTGGTACATACACCGTAATGAGTATTCGATTTAGAGTTCTGTTTACCATTGAGTCCCTGCACGGTGCAAATGGCTAATGCTCTGCCGCTAACCGAAAGGTTGAGGTTTGAGTCCATCCAGAGGCACCTGGAAAAAGGCCTGGCAGTCGATTTCTGTAAAATCAGCCGTTGAAAACCCTGTGGAGCACATTCTGACACACATGCGGTTTCCTGGGTTGGAATGACTCGATGGCACCTGGCGGTTATCATGTTGAGAAGGAGGGAGTACGCAGAAGTGATTAAATCAGATCCCGGGGTCGTGAGGAAAATAGAAGTAACCTTTGAGGTAGGACTGGAAGGATGAGCTGGAGTTCCCCAAAATACCAAACTGTGAAGGTGGGAAAGAGCCCACAGGGGGTGACTGGCGACCAGGGCACCCGGAGCAGAGTGCAGGCCGTTGTCCCTTGCTGCTTGTTTGGCAACATGTGTTTGTTCCACCAGGATTGATATATTGGGGAACAATTTGAACATAATGAGAGTTTTTCTTTTGCTTATATATAGTTTTATCATGGAAAATACTAGGTGAACACAGAAAATTGAACCAAGCTGAACCAAGCCGCCTAGGTGTACACTTCAGACCTCTGCCCCCTCATTGGTTGACGTCTAGTATGGGCCACCCCCACGCACTCCTGATGTTTACAACGTTCCGCTTCCTTCCCACACTCCGCAGTAACTCACGAGCCGCAACCCTTTGGAGGCCCACTTCCACGAGCAAACTTCAGGCCTTTTCAGGGTGAAGTGCCATCCTTATTGTAGTATTTCTTAACCACTTAATGTATGCGTAGGACAGTGCTACCATTTTCATTAGGTTCTTACCTTTTTTGTGTGTGCCATGGACAGAGTTTTTGAGTGTTGCGCCCCTAATCCATTTTCCCCGTAAGCCTCGTGGGTTTTTGCACAGTGTGGTGGTTTTCAGGAACGCACGCGGCGCGTTATAACGTGACTGACTGCACCGAGGCCAGAAAGTGGCGAGGGAAGGCTGGCTCCGTCATAAGAGACTCGACCAGATTCCGTAGCCGCTGGGTGTGATCACTCAGAGCATTTGCAAAATTCTCGGGTCTTTTGGAGCCTGATGATTTTTTGAGCTACCACGTGAAGCCTTTTGACTTCCTCAGGCAGACTTATGTTCTGTTCTCGTGCCTTTCCTGTGTCCATTCCTGGTGTAGTAGGTGCTTGCTGTTCTTCATGGCTGTGTTTGTCTTGGGGACCAAGGACCGTTGACTTTGATTTTCTCTTATTTTACCACCTGTGTAGAGTGTTGAAGAGGGCCTGGAGTAGGGCTGCTTTAGGGCTGCTGCAGCTCTCAGGCCCAGCTGTCAGATGCCACTGCCAAGATGACTCTCCCTAAGAGAATTGGGGTTGGCTAGCTTTCTGGTGACAGCAGGCATCTGTTGACCAGCCAGCCCACAGCTGCAGCTGCCTAAGGGAGGAAGGAAATGCTGTGGGGGGCCCTGGGAGCCCTGCTATTTGAGATCACCCCGCCCCGCCGCTGGTCTGCACCTGAGGGAATGACCACTGTGGGCACTGCTCTGCACTGTTAGGGGTCAGTTCCAACTCCTAGTAACCCTGTAGGACAGAGAACTGCCCCATAGGGTTTCCAAGGCTGTCATCTTCACGGACGCAGACCGCCACAGCTTTTTCGCATGGAGCGCCTAGTGAATTTGAACCTCTGACCCTTTGGTTAGCAGCTGAGCACTTAACCACTTCACCACCAGTGCTCCTTCATGTTGAAGAAGCAGCCCTCACTTCTAGAAACGGCAATGGGCTATTGATAAAGGTCAAGTGAATCTATAACCTTCTGGCTCCCCCCCAACCAGGCCTGCATCTAAGTCTATTTTTAGTGGCTGATATGGGCAGTTTAGTGTTTCAGGGTTCACTCCACACACCCTTCTACCCCTCACCCTGTTCAAGGTGTGGTCTAGATTCAGTAGAAGCAGCTAAGCTTCCTGGCAGGCTCTGTGCTGGGCACCATCAGCCCTGGCATGCTTGCTTCCTTAGTGTTTTATGGTGACTGACTACGGGAGGTAACTGATGGCTCCGAGGACCCCATTCACCTCTTTTCACTATATTGCTGTTGCTCCTGCCCCTCTGGAAATGACTTGTTTATGTCACCAGCCCCCAGACCACCCTGGCTGAAATAAAATGAAAAATGAGAGGTCAGGGAGATGGGGAAGCCACGGAGCTTCCATGCTGCCCCGAAGAAACCTTTTTACAAAGGAGTAATTACAGAGACTAGGCAGTCAGCTTCTTACCTTCCAAAATGAGTGGATTGGGTTGGTGTCTTCTAATCCCCCTGCAGTTCTGAAAATCCCCCAAATCAGTTACTGATACACCTTCACCAGACTTGGCTGTTAGAGAATTAGGGGGCCCCCGCCCCCAGGCTCCGGAGCTTTCATTGACAGGATCAACCTAGCATTCTTGGAGAATAGGCGCAAAGGTCAGCCTTGGCTGTGCAGAGTGGTGTGTCCTGGAGGTCCTTGTCGCTTCGGGAGGCCCAGGGTTCCTGCTACAGGAGAATTTCCTTAGAGTGTTTGTGGGGCTCTGCTCCATTGCAGAACATTTTTGAGTACTTGGCCAAACACTGTCTAGTTAGAATTTCTCTGTAGGCCCCTGGGGAAGAATATTAGATAATTTCTTTTTATTTTTTCATAGATTTTGGAAAAGCTTAAGTTCATTCTTAATTCTCATGGCCTGAATCCCAGCCAAAAATAGAGCATCTCTGTCACAGGCAGCTGTTTTTTTTCCTCTAGTAGAAGCAAAAACTGATCCTCAGTGGGGCCCCGTATTTGGAGAGAAAGAAAAGTTCCCTGCCTGTTGTGTGACAGCTCCCTAGGCAGGTGGGAAACCTCCAGTTCTGGTGTTCCTTCCGGCCTCTGGGAAGTGTGGGTGGGCCGATGGCTGGTAGTGGCTTCATCTGGGTAAAGGCAGATTTGTGAAGGAGCTAGTTAGTTACTCGGCATCGGAACACGGCTCATTGCCTCTCCGAGCCCACTCTGCTGCTTTCTGCTCTTACCAGTCATTCGTCTAGTCCCTGCAAAACCCCGGGGGAGACTTGGTTCCTAAACCGCTTTAGGAATAAAGAACTTTGGGAGAGGGTTGCCACTTTCCTCCCCTAAGTCTAAGAAGCTGTGATTAGCTACATCCTGCCAAGTCTTCTGGAAATGAATGGAACCTTGCTCAGATGCCGGACACATTTGTGCATAAACCTTAGCAGAGATGAGGAAGCCTAGCCCTCTGTTGTTCCAGTTCCACTTGGGGTTGAAGCTTTGCTTTGCTCTTATCTGCTAGTACTCACACTGGTAACAAGTTTCCAACTTCTGGCCATTCTGACATAATACGTATTTATTCCTTAATTGGTTGATTGTTCTTCCAGTTAGCATACACACTTCTCAAGTGTTCTAGTCCCTGAAGCGGTGCCGGATTGTGAGTAAGCACCCATCCGCAGTTCTTGAATTAATCAGCTGATGAGTTTGCCTGCAGCGTGCTTGGAGCCAAGCTAGGCATTTTTATTCAGTGTCGTTGTTTTCCTAACAGCTGCCCGAGAAGGGATAGTTTTCCCACATTAAAGATGAGGAAACTGGGGCACAGGTGTCAGGTGTTTGCAAAAGGCTATGGGAATGATGGGTTCGGAGCCTGGATGATTTGCTGCACTGCTTTACCAGGGGGCTCATGTGTTTCCTGAGAACTTAGGCATGCTAAGCAGAAAGTCAGCGGTTCGAACTCAACAGCCGCTCTTTGGGAGAAAAGACTTGGCGATCTGCTCCAATGAAGATTGCAGCCTAGGAAACCCCGTGGGGCAGTTCTGCTCTGTCCTGTAGGATCACTGAGTCGGAATCTACTCAGCAGCGCACAACAATAAGGCATGGTTTTTCATGTGACGGTGGCATTAAAGTTCCAATTTAGGAAGCTTTGAAATGAAGGTTATTGGTGATTTTTAATGATAGTGTCCAGTGCTGGGAGGATGGATTGTCATGGACATTGCCAACATCCCTGGGTATTTGTGACATTGTTTACAAAAGCAGTTTGCCAGTATGCCGCAAGTCTTAAATAGTCTTACTCTTTGACACACGTTCTGTCATCCTACTTTTGAAATTTCCCATCTATGGAAGTGTTAATAACATATGGGAAAGATGATATGTTTTTGGTTTAAAAAGAGTGAGATTTAAGCAAAACACCCAGTGTCCTGTCAAGGCCTGTCTGCATTGGTGTTCCTTGATGTAATTAGTAGGATTTAGGCTTCTCTTAGCTTTTACCACACCAGCATAAAAAGGGGCCGCCCTGGCTGCCTTGTCCAGACTCACAGGAGAGTAATGCCCACGTATTCAGATGGCTGTTTATGAATTTACAGTGAGAACTACCTTGTAATTGCCACACAGACTACGTGACTCAATGTGCCGGCACGTCATCTCCTCTTGAAAAGGCACCAGAAGCCACGTTCGAATCAAGATTGCTTGGCGATCCTGCAAGCAGAGCAGAGGGGGTTAGGTGGCTGGTTTTCACTGGGTGATTGTATCACACTCTGCCGGCCTGGCATGGTTTGAGGTCTTCGAGTACCTGCTCTGAAGCTGGGCTGGGCAGAAGGGTGTCCGTGTCATCAGAACATCTTTTCCCTAGCGCTTGCTGAGTAATGGCTGTTGTGCTGTTTCTGGTGTGCCCCGCCCCTTCCTCTTCTGCTGCCTCTTCCCTTGCTTTGGTCGTGGGAACAGGTCTTAGATATGGTACGGAATCAGGCTTCAGTCTAACTCTCTTCCTGTCTTCTGCCTGCACAACTGTCTGTTAATTCTATCATGTACTGATGTTGTCTGACTCCTACTGCCGTTGGAAGGGCAGGGGAGAGGAGGTGCTTGTCGTCTGAAGCATCCATATTGGAAGAAAAATAAACCTTCAACAATAACAGAATGATTAAGTAGGCCAATAAATCTCTTAAGAGCCCAGAAAATACTGAACAGTCAACTGCCTCCTCCCATTCAGTTCCTGTAGTCACCTCTTACCTCTTCCATCTACTCTCTGCCACTACCTCAGAGCCAGGCTCCTTTCTTCTCTCTGCCTGGGTTACTGTAAGAGGCTTCTCCCAACCCGTCTGCATTCTGTCTTGTTCAGGTGCCAGAAGGATCTCTCTAAATGCAGATCTCTGTGTTGTCTCTGTCTTGAGTCCCTCAATTGCCCATCCTCAGGATAGTTACAGCTATCCTGACGCTTGTCACCTTTTGCTGCCCTCAGTTCTCTCACGCACACACGCCATGCTCACAGTACTTAAATAGGACATCCTTCTTGCCTTCTGGGCGGCCCTCCACCCCACTCCATCCATGGGATTTCTTAAATAACTCCTTCTATTACTAAAGCTTCATCTTCACTGTCACTTCCTCCAGGCAGCCTGTCTTGGCCTTAAGTATAGTTTGGGTTCCTTTGCTGCTGCTGCCACTTGCCGGAAATGGCCTTCTTGGTCCCCAGTGACTGAATTCCTGGGGACCAGGCTCACTGGCCTCATTTTCATTCTCCCCTGTCTGTGAGTTGCTTCTTACTCCTTGAAACTCTGGATGTTTCTGTTATTTCCAGGTTCTAGCTTTGTTTTTGCAGGCTCTGCTTTCTATACCTGCCTTCCCAAATTTTCACAGATTCTGAGATCTCTCCCTCCACCCTAGTTCTCTCTCCTGAGCCCTGAGTTTTTCAGCTGCCTTATGGACCTTTTTACCTGGATACCCCACACCCAGCATTTCTAAAGTGAAAATGACTTGCCCTCAGCACCTACTTCTCTTCTTCCTTCGCTAGTTTTGTTTCATGGTGTCACTTCTGTGTGATGACCAGCTTTGCACAAGTTGTTCCTGTCTCGCCATTTTGTCAAAGGCTGCTGGATGGATTTCTGGCATCCAGCCTTCCTGACCGTTTTCTGGGCCCCTGCTCTCCCCTACATCTTAGCAGCAGGGGCACTCCACTCTCTGCTCACCTGAGTCATTTATTCTTTCAGTAAGTACACACTGAATATCTACCTGATGCGAGGTCTGCACTGTGTTTTTAAAAAAAAATAGTTGCCGTCGAGTTGATTCCAACTCATGGCGACCCCTTGTGTGTCAAAGTAGAACCGTGCACCACAGGGTTTTCAGTAGCTGATTTTTCAGAAGTAGATTACCAAACTTTTGTTCTGCAGAGTGTCTGGACGGACTTAACCATCAACCTTTTGGTTAGCAGCCAGATGCTTCACTGTTTGTGCCAGTGCTGTGTACAAAGCAGTTAATGACCCTGTTCTTGTAGAACTTAGGCTGTGAGGACATACTGAATGGCTTTGAGGGCATGCCGAGTAGCTGCAGGGTTTTTGTTTTGAGAAACTAAAGGATAGGGGTGCCATTTGTTGTGATGACAGAATACTGGGGGAGGGCAGGCATGTTGCAGGGAGAGGGAAGCAAGAGTTCCTTTCTGGACAGACTGAGTTTGAGAAACTGGGCAGGTATCATTCCAGTACAGTTAGTTGCTTAATATGGTCCTTCTAGCTGTAGTCTTTGTGATTCCCACATAATGATTGGGTGGGAGTGTGCAGATAAGGTGGTTGTGGCCTGCGAAGGGGATTCGACAGCTTGCTGCTAATGCAAATAAGGTGTATGGAACCTATGATGGTTAAGGTTATGTGTTGACTTGGCCCGGCCATGACTTTTAGTGGTTTGGCAGTTATGTAATGATGTAGTCATCTTCCATTTTGTGGTCTGATGTAATTATCCTCCATTTTGCGATGTGTTGTAAATCCTAGCCTCTGTGCCTGTGGTTATGGTCCCATTTGGGAGTGAGTTGTCTATTATGTTAATAAGACAGGATTGGAGTGGATATATCTTGAGTCTCACCACCTTACTGGAGGATGTGACTCAAGTTACCACCCTTACCGTAGTCACTACTGTTACTACCCTTATTCCAGTCACACCCTCGTACCGCCTAGCTCAAGTAAGGGGAATTTCCTTGAGGATATGGTCTGTATCCAGTATATGCATGAATGCTCTGGCAAAGTTCTCTCTCTTCCTCTGGATCCTGCATCTGGCTCGTCAACATATGACCTACAGTTCTTGGATCTTAAGTCAGCAGCCTGTCATTTGACCTGATTTGCCAGCTTCTGCAGATTTGTGAGCCAGCAGCCTGTTGTCTGACCTGCCTCCTGATTTGGGTTCATCATCCCCACAACCATGTGAGTCAGGAGAAGCCTCTAGCCTGATGCCTGATCCACGGATTTGGGACTTGCCAGCCCCCACAGCTGCATGAGCCATTTCCTTGACAGTTCGTGAGTTCTGTGAGACGTTGCTGCGAATTACTGAACCCAGAGTTGGGAGGGAGAGTACTCGGGAGGGGGTCTAGTTGATGTTAGAGATGATGTAGTGTAACAGCTTGGAAGAGTTGGACATATGGGACATCTTTAACCTCTGCCTCATACGAACCAACTTTGTGCTGATCCTTACAAAAGAAATTATTTATTCAATCATCCAGGTTCTAAATTGTTTCTAAAATTAATACAATTGATTCTGGTCCTAAGGTTGTATTTATTTAAGCGTGTATGTTATAGTGTCAGACTGCCTTGGTTTCATTCCAGGCTTTGATACTTACTTGTTGTGAACTTTGGGCAAATTATGTAATTCTTGATCATCCATGTCTTCCTCATATGTGACATGGTGAAGGTAATAGTACGGCCCTGCTTACTAGGTGGTATGAGCACAAGGCTTTGCACACAGGAAATGGCTGTTGTTTGTTTTATTCTTACTCTGATGACCTCCGTCACCTGCATGGACCCTCCATAGTGGGAAGGGCTGACTTATCTTTCCCACCTCCCAGGTCCTCCCAGACCTCGGGCCTTTCTGTCTGTATATTGCACTTCCATGTTCCCACACTAGTTCACTTGGGGTGTCCCTTTTCCACCTTGATTCCTTGGTGAGATTCAGCCCCTTGGCGGATTTCCGTAAGGCCAGCTTTCCAACTTCATCTGTCCTTCTCGCCCCACCCTTACTATTCCCAAAAGAGAAACAGATTTGGAACAAATTGCCAGATTGGCCCTCAGCATGGGAGGGCTTAGAGAATAGAGACGCTCAGGAAAAGCTCCCTGGGGAAGCAGGGATCTAGCTGGACTTTTGGGCATGCATGAGAGGTTTCAAAGAGCAGTGAAGGGCTGCCGGCTGAGGATGGGGGGGCCTACATCTTCAACAGCCATGTTTGAAAAGACTGAAAATCAACAAAGTGAGAGAAGACTTACGGAACAGCCGAGGTATGTGCATAAAATTATTTCCCTTTGCTCCAAAGACAGATCTCTCCCTCTGGTGAAACGGGTTCCTTTATGTGGCCTTTTACCTTGGTTCTTTGGAAAAACTGCTTGAGAGATTTTTCCCCTAACCCCTGAGGAGTTACCTTTGCCCTAGTTTTTACCCCTGAGGGTTTGTTACTTTTGCCAGGTTGATTGATATTTCCTGGGTAAATTGTAAACAACTTGGTTTGATACTTTTCTCTCTGATCCTGGGCTGCAGCCTGCCCTGTGACTAGTATGCGGTTTGCGGGGATTGGTCAATAGACTATGCAAATGAAGTGTCTGAGGCCTACTGAGAGGGGATGGTCAGTTTGTGCCCCCCACCCCGGGAGGGGCCATGCCTTGAAATTGACAAGGAGTTGTGTATATAAGCAGCCAACCCCACAGGTTTTTGAGACAGGAAGAAGCAGAGAGAGGAGGCAAGGAAACTCCTAAAAAAGCTGTAGCACGGGCCATGGGTTGTTAACACTGAAGACAGCGAGAAGCCCAGAAGGAGCCCAACGGCAGAGTCAGCCGCAACAGACAGATAGCAGGGACAAGAGGAGCCTGTCCTGAGGGGGCCGAGAGGAGGCCTGCACAACCCAGAGGAGCTGAGAGAGCTGTCCTGCCCTGAAGAAGGGAGGCTTTGCCTGCATGCTTCCTGATCCTGAGTTGTACCCTGTTCCTTAATAAATCTCTTAACTGTAAATACAGTTTGTGAGTTCTGTGAGATGTTGCAGCGAATTGCTGAACTCAAAGGAGGGGGGAGGGAAGAGTGCTGATGGGAGGGAGAGCGGTCGGTGTCAGAGGTGGAGTGGTACAGCAGCTTGGAGAATGTGGAAATCTGGGATGCACTTGACCTCCGCCTCACAGGAGTTGGCTTTGTGCTGATTCTTAAATTTGAAGTTATTCATACACCCTCCTTTTTTTTTTTTAGTTGTACTTCAGGTGAAGGTTTACAGAACAAATAGTTTCTCATTAAACAGTCAGTACACATATTGTTTTATAACATTGGTTAACAGCCCCAGGACATGTCAACACACCCCCTTCTCGATCTTTTTTTGTGTGTGTGTGCGTGTGTGTGTGAAAATATACATAGCCAAAGATACACCATTTCAAAAATTCTTACATGTACAATTCAGTGACATCGATTACATTCTTTCAGTTGTGTTGCTATTCTCACTTCAGATGAAGGTTTACAGAATAGAATAGTTTCTCATTAAACAGTACACATGTTGCCCTGTGACAGTGGTTTACAACCCCACTACATGTCAGCATTGTCCTTACTCAACCTTGGGTTCCCTATCACCAGCTTTCCTGTCCCTTTTTGCTTTCTAGTCCTTGTCCCTGGACTGCTTGTCCCGTTTTGTTTTGTGGGGCTGTCCATTTCCTGGCTGAACGGTGAACCTCGGAAGTGACTTCACCTCTGAGCTAAAAGGGTGTCTGGGGGCCATTCTCTCAGGGTTTCTCCAGTCTCTTTCAGGCCAGTAAATCTGGTCTTTTTTGTGTGTGTTAGAATTTTGTTCTACATCCTTCTCCAGCTCTGTCCAGAACCTCTATTGTGATCCCAGTCAGAGTAGTCAGTGGTGGTAGCCAGGCACCATCTAGCTGTACTGGACTCAGTCTGGTGGAGGCCTTGGGAGCTGTGGTCCATTAGTCCACCCTCCTTTTTAATCAGATTTTTCTCAGTTCTACCCACTAAAAGAAACTGTATCATAGGTGCACGCCAAAAGACGACACCTCTTGGGATCAGAAACATAAATGTGCGCATCAGAACCCCGGAAAGGTAGATCTGGGATTATCGGGTGATCTAAATGGACTTGTGAGCCCTGTGGGGATGCCAGGGTACCTCCCGCTTCAAGCCAGGAGGACAGTCTGCTCCTGGCCAGGGCCCCTACCCCCGCTGAGTGTCCGAGTGTGATGGTTGATGGGTGAGATGTCACTTTGAGAAGTCATCGTGTTATTCTTGTGAGAGCACCGTTGGGTCTCTGGTGTGTGCCATCAGATGTCATGCTGCACACTGGGTACATAGTCTCCCCTCAGAGAGTGACAGAGCTGAGGCCTTTTCCCCTAATCCTTCTGAGGCAGGGTGGATGATGCAGCACCAAGAGACCGGGCATGTGCACAGCGCGCTTCCTCACGGGGCCAGGCCGCAGAGAGTAGCTCAGCTGGGCCTTTCCTGGAAAACTTCTGACTTCTCCCAGTGAAACTGCACTAGGCCTTCACAGCTCTCTTGTCTACACTGGGTGACCCCAGAGCTTCGTCCTTGCGTAGCTTGCTCCCTCGGTCCCTCAGCCCTGCTGCACGCTCAGGGCACGTTCACGTGATTACACCCTGCCTCCTGCCTCCAGGCTCCATGTTTTTGCTTCTCATTCACACCCTCACCCCCTGGGTTTCTGACGGGGGGTACTTAACCGTGGTCAGCAGCACTCTCCAGCAGCCTCAGCCGCTCCCACAGAATCACTGACGCTTCATCTACCATTCCTGGAGGGTCCCCTCCTTACTCCCCCCCACCCCAATCTCCTGGCTCCTCCCAGTTCACCCTTTGCTAGTGACGGAAGTCTCAGCTGGGCACCCAGGTGAATTAGGATGGGTTGCATGTTCTCTTCAACTAAATTATCAGCTTCTCCAGATGGGGACGGTGAGGTTGTCGAAAGAGACAGGCTCTGGGTTCTGCTCTGGCCTCGGTTTCTCCATGTGTACGGTAAAACAGTAATTTCTGTTCCTTCCCAGCTGCTCTGAGGAGTCGATGAGGTCATGGGTGAAAAAGAAGCTTCATTGTGGCAGCTGTCGTTCTTGCAGCAGCTAGCCGAATACTTTGTTGGGGTTTGGACGTCATACTTCGCCAGGAGGGCAGGAGATAGTGTAGTGCCTATGATCGCGAGCTTTGGTATCGGGTGGTCCTGGCTCTGACAAGAATACCACTTCATACGATTACTGCGGGATTAAACAGAGTAAAGTCAAAGTGTTCAGCAAGGCACCTAGCTTAGTGAACTGAACTTTGTCGTTGCTGATGCAAGTGGCAGCATTTATCAACTCGATCTCTTTCTTTTTCAGGATCTGAAGATAACTGGAAATTTATCTGGCTCCAAATTCTTATGCAAGCTGGGAATGACTAACCAGCAGGTGTGAGAGGTTGAGAAGGTTCACATCCCTGCCACGCTGGGAGAGATCACTCCGTTTCTGTAGGTGGAGCCGGGAGCACCATGAGTACAGTGAGTTTCATCAGCTTCTGAACTGTATTTCATTTTCAGGGCTGAGCAACTGCCTTATTCCGTGTGGCACATTAATGGGAGTTCCATAAAGATGCTTCTAAGTAACCTAATTCTTGAAAGAGTGTGCACCGGGGACACCGGCAAAGCTACACCAACTTGTTTGTCTGCAGCTGACTTCCAGAGTGTCTAGGATGGTCTTGTGACCCTGGCAGACAGAAGTCTCATTGCAGGGCTGGGTTTGGATGTGTCCTACCTTCAGTGCAGCTGCCAATGTCTTAGAAGTAATAGGGTTCCTTTATTGAATCATTCAGAACCAGTACAGTTTCCCCTTCTATTTTATTTCCCGTTGGCCCACTGTGAGCATATTGGTAATAACCCTCAGTGATCACTGTAACTGTTAGTTGGAGGTTTCATCAGACCTCATAAGCAGTTCTGGTGTGGGGTAACCCAGATGTCACCTGGAGTCCCGAGGCTCTAGAGAAGATTGCCTGAAGACCCCCTGCCCCTGTTTACTCCCGGCCAACAGTCAGAGCCCACTCGCCAAGGTTGCCCCTGCCAGATGTTCCTAAGCATCTATAGCCCAAAACAGCTGCTTCCAAGGCAGTGAACGCCTCTCCAGTGGACCAGATGTTAAAGAGCCTTGTATTCTGTTTCTGCACTCCAGAGTTGCTGCGGATGATGCAGGGAAGGTGGGGGAGATGAAGTTAAACGAGCAGCTCTCAGGCTCCTGTGACCTGCTCGCTGACCACTTGACCCCTGTGAGGCCTCTCCCTCTTCTTCCTTTTCCTGACCACCCCTGGTCCTCACTGTGCTCTAGGCTCACTGCTGATATCTATACCCATCCTGCTCAGAGAACAAAAGCAAAGGGCCTCTGCTTAACTGGATCCACCTTCCTGGATGTGATTTAAATAGCCACCTTCCTCTTTGCTCCTTAGTTGCAGATTGCCACTGAGCTGGCTGTAGGGAAGTGGTACTCTGAGCCTTGGCACCTTACCCATGAAGCCCCCAGGCCTACACAGGAGGTACCAGGACAGGCAAAGCCAGGGAAGAATGAGGTCAATAACTGGGTAGTGACCAGATGGCCAGTTTTAGCTCCAAGTTGGGGGCCTCTGAGGGTTCTGCTAGTTAAAAAGGAGGAACGCTGA
Organism: Trichechus manatus latirostris; assembly: GCF_000243295.1. Classification (NCBI taxonomy): domain Eukaryota; kingdom Metazoa; phylum Chordata; class Mammalia; order Sirenia; family Trichechidae; genus Trichechus; species Trichechus manatus. The sequence goes on along the minus strand of NW_004444047.1, from coordinate 4,951,960 downwards.
AAGAATACAAGAGGACAGATGGGAGGTCTAAACAAATATTCCAGGATGAACTGAGCCTGGCCCTGCGGTATCACGTCCCTCCTGCCTGCTACCTCAGTGAGTTCCCACGGTCCACCCTCTGAGGAGAGGCAGAGGAGGGGAGTAGCAGGACAGGAAGACTCTTGGAAAAGAAGATCCAGAGATGGGTAGTCCGGGCAGTGTCTCCACAGAGGAGGTGATATTTGAGGAGGTTCTTGAAAGCTGTGTACAAGTTGACCAAATGAAGAAAAGGAAGAGAGGCTGAGGAGAACCCAGATTAAAGACGTGGCGGTGCCAGAAGAGCAGCCGTGGGACTGGGGTGACGAGTGCTGAGGCGGGTGTGGGTGTGTCCAGGTGACCCGTGACTGCTCACTGGGCTCCCTCAGTGGGGACCGGAAACAGCACAGGTACCTGGGGTGGGGGCCTGAAGGGTTCTGTTTCAGCAGTGGCCAGTAAGGAAAATGTGTCTGCTGCACAGGAAGGAGGACACGAGACTCGGATAAAAGTAAAGGACGCTAAGCAGTCTGTCTGCTGAGGAACCCACAAAACACTGGCAGCAGAACTCAGCTGAGTCCAGAGGCTCTCTCGGGAGTTGGGAACTACTGCCAGCACTTGCCTCTGGCCCTGCCTGGGGGTGCACGTGCTCCTTGGATCCAGGGGGGCGCTGCTAAGCCCCACTCCGTTTCCCAAATTCCTCAAGCTGACAGGGTAGCAATCTGAATCATAGAACGAATTAGGCCTCTCTTCGTTGCCTGGCGAGGGTTGGGTTGAGCGGCTGCTCTTGGGTCCTGTGCTGCCTGTCATCATCCCGTCCTGGCACAGCTGCCAGGACAAAGCGGCAGTCAAGCCACGATGGGAAGCTGGCCCTGGAAAGGCGAGTAAAGAGTCCCTGGGTGGCATGAAGATTACACGCTCAATGACTAGCCAAAAGGTTGGCAGTTTGAACCCACCCAGAGGCTCCTCGGAAGGCAGGCCTGGCGTCTGCCTCTGAAAGGTCACAGCCTTGAAAACTCTGTGGAGCAGTTCTGCTCCGCACATGTGGGCTCCCCATGTGTTGGAATCGGCAACTAACAACAAGGCAAATAAGGAATTAGAGTAATAGTAGGATCTTCCATCTACGCTTGGTGCTTTATCACATTATCTCATTTAACCCTGTCACAGTTCTGCAAGGCAGGGGCTGGCGAGGCAATTGAGGCTTAAGAAGCTCAGTATCTGTCCCAGGTCACCCAGTAGGTAGGTGTTGGGGCTTCGTGAGGGGCAGCAGGGCAGGGTGGGAATAACAATGTGGCAGGCTTGTCTTCTTTGAGGACGGCTTCAGGGAAGCACATTCCCGGTTTGTCTTTGGGGCCAGCACTTGGAAACTCTATGAGGCAGTTCTACTCTGCCCTGTAGGGTTGCTAATGAGTCGGAATCAACTCGACGGCAACAGGTTTAGGCCAGAGATGCTGGACCGTATTGGCAAGCCAGCAACCCAAGGATGTGGGAGAAAGACTGGTTCAGAATGTAGGCACCTGCAGACCACTGGGTCCCAGCCAGCTGTGGGTCTCAGAGCCAGTGAGAGAGACTTTGATTCTAAGAGTGTGAATCACACTTGATAATGCCCTAAATGGTTAGAAGCCACATTCCCACTAGCTTTCCTTAACTGATGCTGTCAGTTCTGAAACTGAAGTTATTTGGGCTAAAAAACAAAAAAGGCTTAATAAGACAGAACACATGTTCAAGGAAGAAAGGGGCCTGTAACATTTGGTTAAAGGAAGAACATCCACTGCCAAGGCCAAATCCTGACCTGGACCAAGAGGATGTGTCATACATCTGACATACTGATAATGTGATACAATGATAATTTTATTTTACGGAATTTGTGTTCACTGTATTTTGGGTGGTTTCTTCCTTTGTAAACAGTCAGTGTTCTAGAATCTCAAGTTTTGAAAGGACCCCAACCTCAGGTCTGCTCCCTGGCCTCCTATGGCATTTCGTAAGTCGAAACAGTCCTCATTGTTGAGCTTTTCTTCTACTTAGACTTCTTGCTGAAATCATAAACAGTCAGGAGCTCATGTGGATGTTTTATTCTTTTCTCCTCAATACCCTCAGAGAAAGCGTCGTGGCGGAACTGTAAGTTCTAGACAAACCCAGAAGCGAGCTCGGGAAGCATCCTCCACACCCGAGATGGCCGTGGAAGCAGAACCCATAGAACTTGTGGAAAGCGGTAAGCTCACTTTCAGTACCGTGGGCATGGGGAGAGGTGGTGTGGTGGGTGGGCGCAGACCCCGTGGGTGTCCCACACTGCCGTTGACCAGCTCTGGGGCCCACTTCAGGTTCTCTGACCTCTCCGAACCTCCGCTGCCTTGTCTGAGACAGGTTTCGCTCACGACCTGAAGCTGACTTGGGGAAAAGCTGTATTCTGTCCCTTTTGTGGTACCCTAAGACCCCCTCAGGTTTTGAGACCATCAGTCAGCTGGAGTAACCATTCAGCCCACTGGGAAGCTGCAGCAGGGGAGTGGGGGCTGCCCCTGGACCCTCCTGATCCACCAGAAGTTGCTTTGCTTGGTGAAGTGCTCGGCTTTCCTCCTAGGTTTGTCATTAAGACAGAAGGTTGCCCAGGGAGGCAGGCTTGCGGCAGAGCCGCCTGTGAGGGGTGGGCGTGGTGGAGGCTGAGGCTGGCTGTGCCTCTGTATAGGGGGCAGCAGAGGCCTGCACCAATCCCTTTGCTCTGCAGTGAGGTTGTGTTTGTAACCGTGATGTCTGAAAACTGGTGTTTAAAGAGAAACCATGTGGTCTGAGATGCGCTTCAGGCCCACACCCAGAGTTATGAGTTCTCTGTGCTGTCTCTGGTCACTGAGTTTCACGTTTAACAGGGAATTCCTAAAAGGCCTTGACTGTGAGTACCTCTTCACTTCTTGGCCTAGAGGCTAGGATCCTGGCCTCCCTTCCCTGCATCCCTAAAGCTGATGCCCTGGTGTCTGAATTCTGCCCTTAAGGCGGGTCTGGTGTAGGAGACTCCAGGCAGCCATTGAAAGAATGAGATGGTTCTGTATCAATTACATCGACTAGCTGTGCTATATTATGAATTTATTTCTGTCAGACTTCTTAATACAGTAGGTAAAACAAGCTAGAATCTAGTAAATGCACTGCAAGTCGCTTTCTGCAGATATTACCCATTGCCGTCAAGTCGGGTCCAACTTAAGTGACCCTGTAGGACAGGGCCGTAGTGCCCCATAGTGCTCCCAGGCTGTACATCTTCACACAAGCAGACTGCCACATCTTTCTCCCTCTGAGTGGCTGATGGCTTTGAACTGCTGAACTTTGGGTTAGCAGCCAAGTGCTTAACGACTGTACCACCAGTGCTTCCCAAACAGATAATGAAATATACGCTATTCCCAAAAATTCTACTCTCATGGAAACAAAAATGGTTGTAAGCTTTTTTTTCCCAGTTATCTACATAGATGAAAACTGTACTCCACCGCTCACTCCCCCGCTGGTGTACTGCTGTTAGCAGTTCCTGGCTTTAGCCTGTGCTCACGTGGGCATGCGTAGTGGACCTAGGGCTCAGGAGGGCAGGCTGCAGGTGTGTCGAAACACCCCCGTTCTCCATCCAAGCTGGGGAGCACGTGAGAGAGAAAGGGAGATAAAATGCCTGCTTTAGAACTGATGGGGTTGCTGAGCTGAGCATGGCTAGGCCTGGGGACCACGTGGCTGCCACACTCAGCACACAGGCAGCGTGAACAGCCTGGACCAGCCAGCTGGTGGTGGCTTCCTCGGCTGAGCGGGGCAGAGGTTGTTACAGGCCAGCTGCTCCCAAAAAGGAAGGCCCTGGGCCAGGGTGCCCTGTGCCTTTTCCCACCCACCGCAGTCAGGTTAGTCACTGCCTCTGCATGTGAAGGAGCACGTAGGGTACAGGCGTAGCCATGTGGGACTGTCACCCAGGGCAAGAGGTATGCACACACACACCGTCCTGATGGTGCACTTGGGAACACTATCCACCTGCTCACAGGAAAGGTGTGTGCTGGCTGTCGCCCCTGAGAACGGGGCTGGTCCTGATGTTCTTTGCACTCGACGCTTTGGTTCTTTCAGTTTGTGTAAACCTGCACTGCTTTTGTTCTGTTTTCTCTCTTATATTATGGGGAAAACATGCACACCAAAACACCCACCAACACAACCTCCACGTTTACAACTCAGTGACGTTGATGACATTTCTCACGCTGAGTACATTATAACTCTTCTCATCCCAAACATTCCACCACCATGAGCATAAATTCAATGCCCCCAAACAAAAACTCCCCCTTTCCGCCTCCCTCCCACGCCGGTAACTTCTGATAATCTTTGGTTTGTATGTATTTGCTTAGTTCACGTAAGTGAGATCATACCATGTTTGTCCTCTTGGACTGACTGACTGGCTCAGCATGTTGTCACGGTTCACCCAAGTTTGGCGTCCTGCACTGCTTTGCAGTCATGTTGCTAAGGCTCTACCTTCCTCCTAATGCTTTTTAAATGCTTTCATTTGAAGCTGGAGACGAGATAGTGGACCTCACCTGTGAATCCTTAGAGCCTGTGGTCGTCGACCTGACTCACAATGACTCGGTGGTGGTAAGTGTACGATGGTGAGAAGGGGCTATTCCTGGCTTGGGGCCGCTGGCCAGCGCCAGTGTCTGAGGCCTTGGCTCCAGCTTGTCCCAAAGAAACACTTAGTCATTCGACGACTGAGCCCCAAATGGGAAGTGTTTCAGAAGAATCGTTTGCTGTAGCTGTGTTGCATATGGACAGTAGATCCTTGTGACCCTGGTCTTTCCACAGCTGGGCACAAAGACAGTTTTGGGGAGAGTGCCAAGATTACAGGCCCCACACCTCCCCTCTGCCTGATTCTGCAGTTTACGTCAGCCGTGTGACCTCCCTAAAGCGGGAGTAAAGCCATCTGTAGGTAATTGTGAGGATTAAATGAGACCCTCTATTTGAGTGCCTGGCTAGGGTGGGTCCCTCCCAGCTGCAGGGACGGGACATTTGCTCAGCACTGCACTTAGAAATGCCTGGAGTCCCAAGAGCAGCTGCCAGTGAATGTGGTCCCGGGGGACACAGGTGCCCTGCATTGCCACCTGATGCCTGAGCATGTTGTGGCTCCAGGGAGAGCAGGGCCTGGGCCGGCTGCTTTGTCCCCTCCGCTGAGATGAATTACAGATTGATAGGGTGGCCCAGGCCCCACGTGCGCCTGCAAGGAAGGAGACTCTGGGTGGTCAGAGGCCATTCAGCAGACCTGTGCCACGGAGCAGGGGCCACACGCCTGAGTGTGGGGTCTGGGAGGCGGGATGGCCTCTCTAGAGGATGCCACTTTAGCTATTCCTGACCTAATCTTCTGGGATTGTGGAGCGGGGAGCTGGTGACACGTTTCAGTGTTGTGGAAGTACAGGCAGGCCCTGCTGAGGGGCGTGCGGTACCAGGGGGTGGGGTGGGGACTGCTTGAGCCTCACTGGTCACAGGGCTTGGGGTGACCTGTAGGCTGTTGCTTTCTGATTGCGCTTAGAACCTCAGAATAGGGCTTCACCGAGAAGCGCAAGATGCAGCAGCAGAAGAAAAGGGGAGGGCAGACAGGCTTGACAGGTTTAGAGTCTGGTCTCTGGTTGAAAACCACTGGGCTGTCCTATCCAGATCCCAAAGGGAAGGCAGCTGCCCTTGCTGAGCAGTCAGGCTGCCCCAGTGTCTGCTGAAATCGTAGCCTGAGGCCAAAGGGGACATTAGCTAAAACCAGTTGGCTGTCCTGTCCAGATCCCACAGGGAGGGCGGCTGCCCTTGCTAAGCAGTCAGGCTGCCCCAGCGTCTGCTGAGATTTGTGCTGAAGGCCAAGGGGCCATTAGCTCCTCAGCAGGAGCCAGTAGTTTCCCTGCAGATTGGTTAGAACTTTCTGGGATACACGAGGATGAGCTTGGGTTTAGCTGTAAGTGGTCTGCTGGGGCCTGACGTATGTGTTTTCTCAGATACATTTACGCATACAGCTTTGCTGCAAAATCTCTAGGGCTCCCTGGTGTTCTGGAAAGATAGCTTAATTTGGTACCTTGGCTGGAGCCTACAGCCTAATTGCTGATTAACTCTTGAAAGTAGTGGCAAGTCCTTATTTTCTCAGATACTCAGTGACCACCTGTGGTGTGGCTGATCTCTCTGCCAGGCCCTGGGGAGCGAACTGGAATTGTGGCACACTGCTGAGAACAGTGACTGACGTCTTTTGGGTGACAAACTGATGTCATGATGTCTTCTTCCAGGCCGCTGAGACTACTCTCACTGCACAGGCTGCTTTCTGGCGCTTTCCTGCCTCCTTCCTCCTCCTCTGGGCTTGGGCTCCATGCTCTGACAGCCCCTCCCCCTCCCCCCACACACTTCACTTGGGGCTGCCTAGTTAACCCTTGTGGGGTCTGCAGTCCGGAGAATCCTTGGGAGATGGGGGAGACGAATGTTGGAGCTGGGAGTGCTGTCCTGGGGGTTGGTAGATGGCCAGAGGAAGCACACTTTTTAATTGTGGCCAATCTGTTGGGTTGCCCGGTAGTATCCCACTGTGGTTTGAATATGTGTTTTCCTGATTACGAATGAGATTGAACACCTTTTCATGTTTCTTGGTGGTTTGTTCTCATTTGTGAAGGGCCTGTTGAAATCTTTTTTCCACTCATTGTTCCATTCGGACATCTGCCCTTTTTTCCCCTGATTTGTAGGAGTTCTTTGGAAGTTACAGATGGGAACCTGCCATTAGTTCTGTTTTGTGTCTTCTCCAAGGTTTGTCACTGCATTCTTTTCCTGGTGTCTGTTGACATACGGAAGTCCTTAATTTTAATGTAGTTGAAGTTATCAGTTTGTCGAAGAGATCATTCCTTACCTCATACCATAAAAATACATTCCTGTTCTGTAAAACGGTTTATTGTGTTGCCTTTCACGTTTAGGTTTGTAATCCACGTGAATCAACTTTTGTGTATGGCTTGAGATGGGGTTCTTTCATGCCTCTCAGAAAAGTTTTAATGATTTTGCCTGTAGAGGTTTTGCAAATCTTTTACCAGATTTATTCCTAAGTACAGGTAGTCCCCGACTTAAGATGTATTCTAGTTACAACACACACTTACGACCATCTTTTTTTTTTTTTGTACATCTTATTGTTAGCATTATGTAGTGTGTATGATGTCTCAGCATGTAAATTGCTGATGTCATCATTCTCAAATGTTATCGTTCTCAGATGTTCACTCACAGGTGTTCAAAGATGAGGTTTATAAAGATAATGATAATGAAAACTTCAAAAAAAAAAATATTCAACTTACATCAGAACCGACTTAATTGTCAACGTAACCGTGTCCTAAGTCAGGGACTGCCTGTACATGATATTTTAAAATGCTATTAAAAATGGTATTTTAAATTTTCGTTTTCATTTTTTTCCACATTATTTACTGATATAAAGGAAGTGTAGTCGATTTTATCTATTGATTTTTTTTTTAACCTAAGAATTCCTAATCTGCAAGTCTTTGAATTTCTATGTGTTGTTGTTGTTGGGTGCCCTCGAGTCGATTCTGACTCACAGCGACCCTGTGTACAACGGAGCAAAACACTGCCCGGACCTGCGCCGTCCTCACAGTCGTTATGATTGAGCCCATTGTTGCAGCCGTTTTGTCAGTCCGTCTTGTTGAGGGCCTTCCTCTTTTTCACTGACCTTCTACTTTCCCAAGCACGATGCCCTTCTCTAGGCACTAGTCCCTCTTGATAACACGTCCAAAGTATGTAAGACAAAGTCTCTCCATTCTTGCTTCTAAGGAGCATTTTGGCTCTACTTCTTCCAAGACAGATTTGTTCGTCCTTCTGGCAGTCCGTGGTGTATTCGGTATTCTTCTTCGCTAATGCCACAACTCAAAGGTGTCAATTCTTCTTCAGTTTTCCTTAGTCATTGTCTAGCTTTTGTACGCATATGAGACGATTGAAAACACCGTGGCTTGGATCAGGCGCACCTTAGTCCTTAAATGACATCTTTGCTTTTTAACACTTCAGAGAGATCTTTTGCAGCAGATTTGCCCAGTGCAGTGAGTCTTTTGATTTCTTGACTGCTGCTTCCATGGCGTTGATGGTGGATCCGAGTAAAATGAAATCCTTGGCAACTTTAATCTTTTCTCCATTTATTATGATGTTGCTTATTGGTCCACTATGTATACAGTCATATTGTCAGCAAATAATGACAGTTTTGGATTTTTCCCATTTTCTCCCCCTTTCCTTGCTGCATTGGTGAGGCCTTACTTACAATACCAAATAGTGGTGGTGATCGTCACAGATACCCTCGTCCCGTTCCAAATGTCTGATAAACCTTTCAGAGTGCCACCATTGAGGAAGAGCTTTGCTGTAGGTTTGTTGTTGTTGTTCATACGCCTCATCAGATTGGAGAAATTTTTCTCTATTCCTTGTTTGGCTACAAGTTTTTATTGTGAATCAGTGTTGAATTTTAATAAATGCATTTATCGAGGTAGTTTTTTTCCCCTTCAGTATGTTAAAGCAGAGAATTACACTGTTTTCTGTCATTAACCAATTAAACTTATTGTGGTCCTGATGTACCCTCTTTTTTAATACTGTATTTTTACGCAAATAACACACACCATCTACCTTTGACAGCTGCTCCCACTCCTCACAAGATACTTTCAGAAGCACTGCTATGCCAATTTTTCTTACATATTGCTATAAAAAAAAATCTCATGCTTATGAAAATACCTCATGGCAGCGGGGAGCAGTTGGCAAACAAACGTAGAAAGCACAAATTGCTTGCGTAAAAGTACGGTATATTGCTAGGTTCAGTGGCTGATGTTTTATGTATGATTTTTGCATCTGTAAAATGGTGGGAGTAGTAGTAGCATCAGAATCTGTCTAACTTCAGGGAGTATAATGACCAGGGTCGGCCTAAAGCTGATTCCCACAAGGTAGAGGTCAGACATACCTCCACCCTCCAAACTTTTTACCATTTCTGACACCAGCTGTCCGTTCTACAAGACTCTCTATTTCTCTTCTGGATTTGATAATCTGTTGTAAAGGCCACACAGAACTCACAAACCATACTTATAGTTAAATGGTTTGTTGAGGAACAGGGTACAACTTGGGATCAGGAAACATGTAGGCAAAGTGTCCCTTCTTCAGTACAGGACAGCTCTCTCATTTCCTCTTGGCCTTGCAGCCCTCCTCTCAGGACAGGCTCTTCTTGGCCCTGCCGCCTCTGCCACTGAGCCCCTTCTAGGCCTCTCACTGTTGTCGGTGTTACAGCCCTTGACTCGTGTTACAGCTCATTTGGGAGTTTCCTTACCTCCCCTCTATCTGTTTCTTCTCTTTTCTTTCTTCCTTCGGCTGCTTTTCCTGTCTCAAAAACTTCTATGGTGTTGGCTGCATATATAGACAAACTCTTTGTCAATTTCAAGGCATGTTCCTCCCACCAGGACCATGAACTGACCTAGGCCACAGATACTTCATTTGCATAGTAGGCTACAAACACTTCATTTGCATAGTCTGCTGACCAGTCCTTGCAGGGTGCATACCAATCACAGGGCAGGCTGCAGCCCAGGGCCAGACAAAAAGTATCAAACTGCAAGTTGTTTACAGCTTACCCAGGAGACGTCAGTCTCCCTGGACAAAAGGGACAAACCTTCTAGGGTAGAAAACTAGGGCAAAGGTAATTCCTCAGGGCTTAGAGAAAAAAATCTCTCAAGCTGTTTTCCCAAAGAACCGAGGCAAAAGGCCATATAAAGGAACTCATGTCACCATAGCGTCTGTGTTTTATGAGTGAGACTGGTCTGTAATTTTTCTTTTGTATACATTTCTTAGAAGGTTTTGAGATCAGAGTATTGCTAGCCTTATGAAATGAGTTGGGGAGTCCACCACCTTTTTCTGTTCTGTGGAAGATTTTCTAAGATTGGAATTATTTTTTTCCTTGAATGTGTGGTAGAGCTCTACAGTTTAAGTGTCTGGGCCTAGCATTTTAATCTGTTTTAGTAATTTAGAGTTTTTAGGAATCTGTCATTTTCATTTAAAATTTTCAAATGTATCAATATAAATTTGTTTATAGTGTCTTCTAATATTTCTGTGGAATCTGTTGTGGTGTCTTCTTTTTCATTTCTGATATTAGTTATTTGTGTTTTCTGTCTTTTTAGATTAGTATCACCAGAGATTTGTCAGCTTTATTAGATCTTTCAAAGAACCAACTTTTAGCTTTGTGGATCCTTTCTCTTGTAAGTTTGTTTTCTATTTCATTGATTATTTCCTTCTTTGTTTATTTTGCTATTCTCTTTCTAACCAGGGCTACGAAACGGTTCAGTCATGGCCATCGTAAACAAGGGCAGCGTACATGTTGCATGGCAACCAAATCTGATGTCCGTCGGATTTTGACTTGAGAGGAAACAAACAGTAGTGCCCTGCTCAAAGATGGCGGCCGACTGCACTGCTTTGAATGTTTCAGGAGTCTGGTGCAGGAGATTGGATTATTGGCAGGACTGTGGAGAGTGACACGCATTCAGAGTGGTGCAATTGGCCGCCGTCTTTGAGCAGGGCACAGCTGTTGATTTCCTAGTCGGGTCAAAGTACAAGGGGCAACAGATTTGGTTGCTATGCAGTGTGTATGCTGCCCTTGTTTAAGATGGCCATGACTGACCTGGTTCGAAGCCCTGTTTCTAACATATTAATTTTCATCGTTTTTTTTCTAATAAATGCATTTAAGATTATATCTCCTTTAGCTGCATTTAACAAGTTTTGGTATGTTGTATTTTATGTTCAATTAAAAATATTTATTAAATCCTTTTGATGTCTTCTTTGACTCATGGGTTATTTAGAAGTATGTTTCTGAACTATAACACTTACAGGGATTTTCTTATCTTTTTTACTGCTCATTTTTTTACATTGCATTGTGGTCAGAAAACACATTTTGTTTGAGGTCATATCTTTAAAATTTGTTGACCTGCCCCTCACCCACCAGGTCTCCTACCTTAGGCCTGGGCTTTGGTTTCTGCCTTCTGCGAGGCTTTTGAAATCACGCTACCGTTTTTTGAGACTCTTCTGTGATGTCCTACCTCCCTGGATTATTGGTTTCCTTTCACTTGTGACCTCAAAACCACTGCAAACACTTCCATTGAGTCGATTCCAACTCATAAACGACCCTATAGGACAGAGTAGAACTGCCCCGTAGAGTTTCCAAGGCTGTAATCTTTACAGAAGCAGACTGCCACATCTTTCGCCCGCGGAGCAGCTGGTGGTTTCGAACTGCCAGCCTTTTGGCTAGCAGCTGAGCGCTTTAACCACCACACTACCAAGGCTCCTAATTTTGACTTGGTCCTTCCTCTTTTTTATTACCTTTTATTTAAAAAGAAAACTGCTTTATCTTGAATTTTGTTGTTCTCAGTGGGAAACTTGATCGAGATAACATGCTTCAGTTTAGGGCATCTCTGCTTATTGTGCCAGGCTCTGCTCTGCCCACTGCAGTGCATGGTGGACAGGAGACACCCTCCTCTCTACAAAACCAGGTCTGTGAGGACAAGGCTGTTAAACATGGTATCTGCTTGGGTTTTTTTTCTTCGTTGAATTTCAAGATTGTTTCTTTTAAAATCAGGCTGATTTTCCTGGAACCCTTTTTGGTCTGTTTCCATAGTGTACTTGTGAGTCATGCTGTTGTGTTTATAATCTGTTTCCTGCCCGATAGGGCATTCAGAGGCTGCTTTAAAAGAACCTGTTCAATGGAGCACTCTTTGCAGACAGGGCAGAGTCCTGTCCATCTCTCTGGGTGTAGTAAAGGGTAGGATGGGCACCCAGTTAGTGTCAGAATGAAGGAACCAGTGTGATACATAGAGTAAAGAAACGAGCTTAGCCATTAGGCCCAAGAATCGGGGCACAGCTGCACATGCAGTTGGTGGGGATTGGTTGCTTGACTAGAACGTTAATGCCAGCGTGAGCCTTCCTGAGTGTGTCTTTAGGAATTTGTAGGTTAGTTGAGACAGGTGCATACAGTTCTTAATTAGCCTCACTTCAGTGCAGGAAAGCCCTGGTGGCACAGTGGTTACGAGCTGTGGCTGCTAACCAAAAGGTCGGCAACTCGAATCCACCAGCCACTCCTTGGAAACCCTATGGGGGAGTTCTGCCCTGTCCTGTAGGGATCGCTATGAGTCAGAATTGACTTGACAGCAATAGGTTTTGTTTTGTTTTTGGTTTTAGTGCAAGGAAAGGCTCCGAAGCCCTTTCAGTGATTTAAAAGCTGCACGTGCTTATAAAGGTGATTGTGATGAAGAATTTCTTGCAAATAGTGGTTTAATCATTTCAAAGCAAAGGCAAATTTACATAACATTAAAGGACAAGTACGAGTTGTCCATAAGTTGGAGGTTCGTGACCCAGGGACTGCCTGTAGTCTGCCGTTGTGTGATGTGTGCACCTTCTGGATGGAAAGCGGAGCCCTGTATGCGCTGTAGTTGGAGACGGCTGTTTTCCCGTCACACAACGTGCACTACCGTGAGGGGGAGGTCATCTGAAGTCCTCTCAGTGGGTGTGCATCCTGAGAGATGCTGGGGATCAGCTTGCGTACACAATGAGTCCAAGATTCCTGCTACTTGATTCCAGAAGGTTCTTTCTGCCCCAAGGTGCTGCTGCAGCCACAGGAGATCCCTAGAGTGCCAAGTGTTCTTCGTGTCCATTAGAAAGGGAAGGGCCTCTGTGCCCTACTGACTAGGACCCCGTGACGTGGCTGCCAGCGTTTGCTGGGGTTTGAGGCTCATGTGTGCTTCAGAAGGGACGCAGGGTGACCGACCTGGCGCCAGTACCCAGAGTGCACCTGCTGCGGGTCTTTCATTCTCCAGATGCCAGTGAGGATGCTTAGGACCCAGAGAGGAGGAAGGCCTGGTCCTGCCTTGGGGAGGGACAGGCAGGGGCCGTTCTGGAACAGGGTACCTTCACTTGTCTCCTAGTGCTTTCTGGCCTCTGCTTTCTCCAGAGTAGGGAGAGAGAAGCCAGACGCAAGGTTAAGTCAAGTTTCAGGTCCCGGGCTACCCTGCTACGGTACCAGCTCAACTGTTCAGACCAGGGGCCTGGTTAATTTTGGTGGTGGTGGTTTTTTGTTCTGATTTTTCGCTTCTGTGAAAGGCCTCTGAGCCAAACTAGAGGCCCTGGCGCTTGTGTTGTACCTGCATCCATTGGGTCACTCATTCAGTTGACAGTCTTCCCCCGGCCTCCAGCTCCTGTGGCAGGCAAGCACTGTGCGGCTACCTGCAGGACCACAGCCCAGGGCGGTGGAGCGATGCCTGCCTCTCGGGATCCTGGGACGTGATGTGGTGTGGCTGTGGGTGGAGGGAGTGCCGGCAATGAAGATAGTGTCTCAGGCCCATCAAGTGGAAGGTTGCACAGGGGTACGGAAAGGCCCAGGGCATGGATAGAGGAGGCCCAGGCTGTGGTGCCTTGCTCACGCTGCTCCTTAGGCCAGAGGCCCGGTCGGCCACCCTGAGCTCTTTTATTATTGAAGGTGGAGGCGGTTAAGTTCCCCAGCAGCAGGCAGGCTCTCTGGCCTTCGTTCACACAGCAGTGATGTAGGAGCACCCACCGTGTGCCAGGCAGGTCCTGGGCACTGCATCTACAGAGCTCGCACCTCCAGGCAGGGGTAGGGGTGGGGTGGGAGGGGCACAGTGTTCAGGTCTGATCCCAGAGGCACACTGACTCATGAGGGCCTGTGGAGACCCAGTTCCCACGTGCTGATTGTTGGGGGACAGGATCGTCCTGTTAGCCATCTTTCAACCCCCTTCAGGTATGCGGACCTAGTCAGTGGTCCGTCTTGGCAAAGGCCAGTGGGGTGATGTTGGGGCTCTGGAGAGTCCAGATCATCCCTGCCCACAGCCGAATCTGCTTCTGCTCCCAGCCAAATCCAGGGCTTTCCCCAAGGGCTGGCACTGTGGCCATAGCCTCCCTTTTGAGATCCCTTTTCAAGACTTCACGTGGACAGCTTCCTTCTGCAGCCCAGGCTTTCCTTCAAGTAAATGCGGTCCACCCACTGAGGTTGGCTGGCTCTCCCCACTCTCTATAGCCACTTCGGGCATGGGGGAGGATGGGGGGCACCTTCAGTAGCTCCAGGTGGGTGAATTGTGTTCCCGTCTGCAAAGTGAAGAGCTTTATACGTGCTGTCTTCCTGGTGGTCATCTGTATGTCAGGATTTAGTTTGGGAAACAGAAACCACTCTAGTTATTCTTCAGCAGAAGGGGGTTTTCACATGGGAAGATGTGCTTACCAGGCATTGAGAAGTCTGGGGGAGCAGGCTCTAACATAGGGCGCAGTACTTCCAGGACGTCTCAGCATGAGCCAGCAAGGAAGCAGCCGCCTCTGCCCAAGCAGGGGTCTTTGAATTCAGGTAGACACCACTGCGGCTAGTTTTTAGGGGAGCGGAGCCTGGGCCGGGGGCGTTGTTCCCTCCACTAGAGTTGCCCCTCGATACCCATAGCGAGTCTGCCAGTGACAGCCTACCCCCACACTCACCCTCTGTGTGTGTCACCCTGTGAGGCGTGGAGAGCATTTTGCCAGAATAGTTCATCACACATGACGCCCAAGAGGGAACAGGTGTGCTGCCGGGGAGGCCTTGAGATGGACAGGTAGGGAGAGTGCTGAAGGGACCTGGTTTGGAACTGTTGTGGGAGAAATGTAAGCTCTGAGCCATCAGACCAGGGCTTGGTCAAGTTCTCGTTACCGTTTTTTTAGGCCTCAGGTACGCTGAATTAAATTGATGACGGTACTTGGTTTGTGCCGCTTGCACGATTGGTCCACACTTGGCCCACTGCGTGGTTTTGAACAGTGTAGTAAGCACCGCAGCCCCACTCCTCCAGGTGAAGGCTCAGCCCTTAGTTGTAGCTGTGTCGCCTGTAATCTTCCCACCGAGAGCATGTGGAGCCTCACGGGCACCACTGACTGAGCACGTCTCCCCGGCCTTGTGCCCAGCATTCGGGTCTCCTTTACTCCTCACGACAACGCACTGAGGTGGCGGCCGCGTGGCCCCTGAGAAGGGTAAGTGCCATCCCAGGTCACGAAGCCGTCTGGGGTGTGCTGAGGTCTGTGCTCACACTCGCAGGCTCTGCAGACCCCCTCATGCCCACACAGACTCCATCGTCACACATGTGGCGGGGAAGCACAGTGGGCTTGGTGTCCCTCAGGGGAGAGACCGTGCCGACAGTCGGCTGTGAAGCACAGAGACCGGGTGAGGGGCCCTTGGCTGACCACAAGAGGCGGGCAGGTCTGCCGCTGCCAGGTGCTGGGTGGGAGCAGGGGTCGGGGGGCCTTTCCTCACAGAGGGGTTCCGTAGTGTCTCACACATGTGAAGCAAGAAATGCTTCAGTTTTGTCGTGTAAGAGAATTTTTTTGTAATTGAATATTTTACGTCAAACTGATTGCCTCTTTCCTTTTTTTTTTTTTCCTTCCCTTTAAAAGATCGTTGACGGTGAGTGCCTTCCTCTCGTTTTTCTGGGGATTTGAGCGGAGACGGGCCGTGGCGAGGGCTGTGATTCTGGCAGCCCTCGTCAGAGGGTCCTAAAGGGGCCCAGGAGGCACAAAGGGAGACATGAGGGTGTTGTGCTGCCGGGGAAACACAGCCTCCAGCGCTGCGTCCTGCCTGGGGGCCAACTGGGTTTGGAGGGACCTGACAGTCTTAGAATGTTCCACAGCTCAGGCCCCTCTTGTGGGGGGGTGGGGGTGGCTTCTCCTGGGAAGACGGGGGGCATGGCCTCTGTGGAGGCTTGGGGGGACCTTTAGGGTATAGTGGGGCACAGCAGCAGTTTCTCCGGGGATCTGGATGGCCTTTCCAAGGCAGGGAACGAGGGCCACTGGAGGCACCAGGGTGGGCTGGTGAGGAGGTTGAGTGGACCAGGGAGGCCCAACCCTGACAGTCACCTCAAACTTTAGAAAGGAGACGGCCCAGGAGGAATGCGAGGAGGCTCCGCCAGGACCACGCCGACAGCTGTGTGGTGAGCAGTGACGATGATGAGTCGCCCAGAGACGGAGATGTCTATGTGACCCCACACACACCCAGAGGCACCAGGGAGGAGGGCACAGCCGGACTCAGGTACAGAGCGGCCCACTCAGCCGTTGTCAGTGAGAGAGCGGGTTGGGGGTGGTTGCAAACACTGTGGCTCTCAGCAAATGCCGTGAGCTCCTAGGTCTAGGGGGCTCACCTGAGCAGTCAGAGCCTGGCGCAGAGCTGGGGTTCAGCTCTTCCTGTGGTAACCAGGCTGGGCCACTAGTGAAGAACAGACACAGTTCCCCGCTGCCAGCACCAGAAACGCTGAGTGTCCTCTGCCCAGCTTTGCCCAGGGTTCACCCTCTTGAGGTCGGAGGTGGCAGTGTGGCGCTGGCGTACGCTTGTGGGGGCTGGGGGCTCTGAGTGAGCATAGGGGGGTGTGAGGGCAGGGCGACTCAGAGTTGTTAGCCTCTTCTTTTGGTCCGATCTCTTCTCCCTCCTCACCTTTCTCTGGCCTCCTGCATCCCCCAGAGCAGTCGGCTCCCTGCAGGTCTGCTGGGCAGCTGTGCTCACACGGGGCAGATGAGGCCAGGGAGGGCCTGGCGGAGGCTCTCGAAGGGGCTGGGGGCTGCTTACGTGCAGCAGCTACACCACATGGTGAGTGCTGGTTTGCTGAGACACTGATATGACTGACACCCTGTGGTTTCAGGCCTTCTGGTACCGTCAGCTGTCCGATCTGCATGGACGGGTACTCAGAGGTAAGCGGGGAAGGAATTAGACCAGATAGAAGGCTTTGCAGTGGGTGGGGTTTGACATACCTCCTTGCAGTTCCACCCAGGTCAGCAAGGGGTTGTCACAGATGTGTGTCTGCCCAGGGAGAACGTGCTGGCTCCTCCTACTCTGGACCTCCCCACGCGAGTGCGTCAGCTCCGTGTGCCCCCCATCCTGGCCCTAAGCAGAGGCTGCTAGTGTTTTCTGGCCCGCCCTGTGCCCAGTATGGCAGCCCTGAACCTCACTGAGCCCCTAAGGGTTCCGGTGGCTGTGGCCCCTTGTGGCCCTCTCGAGCAGCTGCTGCTGCTGCGGGGAGACTGTAGCCCCTACCTCCTGCTTTCGGTTTCTTGGAAGAGAAAGCCCCAGAGACCCCACACACTTGCCCAACTGAGCCCCTGGCCCTGGCTTTTTCTGCGGCAGCCCCCCGGCCCTTCTTTTCTTCTCACTTCCCAGTCTTAGGAATGGGCAGGGGTTACCAGAGTCAACTTACCTCCCTTTTTAATGTTTTTCTAGATTGTGCAGAACGGACGTCTCATTGTTTCTACAGAATGTGGCCACGTCTTCTGCAGCCAGTGCCTCCGTGATTCCCTTAAAAATGCTAGTACCTGCCCAACTTGTAGGAAAAAGATCAACCACAAACGGTACCACCCAATTTATATATGAAGCGTACAGTGCTGCTCAGGAGAGACGGAGGGACAGACAGCACGGCTGGATTCTCCCCACAGCCTGCTGCAGGATCTGTGGGTTGTCTGCCTCCGATTTCCCGAGCTCAGAAAGACTCTTTCAGAATCAATGCCTGATGATGTCCACTGCTCTTTTGTTTCCAACCCCCTCAGATCTTTTTGCTGTCTCCAGTTTGATGCTGTGAGGCTGAACCGAGGGGCCTTCCCAGACCAGGGTCTCCATCTCGGCTGCTCTGGGGTGGCCTGGTTCCAGGCTGGGAGAGAAGGAGTCAGGCCCACTGGCCACCCTGCCAGCCTGTGGGCCCAGGTTCCCTGCTCCGGGGCCTCACAGGGCTTATGGGCTGGCCCACACAATGAACTTGAGAATCATGGTTCTAGCCTCATTCTGGAACCTGCATGTTTGCCAAGAAGTGGCCCCCGTCACCCAGCTTCCTGTTGGCATTGTCACCGAGGGACAGTCCCTGGGCAGTGATCGAGCAGGTCTGCCTCGGCTTTCTTGGGCCTGCCACCTCTCATCACAGCCACCCACCAGTCAGCCAGTCTGCTCACTACACAGCGACCAAACCAAACACAGCCCACCTGGCTGAGGGTCCCAGCTGCAAGAGTGGCCCAGGCCCAGGCAGCCTGGAGGCCCTGGCAAGACCCACTACCGGACTCTTTCCTTCCTGGGGAGTCGGGGGCAGCTGTGGTTCCACCTGCACCTTAGCTTGGATGGGCGGTGATCTCTGCAAATCCAGAGAACCTCTGCAGGGCAATCCCCCATTTCCTATGACTAAAAATGTGCAATAAAGCTGTTCTTTACTTCTCAGCAGCCCAGGAGATGTAGCACTGTTAGTCCCCTCAGAGGCCCGACAATGCCTTGGAGCAGTGCCATCCCTGCCCCATCTCTGTTCACCAACTGTTCTCAGGAACCTTACCCATGCCCCACAGGTCTCCACCTGGCACAGGATATGCAGGGTCAGCAGGTGGGCCCACAGTCCGGGTCCTCTCTTTTCTGATAAAATCCATCCTGTGCTCACCACATGTCCTCTGGCCTCAGTTCCCGTGGTGTAGCATCTGTTCGCCCGAGCACAGGCTCTGGGAGGTGGTAGCAGTAACCATGGCCTTATCAGCCGCTCGCCTCCACACCGTTGCCCAAGTTACTTCTGCCCCTTGTTTTAAAGAACTTCGCCCCGCGTGACCTCAGCGGAGCCACCAACTTGGCTTCTCACCCACACACCCGCCACTTGACAGTTTGTGTCAGGAGCGGCTCTGCTGGCTGCCTGGGCTCTTGACTGCTCCGTGGGTTTGGCTGGTGGAGCACAGCGGCATCGCCTCCCCGGGGGCCCAGAGAAAACCCTCTGAGCTCTCCAGGGTGACTGAGCTGCCCTGGGGGGCAGAGTGCAGAGGCCTTGTGGTGCCAGCCTGCCTCCCCCTTGTGCCCTCCTCCCCAGAGGACCTCAAGCCAAACCAGAAGCCTTCCTGGTGGGGGAAGGGCCGCTCCGGCTTTGCTAGCAATAACTGACCTTCAGCCGACCCTTCTGAAGGAGCAGGACTCGGCACAGAATTCACTTTACCTGGGGTGAAGGAGTGTCCCTCTCAAGTGAATAGGTGTATTCTTCGTTCTTCAGCTGTTCGGCTCACTTCCAGTGTGAATAAAAGTAATAATTTTCTACTTGGCGTTAAGGAGGGTAGGAGCATCTGGACAGTGTCTGCCCTCAGACTGGACGTGGTTGCAGTTAAGTTCCTTCCATACTTCATGTAAATGCTTTTTTCTCATCTTTCAACGATACCCAGATTTGAGGAACCCATTCGACCAATTGACTTAATACCTGTGCTGACACCCATTTCAGAATGTTTTCAGTTTATGCTTCTGTCCTAAATTAGGGGAAAATGTGCTTAGTTTCCTGTTTGAATACTGCAAAATAGGAAAAGGTTAACGCGAAAACGAGCCCCTTCCCCTTCCTCAGTGTACATAGGTCACGTTCCTTTTTCACCATCTGAACTGTAACCGCGTAGGGCAGTTGGCTTTGGACTCCTGCTCATCTTAAAGATGGAAATAAACCATTCATCTGAACCAAGTGTGTTGTATTCATTTTAGCTTTGGAACCAATTTCCCCCCCTTCGCAGAGGTGTGTGGTTCTCACCCACTTTGCCTTTAGTGTATTTTGCCTCGGTGCGGGGCGGGGGGAGTCCGCTCATCTGGCTACCGGCCCAGAAGCCAATGCATGAGGTGTTCTTAGAACAGGGCCCACAGTCCAGGCCCTAAGATCCCTGAGAGCAAGGGGCTGGTGCCCGGCCGCGCAGGAGAGCAGCCCGAACTCTGCCATGCCCCTCACACCTCCTGACCACAGAGCCCACCTTGCATAGGGAGCCATGGCCCAGGGGTGTGTGCTGTGCCAGATAGCTTCTGCCCTCTCCACGCCTGTCCAGCCAGCGATCTGCTGGGTGCCTGGGCCTCGGGGCAAATGACAGCACTAACCCTCAGAGGCCTACCTTCTCTTGGAGCAGACCCCAGAGGCACGAATGCCTCCACACCAACACTCACTGTGAGGTTATGCTCCTGGCCCTGCGCTTGGCTCAGATGTGAGGAAACCAGCCATCCTTACAGAGCATATGTTAGTGCCAGAGACAGCCAGGCAGGCCCCCCGGATCGCTGGATTACAGGAGAGCCTGAGGCTGGAAGTTGAAGCTGCCATCCTGGAAGCTGAAGAAAAGGCCTCCGGGAAAAGAGGCGAGGGAGGATCCTGAGCAGAGACCCCACGCCCAGAGCCTGACAGGTACTGTAAGGGACCTTTCGTTGGCACACAGTAGGGCCAGCCAGCCTCTGGTAACTGAGGGGGTTGGTTGACGAGACACTTCCTGGGGGGCTACCCAGGGCTTGGCCAATGTCTTCACCCCTGATCCAGGAGCCAGATGAGGCCTCTGTCCTGGAGGAGCCCAGGGAAGCCAGGAGGGCCCGTGAGTGCACGGAGCTGTGTCTCCATCAGTGGTGCTGCAAGAGGAGGGAGGCCCAAGGCTGCCTGCGGAGGGGAGCGGGTAGGGTTTTTGTTTTTAATTATTTTGTTGTTGAGAATATACATCAACAATTTCTACACACAGAGTTCGCTGACATTGATTACATTCTTAGAGTTGTGCAACCATTCTCTCCCTTTTCTGAGTGGTTCCTCCACCATGAACATAAAGGCACTGCCCCATACGGTTCCTATTAATATTTCAAGTTGCTATTGTCAAATTGATCCCATATAGATAGGTTTTTTATTTTTAAAACGATGTCTTACCTACATTTTAATAGTTACATATGTTACCAAGTAGAAATGCAATTGATTTGTTCACGTTAATTTTTATTGAGCATGCTTGCCAAAGTCTCCCATTCTAATAAAAATCTTCATTCTTTCGGGTTTTCTATATTCACAAGCACATCATCTGCAAATAAATGTTCTAATTCCTGTCGCTTTTTCTTTTCTCACTGAACTTATACAATCTCTGGTGCAGTGTGAAGGAGAAATGGTGGGCATTTTGGGGTTTCAGTATTTCATCATGAAATAGGACATCTGCTGTAGATTCTCGGTAGCTAACAAGTAAAGGAGGTTCGTTTTCCTACCAACAGTGCTGTTTTAGGTTTCTTTTTATTTCTGGTTTATTTGGTCACAGATGGGTGTCTGATCTTACCCTTTCTTTTTCTCCTATTGAGACATCGACAGATTTTTCTCCTTTAATCAGTTAATGTGGTGAATTAGCTTCTGTGATTTTCTAACATACAACATCCTTGCATTTCTTAGATGAATCCACCGTGGTCAAGATGTTTTGTCTTAATTGCTTTTTTTTTTTTTCTTTTTGCCACTATTTGGTCTAGGGTAGATTTTTATAAATCCATGTTCATGAGTTACATTGGCCTATAATGTTCTTAGACCCCTTGTCTGGTTTTGGTTTCAAGGTAAGGCTAATGCCTTCAAATGAAATTAAGGAGTGTTTTCTTTCTATACTCTTGACTTGAATCATTTATTGCCTGATTGTTTAGTAGGACTCAGCAGTAAAATCTGAGTCTGTGTTTTCATTAAGGAAAGATTTTTTAAAATACTGATTCTGTTTCTTTAATGTTTTAGAACTATCCTTGTTTTATAGTCAGTTTTGGTAAGTTACAAGTTCCTGGGAATTTTTACGTTTCATCTACATTGAAAAGTTTTTGGAGCCCTGGTGGCGCAGTGGTTAAGAGCTTGGCTGCTAACCAAAAGGTTGGCAGTTTGAATCCACCAGCCTCTCCTTGGAAACCCTATGGGGCAGTTCTACTCTGTCCTATAGGGTCACTGTGAGTCAGAATCGACTCGACGGCAACAGGTTTGGTTTCTGGTTAGCACCACCTGACATGTATTTCTTTGACTCCTACAACTAAAATGTAAGCCATAGGAGGACAGTTTTTGTTTTAATTACTGCTGGATCCAAAGTGTCTAGCTCATAGTAAGCTCTCAGTGGTTTGGTTTTACAAGTTTCTGGCATAAAGTGTTCTTAGTAATCTCTTGTAAGTTAATTAAATCTTTGCAGCATCTGTCATTATGTATCTTTCGTCATTCCTAATATTAATTTGTGACTTTCCTTTTTTTAAAATCAGTCTTGCCAGAGATTTGTTGATTTTATATTTTGTGTAAGAAGCAAGGATGGCGAGACTTTGGTGTCCTTACTTTGGACACATTATCAGGAAAGACCAATCGCTAGAAGAAGACATGTTTGGTAAAGTAGAGGGTCAGCAAAAATGAGGGAAACCCTCAGTGAGATGGTTTGACACGGTAGCCACAATAATGGACTCATGAAAACATACCAGCGATCAAGAAGATGGCACAGAACGAGGCAGTGTTTCATTCTGTTCAGAGCTGATGACAACAGTACGACAATTCCAGTATCCCAACTCCGTGTGGGTCTAGGGCCGAAGTCTGGGTCCTGCATAATGAATTGTTCCCTTGTGTGTTTTGTGAACTTTTTTTTCCTTGCCATGAGCCCATGTAACAGTACACTATCTCAAAATACTTTGAGACCTGGGTTGAAAGTGGTTTCCTCCAGGAATGGATTCACCTTTGCTGCTATGAGATTTGTGAGGTTGTTACCATCTCAGGACCACTATATTTGTTTGTTTGTTCATCTTTTTTATTGTGAAATAAAAGCACACCTCAGTGAATTCTCTCAAAAGTACAGCTCAATTACCACAAAGCAAACACCCAGAACCAACCACAAGAGAAGGAGAATATTGCTAACGCATTAAAAGGCACTCCCCTTGTGCCCCCTCCCAATCAGTACAGTCTCTCGTCTTCCCAGAGCTGATCACTGTTTCAACTTTTATGAAAGTCAATCCCTTGATTAGAATTCTAGTTTCTACCTAAACATACAACCCTAATCACATAGTTTAGTTTTGGCTGTTCTTTCAAATTTAAATACAGGAAGTCATAAAATACAGCCTGGGAGTGGATCCTGAGGGTACTGGATCAGGAAGAGCAGAATATGAATGTACGTAGAGGAGAGTTTGCCAGTATGTGAACACTCTCCTGGTATTTAACATCCAGGCAGATCCCTCAGGAGGTAAGTGTAACAGACTGCTGGAAGTTTGGAAAAAATGATGGCCCACATGAAATTAAGATCCCAAAACTGCTGTGGCAGACTGAGAAGGAAGGACTCAAAAGGCTCAGTTAAGTGGACATACTTGAATAAATCTATAAGACCAGAAAACTCATCAGGTGACTGTAACTCCTTAGGAGGGAACAGAATTTTCCATTCACCAAAGTGATAAAGGGGACACCAGCATTGTTGAGGAGCTCCATAGAGGCTGTTGTCTATGTATGCTGTGTGTGTGTATATATAAATACATATATATAGTAATAAGAATAGATCAAGAATGTTTGCTCAGAAAGCTGAAGTCTTGATTTCTTGCACAGTTTCTGTATCTGCCAATTCTCACGCCCAGCCCCATAGACTGAAGGGAAGGCCAGGTCCCATGAGGAAGGACATTGTAACATCATGGCAAGCATTCAGAGTAGTGATGACCATTTAATTGCTAACCGTACACTGAAGAAAGGGGAATACCTAGGTCTTTCCACTGACTGGTTCCCAAATGTATAATCTTAATAAATACACTTAGCGGTTGGCTAAGTGGTAGAAGCTGCAATTACTTGCCCTTTAATTTAGAGGGGATGTCTTAGTATGCCATTGGATCCCTAAAATATTTTATTGATGTGGCATGCCCCTGAATCTTTTCAGGGTGTAACTCCTAACCTCTGGTATGCTAGCCACAGTACTTGCTAGCCAGTCGTCTTCCAGTTTGTTGTACTGTTGGTGGCTTGCATGTTGCTGTGATGCTGGAAGCTATGCCACCAGTATTTCAAATACCAGCAGATTCACCCATGTTGGACAGATTTCAGCAGAGCTTCTAGACTATGACAGACTAGGAAGAAGGACCTGGCGATCTACTTCTGAAAAAATCGGCCAGTGAAAACCTTATGGATTCCAGTGAATCATTATCTGATATAGTGCCAGAAGATGAGCCCCTCAGGTCGGAAGGCACTCAAATTACGACTGGAGAATAGCTACCTCCTCAAAGTAGAGTCGACCTTAATGATGTGGATGGAGTCAAGCTTTCGGGACCTTCATTTGTTGATGTGGCACGACTCAAAATGAGAAGAAACAGCTGCAAACATCCATTAATAATTGGAACATGGAATGTACAAAGTATGAATCAAGAAAATTTGGAAGTCATCAAAAATGAAATGGAATGCGTAAAGATCGATATCCTAGGCATTAGTGATCCAAAATGGACTGATACTGGCCATTTTGAATCAGACGGTCATATGGACTACTATGCTGGGAATGACAAATTGAAGAGGAATGGTGTCACGTTCATCATCATAAAAAAAATTTCAAGATCTATCTTGAAGTACAATGCTGTCAATGATAGGATAATATCCATACACCTTCAAGGAAGACCAGTTAATACAACTATTATTAAAATTTACACACCAATCACTAACGCCAGAGATGAAAAATTGAAGATTTTTTACCAACTTCTGCGGTCTGAAATTGATTGAACATGCAATCAGGATGCACTGATAATTACTGGTGATTGGAATGTGAAAGTTGGAAACGAAGAAGAATCGAAAGTTGGAAAATATGGCCTTGGTGATAGAAATGATGCCAGAGATCGCATGATAGCATTTTGCAAGACCAACGACTTCTTCATTGCAAATACCTTTTTCAACCACATAAAGGTGACTATACACGTGGACCTCGCCAGATAGAATACACAGGAATCAAATCCACTACATTTGTGGAAAGAAACTATGGAGAAGCTCAATATCATCAATCAGAACAAGGGCAGGCTCTGACTATGGGACAGAACATCAATTGCTCATATGCAAGTTCAAGTTGAAGCTCAAGAAAATTAGAAGTCCACTAGAGCCAAAGCACAACCTTGAGTATATCCCACCTGAATTTAGAGATCATCTCAAGAATAGATTCGATGCATTGAACACTAATGACCAAAACCAGACGAGTTGTGGGGTGACATCAAGGACATCATACATGAAGAGTGCAAAATGTCATTAAAAAGACAGGAAAGAAAGAAAAGACCAAAATGGATGTCAGAAGAGACTCTGAAACTTGCTCTTGAGCATAGAGTACTTAAAGGGCATGGAAGAAACGATGAAGTATAAGAGCTGAACAGAAGATTTCAAAGAGCAGCTCGAGAAGACAAAGTAAGGTATTATAATGAAATGTGCAAAGACCAGGAGTTAGAAAACCAAAAGGGAAGAACATACTAGATATTTCTCAAGCTGAAAGAACTGAAGAAGAAATTCAAGCCTTGAGTTGCAATATTGATGGATTCTGTGGGGAAAATATTGAACGATGCATAACCGAGTAGTGTTTCATTCTGTTGTACGTGGGGTCGCTAATAGTCAGAACCGACTCGATGGCACCTAACAATGAAAACAACAACAACGTATGCCTGCGAAAGCTTGACAATGAAGACCGAGGAAGAACTGATGCATTTGAATTATGGTGCTGGTGAAGAATATTGTATATACCATGGACTGCCAGAAGAACAAACAAATCTGTCTTGGGAGAAGTACAGTCAGAATGCTTTTTAGAAGTGAGGATAATGAGGCTTCATCCCGCTTATTTTGAACATGTTATCAGTTGTACGTAGGGTCCCTTGTGTTGGAACCAACTGGACGCCACCTAACAACAATCAGGAGGGACCAGTCCCTGGAGAAGGACATCATGCTTGGTAAAGTAGAGGGTCAGTGAAAAAGTGGAAGACTCTCAATGAGATGGATTAGCACAGTGGCTGCAACAATGAGCTCAAACATAGCAATGATTGTGAGGATGGTGCAGGACAAGGAGTGTTTCATTCGGTGTTGTATGGGTTCACTATGAGTCAGAACCAACTGGACAGCACCCAGCAACAACATGCCCCTGAATCTTTGTAGGGTGTAACTCCTACCCTCTGGTATGCTAGCCACAGAACTTGCTTCTTCATGATCATCTGGTCCAATTAGCCTGATATCGTCAATGTAAAGAACCTGCATCATGTTCTTTAAAAATCCAGTATGATTGAGGTCCCTGCAGATTATATTACAGACAGCTGGAGAATTAACATGGTTCTGTGAAAGATATTGAATGTTTATTGCTGCCCTGGTCATGTAAAGGCAGATTGTTCTTGATTGTCCGTTGTGATGGGGATAACTATGAGAGTGGCACTAAGCTCTGCAATTCCCCCTGGGATATGGTATTTGTATTGGCTTCTGAGTTACTTTTTGGGATGAGGCTAAAACCATTGCCGCCAAGTTGATTCTGACACATAGTGACCCTATAGGACCGAATAGAACTGCCCCGTAGGGTTTCCAAGGAGCACCTGGTGGATTCGAACTGCCAACCTTTTGGTTAGCAACCAAGCTCTTAACCACTGCACCACCAGGATTTCCTTGGGATGAGGATAGGGGTTGTCAATTCATGAGCTTCAAATTGGTCCTTCCTACCATATAGACTCTTACTACACATAACAGGAAACCAGTATGAATATTCTATCAGATGCTTAGTATATCCATCTGTCTTAGTTATCTAGTGCTGCTCTAACAGAAATACCACAAGTGGATGGCTTTAAGAAAGAGAAGTCTATTCTCTCACAGTCCAGAAGGCTACAAGTCCAAATTCAGGACATCAGCTCCCAGGGAATGCTTTCTCAGTCGGCTCTGGAGGAAGGTCCATGTCATCAATCTTCCCTTGATCTGGGAGCTTCTCTGCACAGGAAACTCAGGTCCAAAGGATGCACCCTGCTCTGGGCACTGCTTTCTTGGTGATATGAGGTTCCCATGTGTCTCTGCTCACTTCGTCTTTTATATCTCAAAAGAGATTGGCTTAAGACAGTATCTAATCTTGTAAACCTCATCAGTATAACTGCCACTAATCCATCTTATTACATCATAGTGATAAGAGTTTACAACACATAAGGAAATCACATCAGATTACAGAATGGTACATAATCATGCAATACTGGGAATCATGACCCAGCCAAGTTGACAGATGTTTTTGGGGGACAATTCAATCCATGACAAACCATCCCAACTATGTATCCAAGGAACAAGGAAGTAAATACAGTACAGACCCATTAGGCCCTCTCTGAGATGGGTTTGGGTCAGAACTGCATTTATCTTTTCCCTCCATGAGCAAAACACGTTCATTATCTTTCCTAGAGCATGTTCATTTTCAGCTCTCTGTAATATAATCTAACCAGGGAACCATAATGGCATTTTGGTTTCCCTCATATTAGTGTCACCTCAGACCTTATATCCAACAGTCCTCAGAAAAGTTCCTGGTGTTCCCCTTTTGTAATCGTAGTTTCTTAAATGGCCACGGAAGTCTTTGTGGGAAAAATGTGCGGATAGTTATGGTATACACTTGCTGTGGAATTGCAGGGTCATTATTGAAGGGGGCCTGGCTTTCCCTGCAATCCATGGGCTCTGGATCTTAGACATGATTGAGGGATTATGATTTCCAAGTAGGGAGTTTGTCTTTAGCCTTCTGCTTAGCAAATCTTTTGTTTTTTTTAATTGAACAAGTCAAGCAACTCCTTAATTGGTTGTACCTCTGTCTTGCTCCCAGAACACCCTGGCCTATTAGCTATCACCGTAGATTTCTGAGGGTCAAAGCACTGTAGGTACCACTCAGACCTTGCTGCCCATTTTTTCTTATGTCCACCCTGCCTCTGATGATTTAGTGCTGACCTCTGCTAATCCATGTTATCATCCCCTTTGATTCTAAGAGCCCAGTCTCATGGTAGCACCTCCTGCTGTCAACCCTGGCCTTCAGAGGACAGGCGCCAACCACAGAGCTACTCAGTGATGCTCATCAGAGCATTTCTTATTGCAGAGCAATGGGTTTCTCTCTGTATATGGCCTTCGTGGCCCTGGGTTTGTAGTTATGCCAAGATAATTTGCTAGGCCACAGTTTTGCACAGGGATTGGTTAGTCTACTATGCAAATAAGGTGTGTAAAACCTCTGTCAAAAACCAAACCTATTGCTGTGGAGTCGATTTCGACTCACAGTGACCCTATAGAACAGAGTAGAACTGCCCCACAGGGTTTCCAAGGAGCAGCTGGTGAATGTGAACCACTAACCTTCTGGTTAGCAGCCAAACTCTTAACCGCTGTGCCACCAGGGTGCCAAAACCCCTGTAGGGATTGGTCAATTACTATGCAAACTAGGTGGCTGTGGCCTATCAAGGGGATTGGTCAGTTTTGCCATCCTGCTAGGCTTAAAAGAGCCAATCCCACAGAGGTTGAGGGAGACCTCCCTATCATCAAGAAGACCCAGGAGCGGAGCACATCCTTTCGACCCTGGGCCTCTGCGCTGAGAACCTCCTAGACCCAGGAGACACAGAGCTGTAACACCAAAGACGGCACAATACCACAAGAGACTGCAAGAGACAGTATTGCAAGAGCAGCAGCAGCAGCAAAAGGCAGCTACAGTGGGCTCACCAATTCACTGAATGAGAAAGCTGAGCACCTTTAGTCAGGAGGCTTGCTGGCAGAGTGGGGTGCCTCCAGGCACATGTCAGTGGAGCTAAAGTGTTGTAACACTTGGTCGAGCAGGGCAGAGGCTGACAGCAGAGGCCTGGCCCTAGCAGGGGCTGGCAGCAGGGGCTGGCAGCAGAGGCTGGAGTGAAGGGCCTGCCTGAGGGCATGGCTGAGAGGAAGCTGAGAGCTGGCTTGGTTGGAAGCCATCCTGATGGTTGAACTGTATCCTGTCTCCTGTGTTGTATTCTGTTACCTCCAACTTGATCCTGATCCTGAATTGTTACCTGAATTACTTCCCTAATAAACACCATAATCGTGAGTGTGATCTGTGAGTTCTGTGTGGCCATTGCAATGAATAATCGAACCCAGCAGAGCAGTAGAGAGTGCCGTGGGAGGGACAGCTGGTGTTAGAATTGGTAAAAAGTTGAAGAGTGGAGTTATGCCTGACCTGCACTTCATAGGGATTAGCTTTGGGCTGATACTGATCGTCACCTCTCCCTATGAAGTTAGACAAGTTCTGATGCCACCACATTACACTTACTGTTTCATTGAAGGAAGTGTCCTCTAGACTCTTCCAGGGAACATAATGAAGTAGTTTGTCTGGTCCCCCTTGATAAACTTATTCCATCATGTCCCTTTCCGTGAGCCTTCTCATCTACCTCTGTGAAGTAAGTTCCAGCATCTCTTCCTCATTTATTGTAGGACAATGTCTAAGTTTTGAGGAGACATTTCATCAGCATATCTGGTGTTCTTTTCAGGAGAGTAAATCTTTTTTTTTTTTTTTTTGTCTTTTTTTAAATTGTAGTTTAAGTGAAAGTTTACAATTCAAGTTAGTCTCTCATACAAAAATTTATACACACAATGTTATGTGACCCTAATTGCTCTCCCTGTACTGTGACAGCACACTCCTCCTTTCCACTCCGATTTCCCGTGTCCATTCAACCAGCTCCGGACCTTCTCTGCCTTCCCATCTCATCTCCGGACAGAAGCTGCCCATTTAGTCTCATGTATCTACTTGAGCCAAGAAGCACACTCTTCACGAGTATCATTTTATGTCCCATAGTCCAGTCTAATCTTTGTCTGAAGAGTTGGCCTCGGGAATGGTTTTAGTTCTGGGTTGACAGAGAGTTCAGGAGCCAAGCTTTCTGGGGTTCCTCCAGTCTCAAGCAGATCATTAAGTCTGTTTTTTTTTTACTAGAATTTGGGTTCTGCATCCCACCTTTCTCCTGCTCCATCAGGGACTGTCTGTTGTGTTCCCTTTCTGGGCGGTCATTGGGGGTAGCTGGGCACCATCTAGTTCTTCTGGTCTCAGGATGATGAAGTCTCTGGTTTATGTGGCCCTTTCTGTCTCTCAGGCCAATACTTTCCTTGTGTCTTTGGTGTTCTTCATTCTCATTTACTCCAGGTGATTGGGACCAATTGATGCATCTTAGATGGCTGCTCACTAGCTTTTAAGACCCCAGACACCACTCACGAAAGTAGGATGCAGAACATTTTCTTAATAAACTTTGTTATGCAAATTACCTAGATGTCGCCTGAAAACATGGTCCCCAGACCCCCGCCCCTGCTACTCTGTCCCTTGAAGTGTTTGGTTGCATTCAAGAAACTTCTTAGCTTTGGTTTAGTCCAGTTGTGCTGACTTCCCGTGTAGTGTGTGCTGTCCTTCCCTTCACCTAAGATAATTCTTGTCCGCTATCTAGTTAGTGAATAACCCTCTCCCTCCCTCCCCACCCTTGTAACCATCAAAGAATGTTTTCTTCTGTGTTTAAACCTTTTTTTGAGTTCTTATAATAGTGGTCTTATACAATATTTGTCCTTCTGTGACTGACTAAATTCACTCAACTTAATGTCCTACAGATTCCTCCATGTTATGTTTCAAGGATTCATCGAGGACATTAAATCTTGAGTCATGAATGAGTACTCCTATGGCAAAAATTTCTCCTTTTTCAGTTTATATTCAGATGGTATTAGTCCACTACCATCAAGATCCACCCAAGTTTTGCAATTCTTTTAGGAGGAAGCTCTTTCTTCCTGGAGGAGGTACTATTATTTTTCCATTGGCGATGGTGGAAGGAGGGCAGGTATCTTGAGGAGAACAAGCATCTTGAGAGAAATCTGCCTCAGGGAAGATTTCTTTATCATCTCCAGCTAAGGGAATGCTACTCTATCTACTGGAAAGGAGGAGGCTGTTGCTTCACCAACTCAGAGGTTTCAGGGATGGGGAGGTTGTGCACGGGGGGCTAAGATTTTCAGGTTCATCCATACAAATAGCCCCATTTCAGGGTCCCACTCCTTCCTTATCAGGGCTCTGAACTTTAACTGAGGAGACTGTTAAGGCTATTGTTTTAGCTGAAAGTGCTCTTTCAAATAAATCCTAAGCTTGTTTTCAGCAATTTGTCCTATGCCTGCAAGAGGTAAGAGTCTCTTTAAACCCTGCCATAGAGGTCTTCTGAGTTTCAGAGGGTTCTCCGAGTTGATAATTGATTGACCTGAGCTTGTATTTCTCTTCAAAGATTCCAAAAAAGTCAAAATCCAACCAACTCTGTGATAATTAAAATTACCAACCAAAAAAACCCAAACCCACTGCCATTGAGTCGATTCCGGCTCATAGCAACGCTATAGGACAGCGTAGAACTGCCCCAAAGGGTTTCCAAGGCTCTAATCTTTACAGAAGCAGGCTGCCACGTCTTTTTCCTGCTTACAGTTACCATTGCCCCCAAACTGCCTGTCTTAGTTATCTAGAACTGCTATAACAGAAATACCACAAGCAGGTGGCTGTAACAAACAAATTTGTCTTCTCACAGTTCAGGAGGCTAGAAGTCTGAATTCAGGGCACCAGCTCTAAACGAAGGCTCTGTCTGTTGGCGCTGGAAGAAATTCCTTGTCTCTTTTCAGCCTCTGTTCCTCAGTGGTCTTCATGTGGCTTAGCATCTATCTTTCCCCAACTCTGCTTGTTTGTTTGCTCAATCTGCTTTTATATCTCAAAATAGATTGATTTAAGACATACCCTACACTAATCCTGTCTCCTTAACATAACAAAGAAAACCCTTTCCTAAATGAAATTATAACCACAAGTATAAGGGTGAGGATTTACAACACATATTTTGGGGGGACACGATTCAATCCATACTGCCCAAGTGCTAGACCACAACATAGCCCAATAATTCACTGTACACTTCTATCTCATTCCACCAATCTACCACCAGTGACAGTCTTAGTAATTGTGATGCTACCACGTGTCAGGGGTTACCACTTCCCCACCTGTTATCTGCCTGGTGATAGAAGAATTCCAGAATTCTACCCTGACATTTTGCTTTTGATGGCCACAGCTTGTACTAATTGTCTTAGCTTGGTTCCCCTGAAAGTGAAGCCTGAGACAAGGGCTTGTGCAGAAGTAGTTTATTTTGGGTGTGATCCCGGGGAATCTGAGAAAGGGAGCTGGGAGAGTGATATGAGAAAGGAGAAAAAGACCATGTGAAGGGGTGTTATTAAGGTTGTCACTGGGAAACAGAGGCTTGATGCCACCAAGATCTTCTGAGATGTGTATAGAAGTCCCCCCAGAAATATAGAAAGCAGAAGTATTTACCTGTCAGTGCCCAACCTTCACTATCAAGAGTTGCCTTTGAGCTGTTAACTTCCAAGCACTTCCAACGTGGCCATCACAGTGGGATGAATTGCTTTTGTGTGGCCTTTCTTGTCATGGTCTTGTAACTCCCACCCAAATGATCGAGTGGAACTGTGCAAATAGGGTAATTTTGGCCCACTAAGGGGACTGGGCATTTTTGCCATCCTGCTGGGCTTGAAACGAGCCATCCCAGAGGAGGAAAGGAGAGGATCCCACCACCACCACCAAGGAAGGACAGCCGAGGGTGGAGCATGTCCTTTGGACTGGGGAGCACTGTGCTGAGAAGCTCCTGGAACCAGGAGACTGAGAGAGAGAGCTGTAACACTGAAGACGGCAAGAAGTGGTAGCAGAGAAACAGCAGCAGGAGAGACTTGCAGGATACTGCACAGTGGGCTTCCTGGCCCACGGAGCAGGAAAGCTGAGTGCCTTTGGGACGATGCTTACTCGTGGAGTGGGGTGCCTCTGGGCACTCATTGGCAGGGGCTAAAAGAGCTTTATAAGACTTACCTGAGCACAGCAGAGGCCAAGGGTTCGGAGAGAGGCTTGCCTGCGAGCACAGCTGGGAAGAGGCTGTCCTGATGGAAGAACTGTGTCCTGAGTGTTCCTGAGCCTGAATTGTAATTGTTACCTCCCTAATAAACCCCGTAATTGTGAGTATGGTCTGTGAGTTCTGTGTGGCCATTGCAAAGAATTATCAAACCCAGCAGAGAAGTAGAGAGTGCCGTGGGAGGGACCCTTGGTGTCAGAATTGATAAAATGGCAGAGAGAGGAGGCATGTCTGACCTCTGCAATCAGCCTTGGGCTGTTGATTTTGATTCTCCTTCCTCCTGGTGAAGTTAGAAGTGGTCAGAAGCCTCCCCCGTGCCATTTTTCACCCATGCATGCATGTTGAGTGAGCTTCTGCCAGTATCCCCAGTGACCAAAGAGCCCCAGGGCAGAGAATGAAAATGCAGGATGAATCCTTGAGGCAAAACATTGTCAGTTTAAAGTGTAACATAGCCCACATGAAACTATACACCCAGCCATAGCTGAAGTCAGAGCACAAGCTTTGTGGATGTGACACTAGATGAATCTACTAGATAATGCACCCGTGTCTTTCTGATCTCAAGAAGAGAGTGTAGTGCGATGGATCACTTTTGTGTGACCTTTCACACCATGGTCTTGTAACTCCCACCAAAATGACTGGGCTGGACTGTGCAGATAGGGTACTCGTGGCCCACTAAAGGGATAGGTCAGTTTTGCCATCCTTCTGGGCTTGAGGTGAGCCATCTGAAGTGGGATTAGCGGCAGTTATGTTAATGAGGCAGGACTCAATATACAAGATTAGGTTGTGTCTGAAGTCAATCTCTTTTGAAATATAAAAGACAGAATCTAACAGAGAGACATGGGGACCTCATACCACCAAGAAAGCAATGCTGGGGGCAGAGCACATCGTTTGGACCTGAGTTTCCTGTGCTGAGAAGCTCCTAGACCAGGGGAAGATTAATGGCAAGGACCTTCCTCCAGAGCCAACAGAGAGAGAAAGCCTTCCCCTGGAGCTGGCACCCTGAATTCAGACTTCTTTCCTACTAGGCTGTGAGAGAATAAATTTCTCTTTGTTAAAGCCATCCACTTGTAGTATTTCTCTTATAGCAGCACTAAATAACTAAGACAGAATTTGGTACCAAGAGTAGGGTGCTGCTCTAACAGATACCTAAAATGTGAAAGCAGTTTTGAAACCGAATGGGTAGAGACTGGAAGAGTTTTAAAAAGTGCCTAATAGTAAAAGCCTAGAGCCCTGGCAAGTGGTTAAGAACTCAGCTGCCAACCAAAAGGTCAGCAGTTCAAATCCACCAGCCACTCCTTGGAAACCCTATGGAGCAGTTCTACTCTGTCCTATAGGGTCACTCTGAATCAGAACTGACTTGACGGCACCTAACAACAACAATAGTAAAAGGTTAGATTGACTTGAAGAGACTTGGTGGAATTATGGACATCAAAGACAATTCTGGTGAGGACTCAGAAGGAAGTGAGGAGAGCTGTTATACTGGAGATGGTGCAGACGGTGAGAAGCAGCATCAGAAACGGCAGCATCAGAGAAACGGCAGCATCAGAGAAACGGCAGCAGCAGAACCTGGAGACCAGCACGAGATGGCACTGGAGCTGATCCATGGAGCAAGAGAGCTGAGTGACTTTGCACTGGAGGCTTCCTGGCAGAGTGGGGTGCCTTTGGGCACTTATCAGTGGAGATAGGCTTGCCGACTCATGGAACAAGATTGCTGAGTGCCTTCTGGCCGAAGTTTACTGGCAGAGTGGGGAACCTCCAGACATTTATCGAAGAAGCTTTGGAACACTTGTCCCAGCAGGGAAGACATGGGTGGTGAGGCCCAAGGGGCTGAGAGGCCAAGGAACCAGGAAGCAGA
Organism: Trichechus manatus latirostris; assembly: GCF_000243295.1. Classification (NCBI taxonomy): domain Eukaryota; kingdom Metazoa; phylum Chordata; class Mammalia; order Sirenia; family Trichechidae; genus Trichechus; species Trichechus manatus. Next base: position 4,917,485 of record NW_004444047.1, on the reverse strand, counting down.
AGCTGAAGAGACAAGGAACACAGGAAGCAGAGCTACCTCAGTCTCAAAACAGCCTGGTACTGGTACAATGACAGATACATGGACCAATGGAACAGAATTGAGAACCCAAATGTAAATCCATCCACCTACGGTCATCTGATCTTCGACAAGGGCCCAAAGTCCATAAAATGGGGAAAAGATAGTCTTTTTAAAGAATAGTGCTGGCAAAACTGGATGTCCATCTGCAAAAAAATGAAACAGGGCCCATACCTCACACCATATACAAAAACTAATTCAAAATGGATCAAAGCCCTAAATATAAAGCCAAAAACTATAAAGTTAATAGAAGAAAAAATAGGATCAATACTAGAGGGCCATAATACACGGCATTAACAGGATACAAACCATAACCAACAACACACAAACTCCAGAAGATAAGCTAGACGACTGGGATCTTCTAAAAATTAAACACTTATGCTCATCAAAAGACTTTACCAAAAGAGTAAAAAGAGAACCTACAGACAGGGAAAAGATTTTTGGACATTACAAGTCAGGCAAAGTTCTAATCTCTATAATCTACAAGAAAATCCAGTACCTCTACAACAAAAAGACAAATAATCCAATTAAAAAATGGGCAAAGGAAATAAACAGACACTTCATCAAAGAAGACATTCAAGCAGCCAACAGACACATGAGGAAATGCTCACGATCACAGGCCATTAGAGAAATGCAAATTAAAACCACAACGAGATACCATCTCACCCCAGCATTACTGGCAGGAATCAAAAACACTGGAAATAACAAATGTTGGAGAGGCTGTAGGGAGATCAGAACTCTTATGCACTGCTGGTGGGAATGCAAAATGATACAACTATTTTGGAAAATGATATGGCCCTTCCTTAGAAAGCTAGAAATAGGAATACCATACGATGCAGCAATCCCACTCCTAGGAATATATCCTAGAGAAATAAGAGCCATCACACAAACAGACATATGCACACCCATGTTCATTGCAGCATTGTTCACAATAGCAAAAAGATGGAAACAACCTAGATGACTATCAAGAGATGAATGGATAAACAAACTATGGTACATACACACAATGGGTGTTATGCAACGATAAAGAACAATGATGAATCTGTGAAGCATCTCATAATATGGATGAAACTGGAGGACATTATGCTGAGTGAAATAAGTCAATCACAAAAGGACAAATATTGTATGAGACCTCTACTGTAAAAACTCATGAAAAAGTTTAAACACAAAAAGAAACAATCTTTACAATCTTTGTTGGTTACAAGGGATGGGAAGGTGGGGGGGACGAAATAAACAATAGATAAGTGGTAACTTTGGTGAAGGGTAAGACAGTACACAATACTGGGGAAGCCAGCACAACTTGTCCAAGGCAAGGTCATGGAAGCTCCATAGACACATCCAAACTCCCTGAGGGACTGAATTGCTGGGCTGAGGGCTGTGGGGACCATGGTCTTGGGTAACATCTAGCTCAATTGGCATAACACAGTTTATAAAGAAAATGTTCTACATTCTACCTTGGTGAGTAGTGTCTGGGGTCTTAAAAGCCTGTGAGCAGCCATCTAAGATGCTCCACTGGTCTCACCACTTCGGGAGCAAGGGAGAATGAAGAAAACAAGATACAAGGAAAAGATTAGTCCAAAGGACTAATGGACCACAACTACCACAGCCTCCACCAGACTGAGTCCAGTACAACTAGATGGTGCCCAGCTACCACCACTGACTGCTCTGACAGGGATCACAACAGAAGGTCCAGGACAGAGCTGGAGAAAAACATAGAACAAAATTCTAACTCACAAAAAAAATACCAGACTTGCTTGCCTGACAGACACTGGAGAAACCCTGAGAGTATGGCCCCAGACACCCTTTTAGCTCAGTAAGAGGTCACTCCCGAGGTTCGCCCTTTTTATGGGCCGAAGATTAGACAGGCCCATAAAACAAAATGACACTAATGGGGCACAACAGTTCAGGGACAAGGACTAGAAGGCAGGAGGGGACAGGAAAGCTGGAAATAGGGACCCCAAGGTTGAGAAGGGACACTGTTGACATGTTGTGGGGTTGTTAACCATTGTCATAAGACAATATGTATACTGTTTAATGGAAAACTATTTGTTCTGTAAACCTTCATCTAGAGTACAATAATAATTAAAAAAAAAACCTAATGAAAATTAAATCTGTAGTTCAATAGTATGGTGCCACTGCCAATTTTCTGGTTTTGAAAATGTACTATGGTTATGTAAGATGTTATCATTGGGGAAAACTGTGTGCAAGGTACATAGAAACCCTCTGTACTATTCTCTTCTTAATTTTTAAAAAATTTTTTGTGAAAATATACACAATAAAGCATAGAAGCATTCAAAAAAAATTATCTAATTTCCATTGTGATTTCTTCTTTGATGCATGTTATTTAGACATGAATTTTCTTAATTTCCAGATTTATGGATCTCTTTATTTATTTATTTATTTTTTAAATATTGGCTATATTCTGTCATTCATTTCTACCCAGCCTGCTTTGAAATCAGTTTGCATTATGGTCAATTTTTGTAAATGTCTCATGCGTACTTGACATTTTAACAATAATGAGTCTTTCAGTTCATGAACGTGGTATAACCATCTTTCATTGAGTCTCATTTCTTTCAGCAGTGTTTTATAGTTTTTCTGTTTCCAGGTCTTGGGTATCTTTTGTTAGATTTGTCCCTAATTTATGATTTTTTGGCTTGGGTTATTGTAAATAAAATATTTAAATTTTATTTTCTAATTGTTTGCTAGTATGTAAATTACACTTAATGTTATATATTTGCTTATCTGTTGTTCAAATCTATGAGTTTACTGAATATTGCTTGTAACTGCTCTATCAAGTGCTAAGAAAAGCATGTTCAAATCTTCAAATATGATCACGGATTTCTGTACTGTTTCTAATTTTGTCAGTGTTTGTTTCATGTATTTTGAAGCTCCGTTACTAGGTGCGTACACCTTTATGATTATTGTCTCTTTCTGAAGGATTATCTCTTTTATCATTGTCAAAAGGGAAAACCAATCAACTAGTCAAATTAATCAACAGGATTTATTGAGCAAGAAACTGTTCAAAAACACGCAGCATCCAAAAAAGGAGCTTGGTCAAGCAGCACAAGCACAGGATTTTAAAGGCATTTAGGGTATTTCCAGCATTGAAGTTACAATGATTGGGTTTTAGCTACGTCCTTAACTGAAGGGAGAGTTTTATAAAGCAAGGGTCTTTCTGTGATTGGTTTCATAGGTGTGCTTGTTTGGTGGGAATTGGTTGTGTGTGAAACATCCTTCAATGTCAGGCTGTTTTTCTGGGAAAGTCCCTGCAGCTAAAACACCTTGAAAACTCCCTATGGTTCTTTCAAGGTTTGTACCCGGCACAAATGGCCATTTTGATTTATTGTTCCTGGAAAGGTCCAAACCGAACACAAACAGTCATTTTGTTCTTTACTTAACATCATTATGATATGTACCTCTTTATCTGTGGTACCTCTTTATCTGTGGTGATGCTTCTTGTATTAAAGTCTATTCTATCTGACATTAATATACCCCCAAAAAAACCAAAAAACAAAAAAAAAACCATTGCCACCAAGTTGATTCTGACTCATAGCAACCCTATAGGACAGAGCAGAACTGCCCCCATAAAGTTTCCAAGGATGGTGGATTCGAACTCTTGACCTTTGGGTTAGCAGTTGTTGCTCGCTGTAGCTCTTAATCACTGTGCCACCAGGGCTCCTGATATTAATATAGCCACTCCAGTTTTCTTTAACTTGTAATTACATGGTTTGTTATTAATATAGATACACCAGCTTTCTTTGCATTAGTGTTTTTCCATGTTATATCTTTTTCTATCCCTTTATTTTAATTGGGATCGTTACATTTAAAGTGTGACTCATGTGAGCAGCATAGAATTGTTGTTTTTTTTTTTTTTGTATGAAGCCTTACAATCTTTGTCTTTTAAACTGAGCATTTAGTGCACTTATACTTAATGTAATTATTGATATGCTTGTATATAAATTTACTATCCTGCTGTCTACTTTATATTTGTCCTGCATGTTTTAATTTACACTTTCCCTTTCTTTTTTCTTTTGCAGTAAGTATGCTTATTCCATTTTTCCTCTCTTCTAGTTTGCTAGTAGTTATGGATTGAATTGTGCCCCCAAAAATATGTGTCGTAAATCCTAAACCCTATACCTGTGGTTATAATCCCATTTAGGAGTGGGTGTTCTCTGTCATGTTAATGAGGCAGTATCAACTTAAGTTGTGTCTTAAATTAGCCTCTTCTGAGATATAAACGAGATTAAACAAGCAAGGAGCAAGCAGAGATGGGGGAAGATAGATGCTGTGCCACATGAAGATCACCAAGGAGCCAAAGAATAGAAGCTGAAGAGACAAAGACCTTCCTCCAGAGCTGACAGAGAGAGAAAGCCTTCCCCTAGAGCTGGCACCCTGAATTTGGACTTCTAGCCTCCTAACTGTGAGAAAATAAATTTCTGTTTGATAAAGCCACCCACTTGTGGTGTTTCTGTTAGAGCAGCACTAGGTGACTAAAATGGTAGTTATACACTCTTTTACTATCTTTTTAGTGGTTACTTTAGAGACCAAAACGTGTGTCTTTGACTTGCCAAACACTTTTTAAAGTTACACGTTAGTACTTTTTGTCTTCCTAAACGATGCCAGAACCTTAATTCCTTTCGCAATTTGTTTGCTATACAAGTTGTATGTGGTTTACACTACAAATGTTATTGTTCCTGTTGTTGTTTACTGTCAATATGTACTTCTATTTTCCCACCTATTTATCCCTATTTGTAGCTCTTTATTATTTTCTTCGTCCTTGAGATTCACATGTCATCATTTTTTTCCTGCCTGAGGAATAGTCTTTTGTATATCCTTTAATGAAAGGCTACTAAGAATGGAGTCTATGCTTTATTTTGTTATTGTTGTTTAACGAATGTTAGAACAATTTAAATGTCTATCAACAAACATGACAAGGAATAAAAATCATGGTATACTTTACAATGGAATACCATGCAACACTCAAACCGAATCAATTAGAGCGACCTAAAAGAAGATGGAAGGAATACACACAGTCACCTTACCAAAAATAATTGATCGGCATTTAACCATTTCAGAAGGTAGCATATGATTAAGAACCGATGGTACTGAAGGAAGAAGTCCAAGCTGCACAGAAGGCATTGGCAGAAATCAAGGCTCTAGGAACTGACGGAATACCACTTAAGATGTTTCAACAAATGGATGCAACCTTATGAATAGCAGTGGAACATTGTCTGATATAGTGCCGGAAGAGGAGCCACCCAGGTTGGAAGGCACTCAAAAGATGACTGAGGAAGAGCTGCCTCCTCAAAGTAGAGTCGACCTTAATGACATGGATGGAGTCAAGCTTTCGGGACCCTCATCTGCTGATGTGGCATGACTCAAAATTAGAAGAAACAACTGCAAATATCCATTAATAATCGGAACATGGAATGTACGAAGTATGAATCTAGGAAAACTGGAAGTTGTTAAAAATGAAATGGAACACATAAACATCAATATCCTAGGCATTAGTGAGCTAAAATGGACTGGTATTGGCCATTTTGAATCGGACAATCATATGGTCTACTATGCCGGGAATGACAAATTGAAGAGGAATGGCATTGCATTCATTGTTAAAAAGAACATTTCAAGATCCATCCTGAAGTACAACGCTGTCAGTGATAGGATAATATCCTTGCACCTACAAGGAAGACCAGCTAATAAAACTGTTATTCAAATTTACTCACCAACCACTAAGGCCAAAGATGAAGAAATTGAAGATTTTTACCAGCTTCTGCAGTCTGAAATTGATCGAATATGCAATCAGGATGCATTGATAATTACTGGTGATTGGAATGCAAAAGTTGAAAACAAAGAAGAAGTATCAGTAGTTGGAAAATATGGCCTTGGTGATAGAAACGATGCCGGAGATCACATGATAGAATTTGCAAGACCAATGACTTCTTCATTGCAAATACCATTTTTCAACAACATAAATGGTGACCATATGCATGGACCTCACCAGATGGAATACACAGGAATCAAATCGACTACATCTGTGGAAAGAGACCATGGAAAAGCTCAATATCATCAGTCAGAACAAGGCCAGGGGCCGACTATGGAACAGATCATCAATTGCTCATGTGCAAGCTCAAGTTGAAACTGAAGAAAATTAGAACAAGTCCACAAGAGCCAAAGTACGACCTTGAGTATATCCCACCTGAATTTAGAGACCATCTCAAGGTTTGACCTGTGTTTTATTGACTATGAAAAGGCATTCAACTGTGTGGAGCGTAACAAATTATGGACAACATTGCGAAGAATGGGAATTCCAGAACACTTAATTGTACTCACTGGGAACCTGTACATAGACCAAGAGGTAGTCGTTTGAACAGAACAAGAGGATATGGCGTTTAAACTCAGGAAAGGTGTGCATCAGGGTTACATCCTTTCACCATACTTATTTAGTCTATATACTGAGCAAATAATCTGAGAAGGTGGAGTATATGAAGAAGAATGAGGCATCAGGATTGGAGGAAGACTCATTAACAACCTGCTTATGCAGATGACACAATCTTACTTGCTGAAAGTGAAGAAGACTTGAAGCACTTACTGATGAAGATCAAAGACTACAGCCTTCAGTATGGATTACATCTGAACATAAAGAAAACAAAAATGCTCACAACTGGCCCAATAAGCAACATCATGATAAATGGAAAAAAGATTGAAGTTGTCAAAGGTTTCATTTTACTTGAATCCACAATCAACATGGTGGAAGCAGCAGTCAAGAAATCAAATGACATATTGCATTTGGCAAATCTGCTGCAAAGTTCTCTTTAATGTGTTGAAAAGCAAAGATGTCACTTTGAGGACTAAGGTACACCTGACTCAGTCTATGGTATTTTCAATTGCCTCATGTGCATGGGAAAGCTGGGCAATGAATAAGGAAGACCAAAGGTTTGATGCCTTTGAATTATGGTGTTGGCGAAGAATATTGACCATGGACTGCCAGAAGAATGAAAAAATCTGTCTTGGAAGAAGTACAGCCAGAATGCTCCTTAGAAGCAAGGACGAAAGGAATTTGTCTCACATACCTTGGACATGTTATCAGAAAGGACCAGTCCCTGGAGAAGGACATCATGCTTAGCAAAGTAGAGGGCAGCGAAAAAGAGGAAGACCCTCAATAAGTTGAACTGACACAGTGGTTGCAACAATGGGCTCAAGCATAACAACGATTGTGAGGATGGCACAGGAACGGGCAGTGTTTCATTCTGTTGTACATATGGTACCTATGAGTCAGAACTGATTTGACTGCACCTAACAACAACAACCTTTATTAATATGGTTAAATCTCAAAAATATAATGTTTTGCAAAAGGAGCCATGTTGTGGAATGATATGTGTGATACATTTGTACAGACTGTGAAATATACAAGGCAATATAAAGGCAAAATTATAGGGCTGGGTTAGGGGTAAGGACTGACTACAAAATGACATGAGGACAATTTTTGGAATGATAGAACCATTCTATATCTTGATCCTGTGATGTAGTGGTTATTAAGACTGTATACATTTGTCAAAATTCATAGAATTGTACACTAACGGGGTGAATTTTACTATATGTAAATTATACCTCTCTAAATCTGACCAAGTGTTTAAAAAAATTGCATAGGAAAGAAAATTTAGGATGCTGGGAACCTCTGGGAAAGTAGAGGGGAAAAGGGATTAGAGACAGACTGACAATACCAAGTGTTGGCAAGGATGTGGAGTAACTGGGACTTTCATACATTGTTGAGAGGAGTGTAAAACAGTCATTGCCTCTAGTGGGGTGCTATTGACAGGAAGGGGGCATGAGGGAACTTTCTGACGTGATGAATCTGTTGTATATTTTGCTTGGGATGGTAGTTACATGGCTGTGTTTGTCACACTTATTGAACTCTACACTTACAATCTGTGCATTTTATTATGTGTAAATTATTCTTAAATATGTCCTTCAGTCCTGCAAAGGATAGTCTACAATCACCTTTACTCATAAAATGTAGTCTTTTTCGGACCCCAACCCCAAACATGGAAGCAGGGGCAATATGAAGACGGAGGCAGAGATTGAAGTGGTGCAGCCACATGCCACAAACAGCTGCAGACTCCGGAAGCTGCAAGAGGCAAAGAAGAGATCCTCCCATAGAGCCTCCGGAGGGAGTGAAGACCTGTTGACGGCTTTATTTTGGACTTCTGGCCTCCAGAACTGGGAGAGAATAAATTTCTGTTGTTGTAAGCACTTCTATGACTTATATTTATGCTATGTCTCTTGTAAGCACCATATGGTTGGGTTCTCTTTTTCAAATCCATTTGGGCAATCTTATCCTTTTAATTGGAGTATTATTCCATTTATGTTAATGTAATTACTGATATACTTAGGTTCATATCTACCATCTTTGTTTCCTATTCAACCTATTTGTTTTGTTCTTTTTCTCTCTTCTTTTTTGCCAGATCATTCAGTATTCTTAATTTATCATTTTTTCCTCTACTTTAACTAGCTTTATTTTTTTTTTACTTTTCATAGTTATCCTAGACATTATAACATGCATCCTTGACTTAATGTCTAATTCAATTACTTTTATTACTTCCTTGAAAATGCTAGAACTTGAAAATAATTCCATTTACCTACCACCTACCTTTTCTATTAGAGTTATCATGCATTTTAATTCTACATACATTATAAACACTTAGGAAAGAATTATTGTTTTCTATGGTCAATTTTAGGGTATTTTCCCCACATATTTACCTTTTCCTTTCGTCTTGATTCCTTTCTTTATTTCCATCTGGAATAATTTTCCTTCTGCCTAAAGAAATCCTTTTAGTATTTCTTTTACTATAATCCTGCTGACAATAAATTCTCTCCATTTTTGTTAGTCTGAAAATGCCATTGTTTTGTCTTTATTCTTGCATGATATATATATTTTTGCTTGTTAAACAACTATAGGTTGGCAGTTTTCTGTCTATGAACCTATGTCATTCCACTGTTTTCCAGCTTCATTTATGTTGAGAAGTCAACTGTCAGCAACATGGTGGCTCCTTTGAAGATATGTGAATATTTTCTCTGGCTGCTTTTAAGATTTTTTTCCTTTGTCATTGTTTTTCAGCAGTTTGACTGTGATGTGCTTTGGTGTGGTTTTGTTTGTATTTATCCTAGTTGGGGTTCACTGAGCTTCTTGAAACTGAGTTTCTTTAATGAATTTTAGTAAAATTTGCTTCTGTGACATTGTCTTTTCTCTCCTTTTGGGACTCTAATTACATACTTGTTAGACCTTCAACATGTCTTATATGGTGCATATGTCTCTTATTGTCTTTTCTGTATTATCCATTCTTTTTTCTCTCTGTGCTACAGTTAGAATGTTTTCTACTGACTTGTCTTCCAGTTAATTAATTCTTTCTTGTGCTGTGTCTAATCTATTACAGTCAGTTTCTGGATTATGAAAGAGTTCCATTCCTAAATCTGCCTTTAAGTCAAATTAGGTCAGAACAGTTAGGTATGGTTCATATCTAACATCAGCTAGTCAAATGTTTGTCTTAGTATATGGTGTACTTTTCTATGCATAAAAGTGTTTCTGTGCAAAGAAACACTTCCAGTTACACTAAAACTTCTTTAACACAATAATACAGTAACAATGGTAATAATGTTTCAATTCATGTCTCAAACTAGCGCCTGCTTGTTATTATGAACCATTGTACATACCTTGAATTTTTAATATAATGGGCTTTACAGCTGTTGGTTTGTAACTATGGGTTGTACATCAATTGGATGTTCGTAATCCAGCGACTGCCTGTATATTAATTTATTGAGTTCTTAATTTCAGCCATTTTATTTTTCAGTTCCAGACTTTACATTTAATTTTATTATAGCTTTCAATTGTCAGGAGTGATGGTCCCATCCTTTCAGCTATTTTTGCCATCTTTTTCTATATTTTCATTAACACATTAATCATAGTTATCTCACAGTCCTTGTCTTCTAACTCCAATATGTAGATCACCTGTGGGCCAGTTGCTGTAGTCTTTTTTCTTTTTCTTTTCAGTCAAATGGCTTGGTGCCACGTTTTTAAAGCAGTGAAACTATTCTGTTTGATACTGTAATGGTGAACATATGGCATTTGTCAAAAACCCATAGGACCGTACAACACACACTGAGCCCTAGTGTAAACTGTGAACTTTAGTTAACAATGTATCACTATTGGTTCACCAATTGTAACAAATGTATCACAGGAATGTCAGAGGTTAATAGAAGAAGCAGTGTGCGGGGGACAGATTCTACATCTACATGTCTGTGGGAACACTCCATACTTTCTGCATAATTTTTCTATAAACTTAAATAAAACTGCTCTAAAATGTCTATTAAAAATTGCCCCATGCCTTTACATGCCTTGATGTTTTGAATTAAATGCTGAATTTTGTGTATAAAAAATTGTAGAGGCTACGATTGATATTCCTGTGCTAGGCAAATGGAGTGGGAGTGGATCACCCTGATCCAATCACAGATGAAGCTGAGTTAAGGCTATGCAATTTTGGTAAGTCTCTTTCTACTTTTGGTTCACTTCCCAATAACGATATCCTTCAGGGCTTCCCATTGAGCTCCAGGCACCTCTCCCTGGTTGGTCCTGAGTTGTCTGATCGCTAATCCTTTGACAATCTGATGAGACTGCCAATACCCCTGCTCTGCTTTTCAGGGTCTTTCAGCTTTTTTTTTTTTTTTTTTGCCTCCTGCTTACAGAATGTCCGGATTTGGCAATGTCTTGAGGGAGAAAGTTGCCATATGTCTGGTTCACTAATTTACCCATTTCATCTCACTGGGATGTTAGCCTCTAGTCTCCAATTCTGTCTCTCCAGCAAGACTCCCGCCAGACTGTCCAGCAGTGCCCTCTGCCCAGACAATGTCGGGATTCTGTCTGTTGCCCAAAGAATTGGAAAACACCCTCAGGGAAAACTGCGTCCCCTTTTCTGGTAAAAGGAGCCCTGGTGGCGCAAAAGTTAAGCTCTAGGCTGCTAACTGAAAGGTTAGCAGTTCGAACCCACCCAGTGGCTCTGTGGGAGAAAGACCTGGTGATCTGTTCCCATAAAGATTACAGCCTAGGAAATCCTATGGGGCAGTTCTACTTTGTCACATGAGGTCACTGTGAGTGAAAATTGACTCAACAGCACCTAGCAGCAACAACAGTTCTGGTAAGGAGTCCCTGGGTGGCACAAATGGTTAAGCCCTCAACTACTCACTGAAAGGCTGGTGGCTCGAACTCATCCAGAGCTGCCTTGGAAGAAAGATTTGGCGATCTGCTTCTGAAAGGTTGTGAAGCACAGTTCTACTCTGACACACGTGGGGTTGCCATGAGCTACCTAGAAGTGGAAGTTATTTTACCTTTGGTTTAAAATGTGTTTTCGGAGAGGAGATACAGGTCATTGCCCCTTCCTTACCTCATTTCTAAACAAAATGCAGATGTTAGTATTTCCTGATTACTTTTACACATTATCTACTGACTTCCTGTTGTGATAGATGTGGATTTAGTTCTCTTACAGCACCTCATCTCTCCTTCCTTCCAATATATGGATATTGCTGTTTTAGTTAAATTAATACTCTGTTTACATCCTGGCTAGATACAGTTCTTTATCAGATAGTGCCTCTCTGATACACCCGACCAGATCTGCCAGCTATCTGTCCTTTTGCCTAAATTTCAGGTAATATGAAACAACTTCATATATCAATTATTGTTTTGCAAGTCCTTTTTCCTCACAGCTTTCCATCCTTCTTATCCAGTTTGGGCTGGTTTATTTGTTTGGCTCTTTATTTTGAGTCCTTGTGAGGCAGAAGGGATATGAGTCATCTCAGGCCCGGGCTTTTAAGGCCAGGGTCCCTTCTCCATCTCTCTCAAGATTGGGTGAACTTTGAGGTCACATTTCAGTTCTAAGATGGAGGAGGGTTCTTCAGCTGTCTTCCGATCATATATAAGTGAGAAATAGACCCACTAGGATTTTAGTGTTCATTCACCTGTTTTTTCTTTTTCTTTTAAATAATTTATTTTTGTTGTTGTTGTTGAGAATATACACAGAACATACACCAGTTTAACACTTCCTACATGTAGAATTCATTGTCATTGATTACGTTCTTCAAGTTGTGCAACATTTTCACCCTCTTTTTCCAAATTGTTCCCCCTCCATTAACATCAACTCACTGCCCCCCACCCCAGCTTCCTATCTAAACTTTCAAGTCGCTATTATCACTTTGATCCCATGTAGATAGTTCTTTAAGAGTCCAGTACTTAATAGCCTGTCTTTTCCTGACAGATAGACTCCAATGTCCAAAATGTTTCTTGTCCCCACATGTAATTAATTGACAGTTCGGTTGGTTATAGAAATCTAAGCTGTAAACAATTTTCTCTGAGAGTTTTGAAGGCCTTGCGCCGCTGTTGAGCATTGAGTGTTGCTGTTAAGAAATTTAGTGTGTTTTTTTAAAACCTGCTTTTTAAAAAATGTAACTTGCTCTTCTCACCCTGAACGTTTTAGGCTCTAGTTTATCTCTGTTTTTCTACCATTAATGAGCATCCTAGGTAGACCCTTTCATGAGTTCCCATGCCCTTTCTTTCTGAGAAATTTTATTATTTCTTTAAGAATTTATTCCCCTTGATTTTTTCCCCTTGAAACTCCTGTTAGGAGGTTGTTAGGCCTCTTGGATTGAACTTTTAAGTCTCCCATTTTCTATCTTTGTATTTTTGTTCGACTTTCTGCAACCCTTCTATTGAATTTCTTTTAAAATTTTGGCTATATTTTTAATTTCCCAGACTGCTTTCTTATATCTCTTGGAGGCTATTAGCATTTTTTAAAAATTTTTTTCTATTCCCTACATTAACATTTTCTTTGCGTGCCTCCTCCTTCCATTTTTTTTTTTTTTTTTTTTTTTTGTCTCTGAGTTTGGGCGTTTCTTTTTTTTTTTTTTTTGAAAATTTATCTTTTTTTACTGTTGTAGTTTAGACGTTTACATTTCAACTTAGTCTCCCATACAAAACTTTATACATACATTGTTATGTGACCCTAATTGCTCTCTCCATACTGTGACAGCACACTCCTCCTTTCCACCCAGTTCCCCACGTCCATTCAACCAGCTCCTAACCCTCTCTGCCTTCCCATCTCACCTCTGGACAGAAGCTGCCCGTTTAGTCTCTTGTATCTACTGGAGCTAAGAGGCACGCTTCTCACGAGTATCCCTTTATGTCCCACAGTCCAGTCCAATCCCTGTCTGAAGAGTTGGCCTTGGAAATTGTTTTAGTTCTGGGCTGACAGAGAATCCGCAGGTCATGCTTTCTGGGGTTCCTCATCTCAGTCAGACCATTAAGTCTGGTCTTCTTACTAGAATTTGAGTTCTGCACTCCGCCTTTCTCCTGCTCCATCTGGGACTCTCTGTTGTGTTCCCTGTCACGGCCATCATTGGTGGTAGCCAGGCACCATCTAGTTCTTCTGGTCTCAGGCTGATGGAGTCTCTGGTTTATGTGGCCCTTTCTGTCTCTTGGGCTAATACTTTCCTTGTGTCTTTGGTGTTCTTTATTCTCCTTTACTCCAGGTGGTTGGGACCAATTGATGCGTTCACTTTTGGGTGAGGACCAAGAACTATCTGGTTCTTTGGGTTCCCCAAATATTAACATTTTTATATTTTTTCCACATTTTAGTTTCTGCAGAGAATCCCCTGTGCCTTGTCTAGGGTGGAAGCCCAGGTGCTATGGTTTTGCTTGGGGTCAGGGAAGAGGGGCGAGGAGGGCCGGAACAGTGGTGTCAACCATTTTTTTTCTGCAGACTTTTAGTAAAGCCAGACATTAGAAAATTAAGGCTTTCCAGGCAATGATTCATCATCATGGCGCGCCTACTGGTTATGAATTATGAGATAATTAACTTACCTTATTTTCCTTATGAAATTATCCTGTGTTGCTAGCACATTCATATCTTGGTTAATAATATATCCTGCACTTGAAAGTAATAAAACGACACTTTTAGAAACATATCCAACATACGCTGCGTTTTCCTGTGAGCGAGTTCAGAGAATGATCCAGGATCAGAAGGGTGTTCTGAGTGGCCTGGGATTCTCTCCAACGCCGCTGCCCACCCTCCCCTCTGCCTACCCCCTCTGGTGGCCATGCTAGCCACCTCCCACCCTGCCAGTCTAGCTATTCTGACTTCTCAGAATGTGCAAGACCCCATCAGGCCCTATGCCATGCATTCTCCCTCAAGAGGACGAACATGGGTTCTTAGGGGGAATACATCACAGATGGTACAACAGTTTGTGTCTGTGGTCCTGCAAAGCTCAACCCTACCGGACAAAATCTTATTCCTTAGTATTTAATTTCTTCCCTTAACTTCTTGTTGGTTCTTCTTTACGGGAAGGTAATGGAAAGAGGTTGAGAACACCATGCCTTTGCCGCATCAGTTTGTCTGCAGGAGCGCCCTTTCCACCCTCCCTGAGGACTCCTGCCCCTAAGAGGCGTTGTTACTCGTCTCTCTGCCCCCACTCTTGCCCCTCTGCAGTCCATTCTCCAAGTAGTGGCCAGAGTTCTCTTAAAAACGTACCACATCATGACACTCCTTGCTCAGAACTCTTCATGGCTCCCAGTTGTATTTATAGTAAAACCCAACATCTTTCTGGAGGCCTACAGTTCCCGTCATTTTCTTTTGCTCCAGCCACACTGCCTTTTGGAGGTTCCTGGGACTCGATGAGCCTTTTCCCCACTCCAGAGGTTTGCATTGCTGACAGTCCTCTTCTCAGCTCCGCCAGCAACTGGCTCTGGCTCAGCTCCACTCCCAAGGGGTCTCCCGTGTCCCCAGCCCCCACAGTAACTCTCGATTGCATCATCTTATGCCCAGCTGGTACCCTGAAGTCACACCTGAGTCACACCTGAGCTGGAATCTGGGCCCTGCCTCTGACTACGTGGGTGACACCTATGAACGTCAGTTTCTCATCCATCATTTAGGGCAAATGGTACCCATCTTGACGGTTGTGGAGAGTAAAGGAGGTGATACAGCAAAAGGCAGCAAGCAGAGTGCTGGTGCATCACTGCTCAACCAGTGGCCGTTCTATGTCACCCATTCAGCAGACACTGCAGCGCTGTGTGCCCAGCCCTTCCCTGGGGGGAGCTGGGCTTCAGGGGTGCATGA
Source organism: Trichechus manatus latirostris (assembly GCF_000243295.1). NCBI lineage: Eukaryota > Metazoa > Chordata > Mammalia > Sirenia > Trichechidae > Trichechus > Trichechus manatus. The sequence continues at coordinate 4,902,255 of NW_004444047.1, read as the reverse complement.
GCAGTACTCCTGTGCCTGCCCCTACCCCTGCAGATCCTGGTGAACAACAGGAATCGTGGGCCAGGGCCAGTGTGCTAGGACAACGGAGAGGACAGGGGATGTGCGACCCCGAGGTGCCTGACCCAGCCCCCGTGGGGAGGGGTGGGGGCGGGAGGGCAGCCCAAGACGGTGCCCATCCAGAGGAGGTCTCAGGCGGCCATCCCCTCCGTCCCCTCAAACTCCAAGTTCAGTGGCAGGATCATCCAAGACTCTCCTGGTGGGCCATGTCCTGGTTGTCGTTGGGTGACGGTAAGTGGATTTCTACTCAGAGTGACCCCATATGACAGAGTAGAACCGCCCTCATAGGGTTTTCTAGGCTGTAATCTTTACAGAAGCAGGTCACCATGTCTTTCTCCTACAGAGACTCTGGGTGGGTTCGAACCTCCAACTTTTCAGTTAGCTGCCACCAGGGATCCTAGGCCACGGTGAAGGACCTTTATTCTGCCACAACCTGAGTCTCAACGGGTTTTACACACTGATTTGATCACATTTGTTTTAGAAGGCTCATTCAGTTGTGGCATGAAGAATGGGTCACAGGGTTGGAAGGCCCTGGCTGCAGCTGGGCTAGTAATACCGGTGAGGCAGTGAGACCTGGGCAGGCTGGCAGGGGTGCCTTAAACGTTGCGGGGGCGCACACATCTCAATACCAAGCTCTGCTGCAGCTCGGCCCTGTAACAGCCCATGGAACCAGAAAGCGGGTAAAATGTCTTTTTTGTCTCAGCGGTGGTATAAGTAGGGCCCTGGAGAGTGTATGGTACTGGGCAGGGATCCCTCTTACTCAGGTCTAAGGGCAGAACCGTACCTGGGGCGGGGCTGGCAAACAGCCATCAGGGAAGGGTTGGCGGGTGTAGGCAGGGCCATCGGTACCCATGGAGAAGGGCGTGGTGCAGAGGCCCGAGAGGGTCTGACCGGTTTCAGCTGCCTGTGAGGTGGGTGGGTGCGCGGTTAAATAATGGCTGTACAGTCCTGGGGCTGTGCAGGCCACAAGGCACCGGAGCCCTGGAAGGCGTCTTAACCAGGGTGCAGGGTGAGGGCGAGCTCGGGAAGGGCGGCCTTTAGGCAGATGTTTCCGGGGAGGTGATTCTCTGTTAACGGACGGATCTGCCCGTGCCCCGGGCCGCTCTCCCGCTGCTCCTTAAAGCCAGGCCCGATCTCGACCAGGCCTGGGGTGGGAGCTCTCAGGAGGAGCCGCACCCGGGCGCTGCTTGGCCGCAAGCTTTTCGGGCTCCCCCCTTAGTCCCGCACAGCCCCAGGAGGTTCTGTTGTCCTCACGGAGTAATCTGAGCCTCAGGCCAGGGGACCTGCCCAAGGTCACGCAACCAGTGAGCGGCGGAGGCGGATTCGAACCCGCAGTTGGACAAAGGTCATCGGCTCTGCTCCTGGCAAGGCCGGTGCAGGGGCTTCCCGCCTGGCGCACGAGGCCCGGGCCTTCAGCCCGGAACCTGGACGGGGTCTGCGGACCTCTCGGCCGGCCGCGCGGGGGCGTCTGGGTGTCTGTCCAAGAGGCGGAACTCCTCGCCTCTAGCCTTGTAGTTCGCCATCCTGGGCGGCGACGCGGCCTCTCGCCGGCACGGCCCCCGCCCGACTACAACGCCCACAAGGCTGCGCGGCGCGGGGCGCGGCCGGCGGCGAGGAGCACGCGGTGACGTCACCGCCGTGCCGGCGCTCCCGTCCCACCCCCTCTCCGCGCCCCACCGCTCTGCCGCGCACGGCCTGACGGGAATGGTGGTCCTCCCGCCCCGCGCTGGCAGTGGCGGCGCGGGCGGTGCGGACTTCTGCTCCCGGCGTGCCCTGCGCGCCGGGAGCACGTTAACGGCGGGGGGAGAGGGCGAGGACGGGTGACCCGGGGCGGGGGGGAGGAGGGAGGCGGGGGGAGGGCGCCCACACCCCTCCCCCTCCCGGCGCTCCTTCCCCCTCCCCGACGTAAACTGGGATCCCTTTCCCCTTGTGTCCGCCATATTGGACTCTAACTCTGGTCAGCGGCAGCGCCGGGCCCGCTGGACTCGCCGCTCCTCCTGCCCAGCTGCCTTGCCCGCAGCTCCTGCCCGCCCCAGGCCTCCCTGCCCGGCCGGCGACCCGCGCCCCCGCCCT